>NC_059365.1:39012500-39343333 GCF_019703515.2 Myxocyprinus asiaticus | reverse complement strand
TGTTCTGCTGCCGCCAGCGCTCATGGTCACTGATGCCGTTCCCCTGCCGCTGCCAGTGCCGACAGTCACTGGGGCCATTCCCCTGCTGCTGCTAGCACCCACGGTCACTGAGGCTAATCCCCTGCCGTTCCCAGTGCCCCCGACAACGGGGGTCATTCCCTTGTCACTGCCTGTGCTCACGACCATGGAGGCTGTTGACCCATTCCTGCCGGTGCCCACAACCACAGAGGTCATTCCCCTGTCACTGTCTGTGCTCACAACCACAGAGGTCATTTCCCTGTCACTGCCAGTGCCCACAGCCATGAAAGCTGTTCCACAGTCACTACCTGTGCTCACAGCCATGGAGGCTGTTGACCTGTCCCTGTTGGTACCCACGACCATGGAGGTCATTTCCCTGTCACTGTTTATGCCCACAGCGACAGAGGCTGTTGACCTGCCCCTGCCAGTACCCATGACTACAGAGGTCATTTCCCTGTCACTGTTTGTGCCCACAGTCACGGAGGCTGTTCACCTGCCCCTGCCAGTGCCCACGACCACGGAGGTCATTCCCCGGCCACTGCCTGTGGTCACAGCCACGGATGCTGCTCCCCAGTCCATGTTGGTCCTCACAGCCATGGAAGCTGTTTCCCTTTCACTACTTGTGCTCATGGCCATGGTGGCCATTCCCTAGCCTCTGTCGGTGCCCACGGCCACAGTGGCCTCTCCCCAGTTGTAGCTGCCAGTGCTCACGGCTGCAGAGGCTGTTCCCCAACCATGACCAGTGCCCATGCCTTAGCCGTACATGGCTCCGTCCCTGAGCCTCTCCCCCCTGAACCTTGTCCAGCGGCTGCTGCCCAGCTGACTGTCCCCTCTACCCTGAGGCTGTCTCCAAGGCCGCCAGACCCTGCATCTGCCCTGAGTCCTCCTCCCAGACCTCCAGACCATGCCCCTTTACTTAAACTCCCTCCCTTTCTGTTGTGTTTTCTGTTCTTTGTTAGTTCTCGTTTTGTTTTGTTTGCCAGGAGGCATCCCTTTTGGGGTAGGGGGGTCCTGTTACCTTGTCAGCTTGGGTTTCTGTCTGATGGGAATGTGGCATCATCATCCCCTGTCTGTCTCGTGTTTTGTGTACTTTCTTTGTGTGAGCGCACAGGTCTGGTTGTGAGTTACCGCCATGCGTCAGGTTGGGTTTTTGTCTGACGAGGACAGTGGCAACATCTTTCCTTGTTTGTTTTGTTCCAAGCATGTTAACGTTTTCTTACTCATGTGTTTCAGGTGCCACTGGCACGTCGTATCAGCGTTTCCATGGGAACCCTGATTGTTTCCATAGGAACGCTGATCATGCCAACTTTCAGCTGGCAAGTGGCACCTGTTCATTGTTAGTTCATGCCTATTTCAATCCCCTCGTGTGCCATGTCCTTTGCTGGATTGTTAAATGTTGAATGTTTAATGTGTGTTTGAGCATTGTTGTTTGATGTGAAGTAACTAATCTCACTCTCTCTGCATAGCTGGTCCTGTCTCATGTATCTGTTGTCTGCCCACATGTCAGGTGTGTGGTTGCCTTCCAGTTTGCTGGGTGTCAGCAGATCTTTAGCGGGAGGATACATCATCTCTGCCCGTGTGTCAGGTGTGTGGATGCTTTCCAGTTTGCTGCATGTCAGTGGATCTTCCACGGAGGATACTTCGTCTCTGCCCATGTGACGGGTGTGTGGATGCTTTCCAATGTGCTGCATGTCAGCTGGTCTTACAAGGAGGATTCCACAACTCAGTGACTGCTCATATTTATTGTAAATAAATCTTTTGAACTGTTCCTCTGCATTTGGGTCTGTTTGTCTTGCTATCGCATGTTACAGTTTTAATGCACAAATTCCAGCCAATCAGAATCGAGTGTTCATATTGTCATATCAACAATCATCCAGTAATTTCTGAATTGCAGTTTAGTACATTTATGATTTACTAAAAAGAGTGGACTGATAAAAGTAATTGGTTTGGTTCGCTATATTTTTGTTTAAAAATAAAAAAATGACTCAAAAGAGTCATCCACTTGGAAATCAGGCTACACTGGTTGCACTGTTTTGCACTGTAGATTCGAAAGAATCATCTCATAAGAGTCATTCATTCAGGAATCGGACCACACTGGTTGTGCTGTATGTTTTGCACTGCTGAAAAGTGGAGTTGCAGTGTCTCTGAGTGACAGCAGAAAATGCTAATGCTAATATAAAATGCTAAGTATTGTATATGAGGCAGAGGAATGCATGTTCGAGTAGCATTAACATAACCAGAAGTCATGAAAATCATTGAGTTGTTTTTTTATTTTTTATTATTAAATAAAAAATAAAACAATTAAACAATTATGAATAAGAACCAGATCTCTGTTTCAAATCCCATTAACTGGCCATATATCCAGACATGTGGTGGTGTCAAGCACACTTTCTTCATTTCAAAGAACTGATTCAGGTGTCTGGATATGCTGCATCCTCGACAAAATTATCGTCCATGTTGTCACCACTACCTGATTTGCATAATTCATTTAATGAACTAGGTATCAAAACGACACAGTAAGTGTGTGCAAATAAACCATGCTATCAGCATGCTCAAATCTTTTTTTAGTGAATTTCCCCCTCCTTGTTTTTTTTTTTTTTTTTGTAATTCTCAGTTGTCTTTATCTGAATATCCTGTCCAGAAGGGAAGGATGTCCACTTTAAATACAGCAAGAACAACACTGCAGGCTCTAAGGAAATACAATAGAGGAGACACCTATGTGCAAGTGAATGGATAAAATGTTGGTGTTGCGGAGTGGGGGGGGGCTGTAGCACCAGCAGGCCCCTAAAGCTCTGCCAAACCACTAGAAGAAAAACCCTGTTTTATTTATAGTGCGGCGTATCCATGGAAACCCGAGAGGTCACTGCAAGCTAGACCTGTATTTCACCCTTGCTCAGGGGAGTTGGATTTCACGGCGAGGCGCTTAGATGTGTGCACGCGTGTGCATTTGTATGTGTGTATGTGTGTGTGTGTGTGTGTGTGTGTGTGTGTGTGTGTTTGCGCACAACGCAGAACCGTGACTGATGGTGGTCACGCAGTCCCTAGAGCAGGCAGCCAGGCCTGGTGCATGCTGGGATACGTGCACAGGAGGCAAGAGAAGCACAGACACCGCATCTTTCTCAGGACCATATATAAGAGAGTTCTTTGCTCATACACACAGAAAATTTAGTGTGAGACTATCAAATCTCCCACATAACTCATGGTTGAGCACAATGTTTTACATGATACAAGCAACATTACACCAAACACTTTTAATTCTAGGTGATGCTAGTGTCACAGAATTACACCTTTAAGAAAAATAAACAGTTTAAGTTTTCAGTCCCTGTGTTGCATCACCTCCAAATTTATATCAAAGAAAACAATTACCCTAATGAGGACACAACTGCCTTAAAATTGGTGTCTACCTTCAAACCATTAAAATAACTACCACATTTTTTTGGACGAAAACCCACATTTAAGATATCATTATTCAGGTTGTGAATCTGAAGGCCAGTAGAGAAAATGAGGACTAAAGCAGATTCCAAAGACATTGAAATAAAGAAAATGCATAAATTAAGAAAAATGTACAGTACCAAACAATATCCAACTGTTTGGATATCCCAGTGTGTGCTTAGTTCAATGATCAGCCAGTAGATGTTAAATCAAACAACCCAGTCACTGTCCACCAAATGGTGTCCTCCTATAGGATTAGCCTCAGACGGCCTGACCACAGATCTCCCACAGTTTGTTCACTTAATGTGTGATACATATTCCATTTGAAACTGGAAAGGTCTTTTTCAAACTAGTAAACTCTAATCTAATTTGCTTGTTTTAAGCAACTTGTGTGAGTAAAGGCACAACGGGTTTTCGATTAATTTGCTTGGAAACAAAGTTGTTTTTAGGAGGTAATGGGTAAATACCACGAGTGCTTTTTAGGGTTTCATAATCAATGAATGACAAAAAATCTTTAAGAGATGATGTTGCCTTTTTTCGAGGTACTTAGTAGCAAGTAAAATAGATATTGTTTTCTTAGTTAAGTCTGTGAAATAGTCTGAACTTGTATACTGTAGAGTTTCTACACATTTTCCCTAGCTAGTCTCATAGAATCAGGTCAATATTCCTACATTTTTTGCAAAATTATTTTTACGTGGCTCGTTGTATGTACAGCGACAGTTTCATGGTAAATATGAACTCTAGAGGTGCAACAACAACATTGGGTGCTTCTAATTTTTTTAATTGTGCATCCTCGTTACCTCGCTCCTCCGTCCTCGAGCCCCTGACCTGGAAACCATTCAAAGTCTGCCATCATGAAGAACGGACGTATCAATTCTCTAAATGCACTGCAAAGAGGCGAGGACTGAGGATGCTTGAGCGAGGAACAACAGGAGCATCCTATGCGAAAGACTTTTTGGCTCAAGCACCTGACGCACGCATACATTTTCCTCCCTCTTCACATCTGACACAATAGTTTTAATTCATATTTCACCTTTGTGGTTTAAATAAACCATAATTGTCAAACACTTTAACAGTGCATCTTGCATAATTAGGTTTAATTATGGAAATATAAATTAATCAAGTTTCAGCTACATACCGGCAAGCGCACCAAGGTAATACAGCTGCGCAAAAACATGCTTTGAAGTGATGCATGAGTGAGCAGGACATTCCACTTCACAAATCCGTCTTGCTTTGATTCCTCTGTCTCCGTTTCCTTTCCTTGGATCCTTTCCTTGTTTCCTAAGAGGGTGGAGCTAGGAAGTGAGGAAAGGAAATGAGGATGCACAATTTAAAAAATGAGAAGCACCCATTGACTTTTATTCACTTTCGCACAAATCACGAATAAAATGGCAGATTATCACTTTAACTATTGGTTAGGTATAAGGTGTAAAGTTTAGGGATGGAGGTAGGTTTTGTTCATTTAAAACTGGGTAGAGCATAACCTTAAAAACCTCATGTGTTGGGGGGCCCAGGTAGCTCAGCAAGTAAAGATGCTGACTACCACCCATGGAGTCATGAGTTCGAATCCAGGGCGTGCGGAGTGACTCCAGCCAGGTCTCCTAAGCAACCAAATTGGCCCAGTTGATAGGGAGGGTAGAGTCAAATGGGGTAACCTCCTCATGGTCACTATATTGTGGTTCTCACTCTCGGTGTGGCACATGGTGAGTTGTACATGGATGCCACAGAGAATAGCATGAAGTCTCCACAATAACATGCTCAACAAGCCACATGATAAGATGCACAGATTGACAGTCTCAGACAGGGAGGCAACTGAGTTTTGACTACCCTGATTGAGGCAAGTCACTACACCACCACAAGGACTTAGAGATTATTGGGAATTGGGCATTCCAAATTGGGGAGAACATTTTTTTTTGTGGTGAACATTTAATGCGCTATAAGTGCCACACTGTGGACATTTTACATCGGAACTGCCGCAATAGTAATGTAATATCATTTTGAGAAAAAAAAAATACAGACTTTTTAAAATAAAAGGTCTGGGTTCCCCAAAAGTCTCTGCGTGAAAAAGAAATGGAAGCCTAAGCAATAGTTCAATCAGGAAGAATTCAGGCATTTCATCCAATCATAATTCAGCCTATGTTTTATAAACTCAGCACAGCTGACCTTCATCGCTTCATTATGCCGTCGTTCGTTATGTCTGACAGTTCAAGCAGTAATCTCAGGGCTGAACCGTAGGACAGGGCTTGTGCCAAAGGAAACTATTCTTTCACTTTATTCACATGAATTCTTATCTTCTCCAAGTATTTCTTGTAGAAAGAGACATGCAAGAGAAACAAATGAGAAGCCAATGATTACTTTGAAGGAGCTACAAAGTTCAGTAGCTGAGTATTTAGTGAAAGTGCACCAGTCAAGCATATCAAACACTCTGCATAACACTAGTCTGTATGGGAGGGTGCCACAAAATAAGATATTACTCAGAAGAACCATGTGAAAGCACGTCTGGAGTTTGCCAAGCTTAATAGCGACCCAGTTACAATCTGGAAAGTGATTCTGTGGTCAGATGAGAACAAGAGATTTATGCAATTTATGTGGTGTGAATATAACCTCACCTCAAAAAAACACCATACCTGAGTGAAATATGGGGGTGGATGTATCATACTGTGGAGCTGCTTCTTATCAGCAGGGACTGGGCATCTTGTTAAAATAGGAGGAATTGATGGTGTAAAATATAATAAAATAATGGTCTTAATACAATATCAATCAACTGCACAGATTCACCTTACGCTCTCAGAAAAAAAGGTTCCAATTAGAACCAAAAATGGTTATACAAAGTTATAGCCTACATACAGCACATTTAGTTCTGTATTTCTTTAGAAACATTAGAAAGCAACAGTGCTCATCCACTTTTTCAGCTGTCTTGGTTCTGGAAGTATTTTTTCAATTAATTTCTTTTTAAAAACAAGTTGTAAGCCATGAACCAAACCAACAACACTACAAACTTTGATTTGAAGCTAAATAGTATTTGGAAATCAGACAAAAAGACAAAGGTACAAGATTGTGTACTTAACATCTTTAATGAAGGAATGTACTAGAATCCAAAGAAGCATTATGAATGACATACTCGAACTGCAAAATAAAAAACTATTGATTTAAAGTTGTTGACTGTAAGTATAGAAACAATATATTTTAACTTTATTGCAAAATATTCAGTTAATAACTAATATAAAAGTAGTTTGAGAGTGTAGGGAGACCGACTCGATTACATCATTCACAGGGCATCATTGAGGTAGGTGGTCACTGCAAAGCTTGTTTGGTGAGCTTTGTTAGTCGCTATTCTCTGATTGGTGGATTTGTAGTTGGGTAATGTAGTTCTTCACCAGGAATTCCACTATTAAATATGAAGTTGAAGTAATGCTTAAGACTTGAGGCCTCGATATACTTCATATGAAACCAAAGAACGAATGGGTGTGACGTCATTTACAAAAAAAAAAACTGGCCATTTGTTTTGGAGGTTCGTAACAGCTCGCCTGGGCAAACTTTTAGGAAAACTTCTAACTGGCTGCTAAACACCTTCTTTCTGCCATTGGTCCATGTCATCATTAGGTGTGACCTGAAGCTCCAACTACTACTTTGTTTAAGACATGTCATGGGATTTTTTTGTTTTGTTTAATTAGTCACAAAAGGAATCAATTTCAAATCTACTCAAATACTCTCATGTGCCATCTGCAGCGAAAGCCATTCACACATCTGCCTTTTGGCAAGTGGTAAGATATACCACTATCACCATTCTTTTGTCTGTATTTTGCCCATTATTACTCTTTTATACACCTATCTTTGCAGTAATATCAGTGTAATCATAAATTACAATAACACATTAGTTTAGGTTTTAAATGTAGCATCCTCATATTTAAATGCTCCTCTAAACGCCTCCCTCAGTGGTGTGGCGGGTGTCTGAATGTTCACAAACAGAATACCGTTGTTCTGCTGTTTAGAACTTCTTTTTATCCCTGAACGAAGAACGCAGAAGAAGATCTCTGGAAGTATATTGGGGCCTTTAAGGCTTCAACAGAAGCATATACCATTGATTAACAACCTCAGAGCTCCAAATATTGTCGTCACCACTAGTGTAGTCACTACCAAAACCTAAACCACTACCAACACCACCTGGTGTTTTGTCAAGATAAGTTTTGTTACCAACAAAAATTGTATTATAATGATTGATTAAATGTATGTTCGATTTAATTAGTTATTAAATCTATGATCAAATTTATGTATTTTACAGAGAACATTTGCATTTAAACTTTGATGAATCTTATAAATGGAACTTTGAAATGTGTTAAAATTGTCATTTTATTGTTATTTTACCAAACTGGTAAAATGGTGCGACAATGACAAACATTTTTCTCATTGGAATAACGTGAACTGATACATCGTGCACAATAAGACTCAGAAAGTGTATTAGGAAAGTAAATAGGGTTCATTTTGCTTTCATGTTGACTTTCAGTATTTGATTTGTGTATTTCTGATGTTCAGTCCTCTTTCTTTGTAATTAAACCAGGCATCAGCAGCCAACCACAGTGTGTGTGTGTGTGTTTGATGAGAATGTGACGGAAATGTGATTAGAGATAAAGCTAAACTTTGTTAGCCTGCAGAGGTGACAGCGTCAGACACGACATATCAGACGAATCCCCTCTCCCTCTACATCCCACCTCCTTCTCTCTCTCTCTCTCTCTCTCTCTCTCTCTCTCTCTCTCTCTCTTCCTCTGTCTTTCTCTTTTTCTCTCTCTCCTTCAGGCCAATTCAATAAAGTCGGGCCCTTTTTTACCATCAGACGGCACAGCAGCACACTGGACTGTGGTGAGAAGAACAATGGCCCCTCACAGCCTTGTCTTTACACAACAGTACCCACAGCTGACACTAACTCAGTCCAGCCTACAGGCCTGATGCAGGATAGATAGAGATCACAGTCACGCCAGCTTAGTTTGAGCTCTTACAGAATGAGTATGGAGAATGAATCCACTATTTCAGGACTTTGTCAGACTCTGGTGTAGATTAGCTGCTTGTGGGCTTTGTTGTAAATTCATTAAAGGAATAGTTTAATTCTGTCATCATTTCATCATGTCTTTCTGAACCTGTTTGCCGTTATTTAACTCCAACACAAAAAGGGGAAATATTGCAGAATATTTATACAACTCTTTTCCATTTAAAGGTGCACTCAGTATTTTTTTTTCCTCATTAAAAATGTTTAACTCCTAAAGACATGAATTGTAATTTTGCAATATATGTATGAAATCATGAGCACTCACATTATAATGAAGACTCCAGTCATATCAGTAACCTTATAAAAGCTGTTTTATCTATGTGGAGAGGGTCCGCATATGGAGGCTGCCATGTTAGAATCACATGACCAGCCGAATACTACTTACTTAATCTCAGTAATCGTCCTGTTATTTGACACTTTCACTCATTGATTAAAGTAATCATGACTGACTGTGAATACTACATTTCTACAATGGCATCTGAAACTGAAAACTATTGATTTTAAATGATGCTGCATCCAAGCCACTAGGTGTCAGTGTAAGATGACACAAAGACAAAAGTTATTGAGTGCAACTTTAACAATGAGAATTCATGGTGACCACATCTGTCAAAACTCTAAAAAAACAAAACAAAGAAAAACACCAAAATATACATTTAAAATATAAGTTTATTCGCATTAAATCTTCCTCTCCACCGCAGCTTGAACTGTATGCTAGAAGAATATAAGACATTTGGAATACTTTTGTGGTGTTTTTAATCCTTCTTTGAGCATAATTGTTGAGGTTACTGTTGTTGTACGGAATGAACTGAATGAACTGTTGTTGTACGGAAAAGAGCTACATGTAAAATTCTCCAAAATTTCTCTTTTTGTTTTCCATGGAAAAACATATAGCAGCATATGGGTCTGGAAAGACATGAATGTGAGTAAATAATGACAGAATGTTCATTTTAGGGTGAAATATTCCTTTAATAGTAAATTACGTCACTAAGGAGCAGGTCGATGGTGAAATCTTTTGTTCCCAGTAGGAAAGACTTAGACAAGCACACACACAGACCATGACATCTTGATATCCACTGTGGCAGGGTCCTGCACACACACACACACACACACACACACACACACACACACACTGGGGTCAGTGGCGCTCAGTGAAATAGTCACATGGTGGTGTGTTAATGAAGCAAACCTTCACGAACTATTTAATCATTAACATCAGGTTTCTACTGCAGCAGTGGCTGCATTCTCCCACCCCACCTTAAACACACACACAGAGTGACGCTCGCTAACTCTGTGACACACTCAGCCAGGTTTGACTGCATCTCTAGAGACAAATCCATTTTATCTCTTCTAGACTGCATCTGCCTGTCTCCATCTCGCTGTCTCTGGCTGTCTCACTGTAACACACACACAGGAAACATACTTTACTCTCCTGTTCACTCACTTACACATTATCCACCTACTCTAGTCTGCTTTTCTTCTACTTCCTGTCACACTCTCTTTGTGATGGTCTTTCTTTCTCTCACAACACACATACATTTAACACATAAACACATATACTGTACACAAACACACAATACCCAGATCCTCAGAATCCTCTGTACACACAGCAAAGTTATGGGATTGACAGCCGTATTCTAGTCTCACACAGTCAGACCTTTGACTGAGGGACAAAAGGTCTGATCCACACTGCAGCTAATTCTGCCCAAAAACTGCCGAATTAGAAAGGAAGAGACATTCAGCAGATGTCTTTGAGATGTTTATTATTTAGAATGTTTGTAAATCTGATCTTTTTTAGGATCTTTTTTGATGCTTTCCAGATGAAAAAATCTAAAACAGAAATCTCTGAGATGTACGTGTGCTATATGGGTTGTTTTGTTTATGCTCTTTAAGTTGCTACTTTTAAACAATGTGTTCTCTCTCTACTGTAATGGATTTGTTGCCACTAGACCACAGGGATCATTGTCCAAAAGAGAGTGGTGTCCATGGGCGGTGCTAGGGGTGGGCTAATGGGGCATAAGTCCTAAATGTTTTTAGTAAAGCCCTGAATGTTTTATCATCTCGTAGGGATGGCAAAAATTACCATTATTTCGGTATCAAGTTGATTAAAAATTATAAATGTATTAAATTGGGATGCCGATTTAATGCATTAATTCAGTGCGATTAATTATATAAAAAATTTGTTACAAAATTAACGCAATTAATCATGTCCTAAGACCATAATATAAGTTTGAAATACCACCTGTCTTTTCCAGGGGGCAATAATCGAAACTCCAGCTGTATAGGCAAAGCGCAGCTTTACAGAGAACAAACCACACACACCGATAGCTGACAGCAAAACGTCCTGGTTACTTTCGTAAACTCTGTTCCCTGATGGAGGGAATGAAACGTTGTGTCGATATAGTGACACTAGGGGTCACTCTTGGGAGCCCCAAACACCTCTGCTTTTTGAAAAAAGGCCAATGGGAATTGGCGAGTGGAATTTGCATGCCACTCCCCCGGACATACGGGTATAAAAGGAGCTGGTATGCGACCACTCATTCAGGTTTTGTGCTGAGGAGCCGAGACAAGGTCCCAGCCATTTCAGCGGGTAGTTCAGTGTTGTGGCAAGAGGGACACAACGTCTCATTCCCTCCATCAGGGAGTGGAGGTTACGAAAGTAACCAGGACGTTCCCTATCTGTCACTTACTCGACATTGTGTCGATATAGTGACACTAGGGGTCCCTATACAAAATGCCACAACTAGCTGAACTGTGTTACATGGACTGGCGGTGCGAGACGGGCAGACCGCTGTGTGTCTCGTAGCCCGCGCACCAGGCCATCACGTAACCTCCCCCAACACTCTTATGAGCATCGAACGGTCCTTCGGGAACAAGTTGACTGTTCCAAAAAATAGGGACAGGCTAGCCAGCCGTGGCCTCTTTTCCACATTTTTCTCCCCAAAAAGAGTGGAATTTGTTAACCGACTGGGGACCATAAATGTCTACATCGGGGGTGTCACTCCCAAGGGGAAGACACCGTGGAGACCACACCCTGCCCAGAGAAGGGGGGGGGGGTATTTTGAATGGAAATACGTCACATGGTCTTACTGAGTCTTGTCAGAAGTATATCATGTGGAGAAGTCCCATGGTAGGTCCTACCCGAGGAGGAAGGAGTTTCTACAAACATGGTGACTGGGGGCAGAGGGGCCACTTCCCAAGGAAGACACAGTTTACATTTAGTGGAAGATATCACATGGGGTCACCTACGGGGAACCAGCACAAGTGGAGCACCGACCCCAGTACAGGGCCTAATTAGTACATGTACTGGGCCGGCAGCGAGTTCCTCTGCAAACTCGTCTGCCACAGGGCTATGGAGGAATGTCATCCAGGGATCGCAACTTGTGAACACGACTGGTAGTCAAAAGCGCACGTCTTCACCTCATGGGAGGGGAAAGGCGCTATGCGCAAGCGGTACACCTGGCCAGCTGTCCCAGAACTTACCTGTTCTGACCTGACAACCCATGGACAAAACCGGCTCAATCCAGAGATTGTAGAACCTCGCAAAGGTGTTAGGTGTCGCCCAGCCCGCTGCTCTGCAGATGTCTGCCAAAGAGGCACCACTGGTCAGGGCCCAGGAGGCCGCTACACTCGTCCGACTCGGCTACGCGATTCAGTTTGTCAGGCGCCCGCCCTCGATGAAGGGCAAGAACGCCGCTACTTTGCATGCGGAGATCGCTACCATTCTACGGAAGGGTACGATAGAGCCTGTCCCTCCACGGGTGCAGAGGGGGAAAAGCTGCTGAAATGCGCCGTAAATCCAGCAGATGAGATGAATGAACTCGGCGGATGAATTCAGCTCAATGAATAGAACCGTTCGGCTCCGAAGAGAAAATCTGAATGAGTGGTTGCATACCAGCTCCTTTTATACCCGTACAATCTGGGGGAGTGGCATGCAAATTCCACTCACCAATTCCCATTGGCCTTTTTTCAAAAAGCAGAGGTGTTTGGGGCTCCCAAGAGTGACCCGTAGTGTCACTACATCGACACAATGTCGAGTGAGTGACAGATAGGGAACATAAAGACAGATGGGTTCTTGCATTTAAACACAGCTTGATGGAGGGCAATTCCGAACGCAGGGATCTCAAGAAGTGTTTTTCTAAGTCCGAGATGCTCCGGAAGCATCCATCTGATGCAGGTGTACATTGACGCATCCTTAGACAAGCCCTCATAATAAATCTATTTTGGACAGATTGACGATTTCAATTGCAAATTGGATTGCTGTGAACTGTAGGCCAATGATTGGCTTATGTTCAATTATATGCAAATAAACAATACATTGGATTCTAAAGCCACTTTTTGTATTGACTTTTTGGTAACACTTTACAATAAGGTTCCATTAGATAACATTAGTTAATGCATTAGGTGTCATGAATAACAATAACAATCTATTTTTTATAGCATTTATTCATGTTTGTTAATGTTAGATAATAAAAATACAATTGTTCATTGTTAGTTCATAGTGCATTAACTAATGTTAACAAATACACCTTTTGATTATAAAAATGTATTAGTATGTGTTCAAATTAGCATTAACTAAGATTAATAAATACTTTTAGTATTGATCATTGATAGTTCATGTTAACTAATGTTGAACTGTAAAGTGGTACCATCTTTTTTAATGCTTTACTCGAGTGTAACAATAATGTAATGCATTTTAATTATCTGTATTATTATTTTTTATAATATATGTATTTTATTTATAATTATTTAAATAGAATTATTTATTATTATTAATAATTATATATTGATTTATTGTTATTTGAAGGGCTTTCTCAGCAAATATTTATATATGCGATTAATTAGATTAATTAATCTGGACACCATGTAATTAATTCGATTAAAATTTGTAATCAATTGACAGCCCTAATATTTCATATTAATAACATAATTAATGATACCGGTCTTCTGAAGTATCGGTAAAACCAAATACCGACACATTTTGGTACACACACGATGTCTGGCTGCTGCTTTCCAGCACTCATGCCTATTTGCGCACACGTATGTCAGTAAAGTATACTTCGGTCAGATGCAATGCTAGGCATTTGCACACAGGATGCGTGACGAAAATTTAGTCATCAGCAGACTGAAAGGTGCAGCCTGATTTTTCTAACCATGTGTACTCTGATCACGCAGTATGAGCATGCGCATGGAATTATTTGCACTAATTAGTGGATCCACAAGGTGGCAACACTCACAGTTGAGCTGTTGCTGTCTCCAAGAAGCGTTAGCAAGTGTTAAGTGAATATTTAATCGCTTCTAAACAACAGGAGAGGAATGTGGAAACAACAGTGAACATCTGAGGGGAGATCAGGAGATACCTGCATTTGTATAACTCGAGTCTGAAGGAATATAAAGACATCTTAATGGGTCTAAACACTTGAAGATAAATAGTCCATTCTCTCAAAGCAGTTGTAGCACACACTTCAACCACCTGCGTATGCCCGCACAGTAAAATGAAGTATACTTTGAAAGGCTAGCCGTACAACTATCAAAGACGGTTAGCATTTGCGTAAAAAATCAATTATATTTTGGGCTTATGAGTGCTCACTGCTCGCAAATGCAGCTGTGCGTGAAAGGTCAAAATGTCTGCTTTTCAGCTGTCCTTGTTCTGGAAGTATTTGTCCTATTGATTTTTTCCATAGGGATTTCATAAAATCCTTCATCAAAGAGTTTTAAGCCATGAACCAAACCAACCAGCTCTAAGGTGAATCACTACATTACAAACTTTAATTTAAAGCAAAAAGCTATTGTACAAAAACACTGGTACAAGACTGTGTACTTAATGTCTTTCATGAGGGAATGAACTACAATCCCATTAAATATTTTATGAATGACATAATCGTATTAAAAATGATAAAAATATATATATATATATAACTACTGATGTAAAGTTGTTTTAAGTATAGAAACATTATCTTTTAATTTCATTGCAAAATATTCAGAAATATACAACTATATCAGCAGATACTGTATACAAGTAAATTTGAGAGTGTAGAGAGACCGACTCAATTGCATCATTTAAAGTCCATCATGAAGTCCATCGCTGCAGAGCACTTGTGCCGGAGTTTGTTTGCCGTGATCCTCTGATTGGTGGATTTTCCAACCTCAGGATCAAGGGTAGTGCAGTTCTTCATCAGGAATTCGACTATTAAACACAATTTTTTTTTAAATGAAGTTGAAACTGGACTGATGGCTTCAACAGAAGCATATCCCACTGATTAACAAACTCAGAGCTCACGGTAGGTCAGTCTTTAAAGGTTTATAAGTTGTCGTTAATATTAAATTCCCCTCTGGAAAAAATGAATGGAATTTTTACTTCTGGAACAACACTGTTACCCTCTATAAAACAATTATTATATAATTAATTACAAAAGCAACAACTAAAAATAGTATACAGAAAAAGAGAAAGCAAGACCATGTCCTGTGAGAATGGCCACTTAGCCCTGCTCACACACTGTGGACTTTGGACTGTCTCTCTCTCCTGTATGAAAAGGTGTCCTTTGTACTGTTCGGTTGCCATGGCCAGTAACTAACCAGTTTTCACACTAACAAGCACATGGTTTCTTTCTTTTCTATCTTTCATAAAAACTTTCCTAACTACCAGCCAGGTGCATCCTCTTGCTTTATTTACCAGCTTTAAATAGTCTCTCTCACCTTCCTTATTTTAAATTTCATCACTCTATTGCTTTCTATATCGGTCCATCCTCCTCCACAGATCAAACCCGCTCTCTTCTTCTCATATTCCTCCTAGCCTTTCTCCCTCTCCCCCGCTCGCTCATCCTGCTGTCCAGCAGGGCAGCAGTGCCCGCTGGCGCATTGGCAAGCAGGCGTAGCAGCAGGCACAAGCCAGTGAGGACAGCAGGTGTCAAAGATCTGCGGAAAAACTGAATTAGAGGTGCAGGAACCACAGAGGGGGAGTACTCACGTGGAAAATGGGAAGTCAAAAAGAAAAGAAAAATGTTTGGAACAAAAGAGCATTTTAAAGTTCAAACTGATTTAAAGTTAGAAATTTGAATTTCAATTCATTTAAAGTTCAATTTGATTCAGTTAGAGATGAACTTAAGATTAAAGTAAACATGTTCTGTAAAATGGTTGAAGTGAAAACTGTAAAAGAAACACACTTCCAGTTTAAAGTGGAGAGAATAGTGTCACATAGCCAGACCTTTTACTGTTGACATAAAAGCTGTGTCTGAATATCCATAGTTCCCTACTGTATAGTATACCAAAAACAGTATGCCAATGGAGTAGTCTGTCCGAATCCTCAGTATTCATAAAACAGTAAGTGAGAAATACCCACCAGGTGACCTACTATTTCCAGTGAGTTTCGGACCGACTGGACACTTTACTGACCCCTAATTGCACAGGAGCCGAGGAGGCACTTCAAAACACTGTATTAAAAGAAATCAAAAATGGCAAAGGACCGTGAGTCAGATGACACTTGCAACTCTTGCTAACTGTATATATACTGGATGCCAAGAAAGTTGTTCCTTGTGTAAAATTGTGTTTGTTTAACAAGACCAGAGTAGATTATTATCGTAGCTGTTTTTATTACATCGCATATTCGGATCACGGGACAATGCCCATATTCCAGGATGAAGTATGTCCGGAATCTATTCATACTACTCATCTGCATACATATAGGACATGCTTTTTTTACTGGTCATACAGTACGCGCCCTGATAGTACGTGATTTCAGAAGCAGCAAAAGTTTGATCCACATTGCAACTTAATGCAACAAAGAACCTCCCACTTTAACAGGAAAAGATAGTTTGACTGACAAGTAAAGTGACCAGTCACAGTTTGTTTTGTTTATACAGTATGTGCTGTTAAGGGCTGGGTTTAATGTGCAGTCCAGTATATACTGCATACTTCCTTCTACTTTTTTAAAAACAGTATGTGAAACAGAATGTGAAACAGAACTTGCCACAAATTTGCAACAGATTTGCCACTCATAATTTTCACATGCAGTTGAGCTTGTGATTTGATGCAAATGTTTGCCAAAAGTTTTTGATCGACTCTTCTCATTTGCTTCAATACAAACAGGAAGTTAGATGACAAAATCCAGAAGAGTGGAGTGCTGAAAATGGGCAGGGCTGAATAAGGTGAATATACAGAGGAAATAGTAACAGTACAGGAAACAGTATGGTAGAATGCTATTCCAAACATAACTTTTGTGTGCAGTCGGCCTGTGCATCACACGGTCAGTGAATGGACTGTGGGCAGTTTGTGGGCGTGTTGCATGAGGCTGAGACGTGTTCAAAAGATAATTATGATTTCAAAATCTTTAAAAGACTTTGAATTTAACTAAAATAAAAAACGTACAAATTATTATTTTGATAAAAGACTTATACAAGTATATTATTGTAAAACAAAACAAAAAAAAAACATTTGTGAGGCTGAGATTTCTTGAACTGTAGGCGAGGAAATAACAACACAAAGGTTAAATATATTTCACCAACACTGAAGAAGGAGAGAAAGAAAGAATGAAGAGGATACTGGAAAGTGTCGTGTAGCCTGCAGTGGTCAATTCCCCATGGTACCACTTCCTTTGTCAAATACCCTTGCTACTGCCTTCCAAACACACTTGCACACACACATACACATACACACAGACAGTGCCTGAGGGTTTATGTCCACCATCTTATCACTATGCAGTGGCAGCTCTCTCTCTCTGGACTCTGGGTGAATTCCCTGTGCTGTCAGGGCCCTGTCACTGGTGCAGAGCTAACAGAATAGAAGACAGAAAGAGATAGAGAGAGAGAGTGGTGGACGGAAAGAGTGAGAGAAACACGGTGTTTGTGTACCGTATAGATCCACAGCCATAGACTATAGTACGACTGAGCTAACCTTCCTCCACCAGGGCTGCATAAAACATCATCACTTAGATTCTGGCCCTCCAGCGATGTATAGACTTCACCTGCAGCAACTCATGCAAGCTTAAACTCACTGGTTTATCAAATTCAGGCAGAGGAAAAAATGCTAAATATTACAGACTATAACATAGCACATGTACTGTAGCCTTGTCTGCTAACAATGTATCATCACGGAATGATGCATAATTTTTTTTTTATTATTGGAGGAAGATATTTTTATTTATGGGGTATGCCAAGAGAATCATCACTATTACTGTTTCTTACACTTAGGGTTAAGGATTTCACCAAACCTCTTACCTAAGTAATTATCTTTAGTGTTTAACTCGTTACAATTAAGTTACAATGAACGCACTACTAAATATTTGAATGTTAAAGGATTAGTTAACCCAGAAATGGAAATTCTCTCATAATTTACTCACCTTTAAGCCATCCCAGATGTTTATGTCTTTCTTCTTTTCTTCTTCAGCAGAACTGAAGTGACGATTTTTACAAGCACATTTCAGCTATTTTTATCCATACAATGCAAGTAAACAGATGTCATTAGGCTGCTGGCTGTTCAAATCGATAATAATTTTTTTTTTTTTACTTTAAATCGTTGCTTCCGGCCAGCGCTGTATTGCTGTTTGAAATGACCTAACTCTCGGGTGACGTTCGTTCCTCTGTTGTAAACAAAGTGCACGCTTCAGAATTCTCGCATAAAATGCGCCATTACGCTTACGTCACACGACAGCACCGTGATGCGTCGACTGTTAGCAGGAAGCATTTTTTAAGAGTAAATAACGTTTTAATTGTCGATATATTTTTTAAACAAACCTATCGATTTGCCTCAGAAGACATTAATTGATCGACTGGAGTCGTGTGGATTACTTTTATGTTGCAAAAATCTGACTTTTGGACCGTCAAATAGCCACCAGCCTAATGGCACCCATTTACTTGCATTGCATGAAAAAAGAGCTGAAATGTGCTTATAAAAATCTTCACTTCAGTTCTGCTGAAGAAGGAAATTCATTCACATCTGGGATGGCTTAAAGGTGAGTAAATCATGTGAGGAATTTCATTTGTGGGTGAACTAGCCCTATAAACCATTAAACTTAAGCCAAGTCTACACGAAAACATTACTACGTTTTGGCCTTCCATCCACACTGTGACAGCATTGTTGACAGCGAAAACTGTACTTTTTGAAAACGCAGTAACGCTTTAGATTACAGTCCGCAATTTACAGCATAAGTACACCGAGTTTACAGCGTACCTTTTTGTAATAATAGTGTACCTATAAACTGATTACATGTAGGTATAAGGGAACAATATGCAAAGTTTGGGGAATAAAGGGGTAACAACCTGGAAAAAAAAGTATTTTATAACTAAGGGGTAACTATTCTAATATTACGTGGTATATGACCTTATACTATGCTAAACAACAATCTTATTTTGAGAGCAATTAAGCAAGAACATACACAGCTGTAAACTCGGTGTACTTACACTGTAAATTGAGGGCTGTAATCTAAAGCGTTACCGAAAACGCTCTCCCAAGTGGATACATTTATAAACACCGTCTTCACGTTGTAATGTGGACAGGGAAAACTGAGATATCTGAAAGCAATGACATATTTGTTGTCATCTGATGCAGTCATGTTATCCATTCCACCCAAAACAATCAAGATGGCGGCCCATGTTGTAGCGGCATTGTTGTGCCGCTTCTTTGATAGGGTTGTTAAAGAAAAATTTTACTTTGTACAACTTTCAAAAGCGATGGGAAGTTTACTCGGAATGGCTGTCTGGTTGCGGAATACAAGAGCAATTGCATTTCAGAACATACAGTACATGGAACAGTGGTTTTTTGCATGCGCAGTAAGGGGATTTAAGAGTTTTCATGCATTTCGGTGTGGCCGAACAACTTTTGTAAAAGGTTTGAAAACGACAGTGTAGATGGAGAGCGTTTCAAAAACACTGTTTTCAAATACATCCAGATTAATGTGGATGTAGCGATAGGTGAAACATAATCCTACAGATTAATAAATATTTATGGAAGCCTACGGAAACCAGGAGTTACATTTGGAATAAAGAACCAAACTGACTGAATGACATCAATGAGCTCATGTTTTACATGACAGACTTCAATCCTTAAGACGTATATGATGATGTTGACATTTACATTTGTTTACATTTACGAGAGAGAACATTATGGAAAAAAAACGACTTCTTAGCGGCTCTTCAGCGTTACACTGATCTAAATGATGTGCGTTGCCCAGCGTCACTGGCATGCAAAGTTTTAACACATACAACATATATAAGATATTAAAATAAATAATGTCAATTTTTCCAGTCTGTTTTATTACAGTAGTATTTATTTATTGCCCCTTATTAATTTTAGAGACAGTTCCTGAATATTATTATTTGCATAATTGAACGCAGTATCGAATTTGAATTCAACTGTCATTTATTACTGTTGAAAGTTATGTAAGATGAAAAAGGTTTGAACATCAAGTGTAACAAGATAAAGCTGAAATGCATGGCTTCTTAACACTTCTGTTTACAAATCTGAAGGCTACTTACTTGATCAATAAAAGTAAACGTCACATTATGTGACTACACAATGCTTGGTGGAGAGCTTATGACCTTACAACCCTTAAATCTTGTGTTAAGAACTGGGGCATATTCTAAAAAGCAGGTTTAGCGAATAAACTGGTTAAGATTACTCAGAGTATGCGGTTAACCTGAAATTTTGGTTCCAAAAACCGAAGTATCTTTCAGAGTATGTTAGTAACCATAGCAACTTACTTTTATGAACCTAACCTGCTCCGGAGTAGGTTATGTTCCAGAGTTAGTTTAGTTTAGGTGAATGTCATTAAGTTTCAGAGGTTGCCGGTGCATGACACAGTTGCCGTGGAAGCTCAGATTACGCACAATATTATACTTTAAAGCATTATTATGGTATACAGCAATCTTTACTTTACCTCACAAATCTTCTTCTCCCCAGCATTTCCAGTTTCACACAATGCGGATTTGCATTCAAAAGTGAACAATTATGTACATTGTGCTTTTTCACATTGGAAAGGCCTCCACACTGTTCACTGTAAAGAAAGGGCTTTATGTATTTATATTTAGCCATTCTAATTAATCATTTTATTTCATGATATTAATATTATTATCATACCTATAAATATCATAGAATTAAATTATAGAACCCACATTATTTTTTAAAGTTCCTTCAGTCAATAAATGTTAATATGTTAATAATATAATTCCATTCCATAGTACCAGTCTTACTATTTAACTCAATAAGCATCTTTCTCTCTCAAAATTATTTGCATTAGTTGACAAATTTTGCACTATAACTATTGTCCCTATATTTACACTGTATCACTCTAACCCCCCTAGGGGCCTTTTACCCAAGTGTCAGGTAAAATTAATTTGAATGAAAACTACCTTCAGTTATTATTTCTTTTCACACAAATTATGTTGCTCCATCAATGTTCAATAATTTTGAATTATTGAATTATTTCAATAGAGGCAGATAGACCCTACTTTACATGAGACTGCCCAGCCATGGCCTTTTAGGGGACAAACAACAAGCAAGTTTTAATGCCACACCAAATAAGAAAAGGACTTAAAGGACAACTCTGTGGGCCTCCCATAATTGTCCACTTCTGTTCCAGCAGATCTTCATCTTATAATGCGCATGAATAATCATGTGGCCTACTGAAAAGCATTACATTAAATCTATAGAAAAAGATGACAACTGTTGGGGATCCTACAAGAGGGCTTATAAATACAATGACACCATTAGCAACTGTGAGAAATGGAAGATGATATGATGGTAAGTTTTTAGAAACCCAAATGTTAAACTGGGTACATGAAATGGTATTAAAAACAAATTTACATACAGTACACATAACAAAATACAATAAGCATGCTCAGTACATGGTAAATACCAGTCAAATTAACCTTCAATACAAGTTAAGCTCAATTGACAGCATTTGTGGCATAATATTGATTACCACAAAACAATTTTTTTTACTTGCCCTCCTTCTTTTAAAAAAAAAAGCAAAAATCTGGGTTACAGTGAGACACTTAAAATGGAAGTGAATGGGGGCCAATCTGAAAACATTAAAATACTATTTCAAAAGTATAGCCACAAGACATAAACAATATGAGTAACATGATTTTAGTGTGATAAAATCACTTACTAGCCTTTTCTGTGTAAAGTCATGATGATGTAATGACGATGTAATGTCAACAAACCCTACAGTAAATGACAGTACAAATTACGATTTAAACAACTTTTCAGCTCAAATAAAACATGGATTTTAACAGAAGAATTAATGTAAATGATTTTATAAAATTATACGCTTCACATTTCTGCTTTTAAACCCTCCAAAAATTGGCCCCATTCACTTCCATTTTAAGTGCCTCTCTGTAACCTCGATTTTAGTTTTTTTGTTTAAAGAAAAGGAGAGGTGAGTCGAAATTAATTTTTGTGGTAATGAACATTATGCCACAAATGCTGTCGATTGAGCTTAACTTGTATTGAACCCGGAATATTCCTTTAAAATAAATCAAATATAGAAAACCTATATAGGCTATTATTAAGTATGTCATAAAATATCGATATATCGATTATTGATCGGCACGTTATTTTATCGATATATTAAAATGAGCCGACATTTAAATTAGAAGCCTAATTTGCGTGCTTTCCAATTCACTAAGTTGGGCTTCTGTTTAACATTCTGGCGTAATTGCGTTTTTGTACTTCTTCAAGAATTAACAAAGTGACGTTGATGAGTTTGCAGGTTAGTGTATGAAACTGGTGTAACTACGTAAACTGAATGATTAGAAATGGCGATGTTTATTATGCATTTTCTTTGTATGTTGCTTTCAATAGGTCTTTCATTCAAGCTGTCAAACCACAGAAACACATACTTGTGTAACTGAAGATACATTTTGTAGGCTATATGAAAGATACATATTCGCAATATATCATCCATTGATGGCTAGAGTAAATAATCTTTGTCCTTTGATACTGATTTCGGTCTGAGAATGCTTTTCTGAGTTCACCGTGAACATGAATAGACTCACCTAACCCAACTAACCCAAAACTGGTATTCTGGATTCAATAACAGCAAGTAAGCAATGGTTTAATCAATACAGAGTTCAGAGTTTGTGTCAAGTTTAGCTAAACTTGTTTTTTGGAATTTTGGGTTCCAAAATTGTTTTTTAAATACAGAGTTTTTAATTTTAATTAAGCACTGACTTAGTTACAAACTAACTATTTGTTACTTGTTACTTTTAGCCCTTAGTTTGAACTTTACATCCCAACTAATAAGAGATCTTATGCGCAGCTACTGCAACATCACCCAGAATATAATAGAGACTTGGGATGGGCACTTTATGTGGCCATTAGGTTGCTTAGTGGACACATAAAAAGCCCACACAAAGTCTCTAGCCTTGCAACCACCTAGCAAAACCCTAGCAAACCCAGGACACATTAGCAACTGCATAGCAAAGCGTTGGAAACAACCCAGAATACCTGAGTAGGAGAAATATCTGCGAGTTCGAGGGGCTAGAAATAACCACAAAGCAACCATCAAGACCACCGTAGCAACCACATAGCTACATGCTAAAACACACATTGATTGCTAAGGTTAGCAATCACATAGCAATGCCCTGGCAAACACCGAAACCCCCCTAGCATCAAGGCATTGAGTTTTGCACTGGCAAGCACCCCTCCAAATTCTAGTTTTAACAGGAAGCCACCAGTAGCAGAAAGGCATGTAGATATGCCGTTGATTAGTTGTAGCAAATAAATTTAACACAGATAGACAGAGAGAGGCATGATGGTCCAGGAGTGGAAATGCAAGATGCTAAAAGCGAGAAACTGGCAGAGAGGAAGGATAGGACGAGGGAGAGAGAGAGAGGGAGAGAGACAGGCGGCTGTAATTGGCAGTCATTCTTTGTTGGAGAAGGCCACTGGCTTTAATAGGCTCTGTTGGTGACTCGAGCACTGAGGTGAAAACTGTGTACACACACACATATACACACAAGTAAACACACAATCACCCCTCCCCCATATCAGGGAAGTGCTTGACTGCCCCTCTCACCTCCCACTGCCCTGCACCATACCATCAGAGCAAGGGAGCAGTATTACAACGGCAGCAAATACCCTCGCAAACCCGCTGCACTGACGGTGTTTTAAGCTCATATGTTAATGTGAACATAAAATATATACGGTATGTATGTAATTTCAATTTCATTTAAAAAAATTACGTTTAATAGTGGAATTCCTGGTGAATAAATACACTACCCATGAAACCTGTAAGGAAACGATCCACCAATCAGGGAACTGCAGCAAACAAAGTGTGGCACAAGAGATCTGCAGCAACGGCCCACTCACATGACATACTGTGAATGATGCAATTGAGTTGGTCTCCCTACACTTTCAAACTACTTATATATTTTTATATATCCACAATTTTTTAATAAAATTTAAATATATTGTTTCTATACTTATAACATTATGTAACACAATTTTTGTTCCTGGGTATTAAGTGTTATTTCCTAATTGCTTATGCCTCAGAAGTATAGAAAATGGCTATTATTCCCCACAAACTTTGCTTTTATGACCAGGACAGTGATATTTTGAAATGTACCTATTTCCAATGAGAAAACGGGCAAATGTGTCTTTTCGTTCACATAAAGTCAGAAAAAACCAACATATGAATCCAAATTAACATGTATTTATACTAAAGTAATACAAAAATGACTACAAAAGTTTTAGAAGTGAGTAGTTTTTCGAGATTTATGATTATACTGTAAATCACTTTCACAAATCAGCCCCCAAATGTAGTCTCCCATCAGGTTCTCGTTATACTGTCCTTGGTAGCGCCGTTCAAAGTCCAGTATATCCTGGTGGAAGCGCTCGCCTTGCTCCTCCGAGTATGCTCCCATGTTCTCCTTGAATTTATCAAGATGAGCATCAAGGATATGGACTTTGAGGGACATCCTACAGCCCATTGTGCCGAAGTTCTTCACCAGAGTCTCAACCAGCTCCACATAGTTTTCGGCCTTGTGATTGCCCAGGAAACTCCGAACCACTGCGATAAAGCTGTTCCAAGCCGCTTTCTCCTTACTAGTGAGCTTCTTGGGGAATTCATTGCACTCCAGGATCTTCTTTATCTGTGGTCCGATGAAGACACCGGCTTTGACCTCTGCCTCAGACAGCTTAGGGAAGAAGTCTTGAAGGTACGTCAAGGCTGCCGACTCCTTATCTAGAGCTCTGACAAATTGTTTCATAAGGCCCAATTTGATATGCAGTGGTGGAATCACCACCAGTGGCTCCCAATTGACGTTGTTCCACCCCACAGAGAACTCAGTCCGCTGTGGCCAGTCCTGCCTGTGGTAGTGCGCCTTGATGTCCCTGCTGTCCCAAAGGCAAAGATAGCAGGGAAACTTGGTAAAACTGCCTTGGAGACCCATCAGGAATGCCACCATTTTGCTTGAGCCTAGACATCAAAAGCTCGGCATTGGACTTGGTGAGACCAAGATCTCTAATCAAGTCGTTGAGGTCTTTTTGGTTGGGGTAGTGTGGGTTTCTCTCCTCAGCTCCACCTCTGAAATTGTCATCTGGATCTATAACATCTTCCTCGCTCTCTGACTTGCTGCTCTCTTTTAAAGACGGCTGCTCTCTCTCCAGAGGAGTGGGTACGGGGAGCTCATGGCAGTGTGGCACCAGGGCGATGGATGAAGGAAGGTCCGGATACATGATAGCAGGTGCATTCTTGCCAGTCCGACGTTTGGAAGGGTCCACCATGCAGAAGTAGCAGTTGCTTGAGTGGTCAGTGGGTTTCCGCCAAATTCTTGGGATAGCGAACTTCATGGCTCTCTTTTCCCCTCTGTACCAACCTACAAAAATACATTTATTTCACCCATGACTAATGTGTAAGAGATTCTCGCAACATTTTTCATATATGATATATTTTTTCAATAACATTGAAAATTGTAAAACATTTTAAAATTAAAAAATTGTACAATTTAAAAAATTAAACATTTTTATAACATAAAATTCCGAGCAACAATTGTCCATCTTACCTTCCAGAGTTTTTTTGCAGTGCTCGCAGGTGAAATGAGGTGCCCAGGGTTTGTCTTGATCCCCGACAGGCATGCCGAAATATGCCTTGTAGGCCTCACATATCTATGCTTCCATGGAGTACTTTTTCGCTCTTGTCTTGATAAATTGGCCACAGACATAGCAAAATGCGTCTGCCGGATGCTTGCAGCCTCTTGATGCCATCTCAGAAAAATGCAGATATGTATCCACTTAGCTGGAACTAAACTGAACTGGTGGGCTTAAGGCCGCTGTATTTATACTACTATTTGTATTACTGGAAAGTTCTAGAAAGTTCTAGAAGTTACTCCAAGTTTACTCAGCACTGAATCTATCTGGAATGTTCTGGAAAATAGGTAAATTTCAAAATATCACTTTCCTGGTCACAAAAGCAAAGTTTGTGGGGAATAATAGCCATTTTCTATACTTTTGAGGCATAAGCACAAAATAACATACTATCCAGGAAACAAAAAAAAATAAAAATATTGTTACACGGTAATCAACAACTTTAAATAAATAGTTTTATATTTTCCAACATTTTTAATTTGATAACGTCATTAGCAATGTTTCATGTGATTGTAGTTTGTGTCTTGTAGCTTTGTCTTTTTGACTGATTTTCAAATCCCTTTTTCTTCAAATAAAAGTTTGTAATGTTGTGATTCACCTCGTTGCTGGTTGGTGTGGTTCATGGCTTGCAACTGTTTTATGAAGGATTTTATGAAATCCCAATGGAAAAAAATCTATGGGAAAAATACTTCCGGAACCAAGACGGATGATAAAGTGGGCGGGCACCGTTGCGCACTATTGGCTTTCACTCCAGCTCAATTGCGTTCAGTATATGCAGCGGTCAAATAGAGCGAGGCTGATGTGAATTTGTGTGTGTGTGCGTAAGTGTCTTCCTGTATTAAAATGTAATTGTCGAATGGCCCCTGATTCCCACTGGTAAATGCTGTGTATTGATTGGTTTGTGAGAGATTGTCGGATAGCGGCCGTGTCCAATTAGGATTGAGATGGACCTCTGTCAGTTGGCGGGGTTTACACACATGACATCATCATGCACAACGGGTCCACAGAAAACACTCCCTCATGAAAGCATTCGGTAGACTGTGTGTGACTCCAACAGTGAGCACACATAGGTTTATTTATCCATATTGCCAAAAGAGCACAAAAGTGAACCACCCCCTTTTTCACCTGTCTTGGTTCTGTAAGCCTTTTTCTCATTCATTTCTTCCATAGGGATTTCATAACATCCTTCATAATAGAGTTCTAAGCCATGAAACTAACCAACTAGCTCTGAGGTGAATCACAACATTACAAACTTTGATTTAAAGAAAAAGGGATTTGGAAATCAGACAAAAAGACAAAGTGTGGAACAAACGTTAAGATACCCCAACTAGGTGCAATTGAAAGCTGAAGTTTTTGGGTAAAACACAATCAATGTCACCAAATATTTATTGTCTTTTGTTAATTAATGACTTATGTTGTGCATTTGTGGGGTTGGTTGGCACACTGTTAAAACACTATAGTTAAGAGAGAAGCAACACACAGAATAACAAATATTAGCTTTTGGGGGGGGGGGAGGTTTTCTCCCCTTTTCTCCCCTTTACTCCCCAATTTCACATGCTCAATTCCCAGTGCGCACTAAGTCCTCGTGGTGGCATAGTGACTCGCCTCAATCCAGGTGGCGGAGGACGAATCTCAGTTGCCTCCACATCTGAGACAGTCAATCCGCACATCTTATCATGTGGCTTGTTGAGCGCGTTACCGCGGAGACTTGGCGCGTGGAGGCTCACGCTATTCTCCACGGCATCCACGCACAACTCACCACGCACCACATTATAGCAACCGCGAGGAGGTTAACCCAACATGACTCTACCCACCCAAGCAACCGGGTCAATTGGTTGCTTAGGAAGCCTGACTGGAGTCACTCCACACGCCCTGGATTTGAACTTGTGACTCCAGGTGTGTTAGTCAGTGTCTTTACTTGCTGAGCTACCCAGGCCCAAATATTAGCTTATTTTAAACCAGGACAACAGAACTCAACATGTTTGTCTCCTGTCATTAATATGAGTCATGATTATGTAATTAATAGGATTATATAAATATAACGATGATTAACATATGACAAATTTATGGTGTGGAATTATTATAAACAATTGTACTATATAAAACTCTATAAATACTTACAATATAACCTTGTATACATGTATAAAACATTTTTATCACATAAATGACAGGAACTAATTGAATCATTTGCTTGGCTTGAACCATGTGTATTGGTAATATTAAAGGAGTCATGTTATGAGGAATAAAATTTTCCTTGATATTTTGACATATAAAAGGTCTTTCTACTATTAAAACATACTGTAAATTTCAGAACTCAAAAATAAATCCCCAATGCAATAAAAGCATTTATTGAAACCAAGCTGCAAAAAATGCCTCGTTCTCTACTTCCGCGACTACCCTACGTCACTAGGGGTACATTAATTCATGACCGTCTCTAAAGCTCAAAAACATCAATGCCTACTTTACATCATCGCACCCTTGGCCCCGCCCACTGGTGCTTCAGTTCCTTAAAGGAATAGTTCACCCAAAAATGAAAATTCTCTCATTATTCACTTACCCTGATGTCATCCCAGATGTGTATGACTGTCTTTCTTCAGCAGAACAAAATGAAGATTTTTAGCTCTGTCAGGTCCTTATAATGCAAGTACATGGGTGCCAGCACTTTGACGGTCCAAAAGTCACATTTAGGCAGCATAAAAGTAAACCGCACGACTCCAGTCGATTAATGAAGCGAATCGATACGTTTGTGTAAAAAATAAATCAATATTTAAAACATTATTAACTTTTAAAAAGCGCTTCCTGCCAGCGGCTGACGCATCATGTTGCTGTTGCATGACGTAAGCATGTTGGTGAGTTCACGCGAGTATTTGCAAGCGGCGCTATAAGGGGGTTCGGTGGAAAGGAGGAGGCGAGAACCGGCTTGACAACTTAAATAATAATTTAATAAACAACTTAAACAAAACACACAACTATAAACACACAGTACAGCTGTCTGTAATTCTCTCTCTCTCAAACTGTCGTTCCCGGCCACCTTTATCCCTCGCGCGCCCCATCAGGCTGATTGGGGACCGGGTGTGTCTCATTCCAGCCCGGCCCCGCCCTCCTCAGCTCTACACTCCTCCCGGCGTTGCCTCAGGCCGGGGAACCCCCGGCATGACGTACATCCCCCACCCTTCCTCTCCTTACGCCCCGACTGCCGGCGGGTCATCCCCGCCTTCCTCGACCTGGGAGGAGACAGGAGGGGAAAAACAACAAAATAAAATGGCGAGGGAAAGGCCAACACTGAGCGACAGAGAGAGAGAGAGGAGAGAGAGAAAAAAGAAACTCACTGGTTCTCTGATGCGCCGTCGCGTGGTCCTCGATCACTACTCCACCCTCTCAGGCGGACTGCAGCCGCTCCTCCCCGGGCGGACCGGAGTCAGACCTCCGACCCCCAGCGGACAGAACGCCCCTCCGCGTTCCCGGCGTCCCGTGGGGACACTCCTCTGCCCCTGGCAGCGGCCCTACCACTCCAGGCGGTCGGGGAGTCGCTTCCCTCCTCCCCTCGCGGACGGCGGTCTTCTCTCGACCCCTCCGCGTTCCCGGGGGATGGCAGGGCACTCCTCCACCCCCGGCAGTGGCTCCCTCGCTCCAGGCGGTCGGGGAGTCCCGTCCCCACTCGCCTCGCGGACGGCGGCCGTTCCCCGCATCCGGGTGGTCGGGCTACTCCGTCCCCCGTCGGACGGCAGCGGCGCTCCCCTGGGTGGACGGCAGTGTCGAGGACTCTGCGACGGGAATCCCACCTCCTTCCCGGGTTTCGGCACCAGTGTAAGGGGGTTCGGTGGAAAGGAGGAGGCGAGAACCGGCTTGACAACTTAAATAATAATTTAATAAACAACTTAAACAAAACACACAACTATAAACACACAGATTATTATTCTAATCCATTATTTTATATTATATGTGTGTGTATGTAGAGGTATTAAGTTTTTACATAGTGTGTATGATGGTTATCTATTCTTTTTTATACCCATTGTATTTGTGTTTCCCAATCCAAAAACCGGTGTGCCAACCAACACCACTCACGCTCTTTTTGTAAATGATCTTAGACAGCTAGCATAGCTTATCACAGGCTTACAAATCTGATATCAAAATATAACTGATATCCATCACTATTAACTAAAATCAATATATTTAAAAAATGGAAGAGGCTATTTGCACTAAGTACAAATAGCGTTAGATGTTATTTGCACTCTAGTGCAAATAGTGGCAGATACTCTTACACCCCTGTTTAAATACTAACATAGAGTATAGTGGCATCACTGCAGCATTTTTATTGTTTATTTAGAGTCCCACAGACACCCTACACCAAACCCATACCCCTAACCCTACCTTACAAAAATTAACCATGGTTTTACTACAGTAACCATAGAATCACCATGGTTTTTTTCTAGTAAAATCATAGTAACCACAAAATTAAACATGGTTACTATTAACTACTATTAACAACATGTTACTGTAGTAACACCATGGTTAGTACATCAGAACTATATAGTTTCCACCAAAACACTTGGTTACAATGTTACTAAACATGGTTAATTTTATCCGGATCAAATCCTTCTCTCAACACCCCGACCTTCACTGTGATCAAATCACTGCGAGGAATCTCTTTTATTTATTACTAAAAGTAGTATTATAGGAAATATTAAGAGTAGAGACATGGGAAAAAGTATGTCAAGGGGTCGACCAGCAATCGCAAGAAGAGGAAAAATAAATCGTTCTTTCCGTCTGTGGTGATAGCCGATTCTCCATTCTAATAGATTTTGGCCTGTTAAGGCAGCAGACTTTCACCATGTACACACCAAAATGAGTTTTCATTTCAAAAGACTGTTATTTTTGAAGATAGTGACAAAATTTCACATCCGTTTTTTCCCAGGTGTACTTACAATGAACTTAAAATGACTGTGTGAGGATGCTACATCTTCTTTGAATCTGTGTTTGTTTCTTCACTTCAGACTTACAACAGTTTTAAATGTAAATATATAAAAATTTGCTCTACATTGTGAGTGGATGAGCCACGTTTGAAGCCATTGTAGATAAATAGCTGATTTATGTTGCGTTCACATCATGTTGAAATTATCGTAATTAATCGATGGCAACTTGGAGATTGTACTCAGAATGGTCTACATCCTCACGTCTTCAGAAAATATTTGTTTCTATGGCAACATTCATAACAGCAAAATGCAACTCATAATTGCAGTAATTCTGACATGATGTGTATACAGAAATACACACACCCGTGACGGTACATCATTGTATTTGGTTAATAATATAGATTACAATATTGATATATCACTATATTAAAAGTGAAGTTTGTCTCCCATCCCAATTTGATGTGCAGAGAGACAAATACTATAACTTTACATGAACCATGTTGACTTTCCTGAAAAGTGTAAACACTGTCCCTGCATCCGAATTCATGTACTGTCACAGTATGTACTGTTTTTGATGAAGGACGCACTTCTCAGCTGGTAATTAAGTACATTCTTTAAGTATGCATGTGAGTAGTATGAATAGATTCTGGAAATACTTCATCCGACGACGTGAGTATTGACCCATGACCCAAATATATAATGTAATAACAACAACTGCGGAAAATAAACAAGCACCATCTAAGCACAAGGAAAAATTATCTTGGTAAATATATAATTTACAGTTGAAAAGAGGCATCCGAAATTCTTATAAATCCTCTGTTTGAACGTGAAGTCTTCTCAGCTTCTGAGGGGTTATGGGATCATAAAGTGTCCAGTCGATCCACACTTCAGAATCTCACCGGAAATCTCATGCATGAACTCACCAACGCGCTTACGTCATGCAACAGCTACATGATGTGTCAGCTGCTGGCAGGAAGCGCTTTTTAAAAGTTAATAATGTTTTAAATATCGATTTCTTTTTTACACAAACGTATCGATTCGCTTCATTAACCGACTGGAGTCGTGCAGTTTACTTTTATGCTGCCTAAATGTGACTTTTGGACCGTCAAAGTAGGTCATCCGTATTTCTCGTCTACTGTTTTATGAATACTAAGGATTCTGACATACCACTCCATTGGCATACTCTTTTTGGCATACTATATAGTAGGAAAGTATGGATATTCGGATGCAGTGTGTGGCTTTGTGGCAGTTTCAAAACATGGACCATTTGCACATATCAAGGTTTGGAACACAGAAGTAAACAAGTGCAGGATATAGTGCTGAATGGAAGACAACAACACATATTATTTTTGCATTCCAATTTGCTCATTCCACTATTATGTTTCCACAACTTTTCAAAAGAGAGAAGAAAAAAAAATAAAAAATAAAAAATAGAGAGCAGTGGATTACAACAGTGAGAAGAGAAAAATATGCCTTTTTTCTTTTTTACTAATTCCATGATAATATAATACAAAGTATAATTTAATAAATATACACTAAATTAAAAAAAAAAAAAAAAAAAAAGTCCAGGCAACGCGGAAACGCATCATCACAATTAACTTCTGGGTCAACTAATGGCGCTATGACAGTAAACTCGAACTCGTAATATGATTGGCTGAAATGCGCGGGCTTCCAGAGCCCAGGGCTGTCACACGGTAGGGTGCAATTTCCCAGGCTATATCTGTCAGGTAAAATAAACCATACCATAACGTATACAGCACTTTTAATGCATCACGTATAATGTAGCCTACATTGAATTTGATGGATGAATTGTTTATTGTCATTCTTAGTATTTATACATTTAATAATTTCTTGACGTTAGTGTTTTATCATATTGCTACTGCAAGTGTTTACACTGTATACAGATTAATCAAACAGTTTACAATTTAAACAAGCCCGTAACTCAAATATAGAGAGAAGAAAAACAGAGGAGAAGCGGAGACGTTGTGCTTTTCCTCCGTCTCCCAGCGGGAGTGTAATATCGTGGCTCCTGCGCGCTGACACGCTCACCTAGAAGTGCCGCTATGCTGCTCGCAGCACTGCACCAATTATAGCGCAACATCTCGCTCGGCCGTTACCATAGTAGCGCCGTGCTCCTGTTCCCCTGGAACGAATGAACCGTGGGGGAGCGAATATCTTATAAACCATCGCCCTGGTTACCACGCGCGCTCTCTCTCTCTCTACGCGCGCCCCTTCGCTTGAATGTGTGTGTGTGCGTGTGCGTGTGCGTGTGCGTGTGTGTGTTTGGACAGTGCTGCAGACCTGAACACAGAATTGGGTCTGGGTGATGTTGATAAGACTCAGTGTGTCAGCCCTTCTGTGATCATAGGCCATCATTTCATTCATGTACACACACCACATTCCATACTAACAAATCCATACAGTAACCTCAAGATCATACACATTGCACGTGGGACAGGACCATATTCCAGCATTATTGTTAGTATTCCCACATATTTTGATCAATGAAAGTCATAGATTTTCCCATGATTTTTTCAGATGTTTATGTTCTATATTATGATTTTTTTTTTTTTAATCACTTTATGGAGATTTATAGTGTGATTGGTTAGGCACCAATCCTTGGAATTAAAAGATTTAAACTATTATATATATTGGAGACATTTGTACACTAATAAAACACAAAATAATATTTAACCGATGAATATCTAGCAATACATAGCCGATTAAATATTTTAAAGCAGAACATGACTAGGAAAATGTATATTCACTTAGACATTTCCATGACTTTTCTATGATTTGTTATTCTGTATTTATTAATTTCACCATTTACAAATTCCCTGATATTTCTGGGTTTTCCATGACCATGCGAACCCTGTTGATATCGAAACTTAAGCTACATCCACATTAATCCGGTTAAATTTGAAAACTGTGTTTTCATTTTCGAAATGCTCTCCGTCCACTCTGCCGTTTTCAAACGTTTTTCAAAAGTTGCTTGTTCACACTGAAACATCTGAAAATGCTTAAATCTCCTTACTGCGCATGCTAAAAAAACATAATAAGCGTGGCCCTGCGTCATTTCCATGTACGGCCTTAAATTACATTTTCCTCATGTTCTGCCGCTGGAGAGCCATTCCGAGTAAACTTTCCGTCACCTTTGAAGGAATGCAATGTGAAGGTTGTACAAAGTAACATTTATCTTTAACAACATTATCAAAGCTAAGAGCAGGCACAACAATGCCGCCAAAACATGGGATGCCATCTTGATTGTTTTGGGTTGAATGGGTCACACGACTGCATCACATGACAACAAATACGTCATCGTTTTCTAATATCTCCCATTTTCCCTGTCCACACTACAACGCGAAGATGGTGTTTTCAAATGTATCCACTTGGGAGAGCGTTTTCACTGGACAAAATGGCCATCTCAGTGCAGTCAGAAGGCCAAAACTTTGTGAAGTTAATGCGTTTTCAGACGAAAACATATTAGTGTGGACGTCACCTTAAAATGGAAACTAAATGAAAACATTTTTGTTAACTAAATAAAAATAAAACAATTAGCAAAACTGAAACTAAACTAGTTATATGACTCAAAAAAAACAAAAAAACAAATGACCACAAATTAATTTTGGTTTTTGATTCAATATTATGAGATCTGAAACTTTTACTTCATTAAACATGGAAATGTCACTAGATATCAGATGGTCCTGAGAATTTTAAAGGCGTTAAATATATTGAAACAATATTAGTTAACTTTTGCTGCCCTAAAATGCTAAAACTGAAATAAAAAATTAAATACACTAAAACAAACTAACAATAAGAGAATGAAAAGTAACAAAAAAACAAACTACATTGAAATTACCAGTGTTAGGTAAGTTACTCAAAAAACGATTCCACTACAAATGACTAATTACTTATCTAAATTGTAGATTACTTTTTCAACTTACTTTACTTTTAAGTTACTTTCTAAAACACTTTCCACAGAAAAGTTTGTTTTTCGGCTCAATGAATTCAAAATAACATCTATATTTCCTTTTTGTTCATTGATGCACACAAGCCATGCACTTAGCACCTCACATTTCTCACACGCACGCTCTCGTAGAAATGCAAACATATAAACATTATTTATGTTGTAAAAGCATTCGACATACTATTATTTTAGAAAAATAATTTACTTAAAAGTAATTCACTTAATTGAAAGTCTCATTAAAAAAATTAAATATATATTGTGTTAACTACTTTTTGACTGAAAAGTAACTAGATTACAATAACTAATTACTTCATAATCAGATTACACCCATCACTAGGAAAGCATAAATGGAAAATAAAATAGAAATAAAAATGTAATAAAAATGTAAAACTATAATAACCGTGTTCAAATCGTTTCTGATGGCCGTGCACCTGAACAGTAAGGAAGAACAAAAACCCCCACCTCCAAACGCACACACAGACATGCTGCGTTTGCTCTCTTCCCATGTGTCCCTCTGGCTCTCTTGCTCTAATCGGAATGATCGCCTCAAGGAGTGAGACAGGCAGACGTGGCCTGCAGAGAGAAAAAAGCTTTCACACTCTCATTCACTCCTACACTACGGACAAAAATATCACACTCAGTTCACTGGCTTAACCCACACACAACACAAACACACACATGCATTTCAGTCAGAGGAAAATTATGAGTGCTCATTGATTTCACCTCACGTGACTTCTTCCATGCATGGCTTTTTTTTTTTTTTTTTTGGTGGAAATAAACAATTAATAAATACAACATTTGTACATTTCAGATGAAAATGTGAGTGGTTCTTGCTTGTGCCAAACTTGCTGCCACAATGCAAGATTGTTATGGGAGGTTTTTAGCACGTTGCTATGCAGTTGCTATGCAGTTGCTATGCAGTTGCTAGGGTATTTTGGGTGGTTGCTTACTGGCCCAATTCAAAAGAGTCCACTACCACGTCTCTGTGAAATTCCTCTCATTAGATATGGCTTGGATGCCTCCTTTTAATGCAAGTCTGAAAATCACAAGTTTGAAAGCATATAAAAGTCATAACACACCTCTCCTCAATGAGCCACATGATTTGAGGTATCATTCATGTCCGTTGCACAAACAGTGTGGGATGAATGAATGAATGAATGAATGAATGAATGAATGAATGTTATATTTATATAGTGCTTTTCTGACACTACACTCAAAGCACTTTACACAGTGAACAGGGGACTCTCCTCAACCACCACCAGTGTGCAGCATCCAACTGGATGATGCGATGGCAGCCATAGTGCACCAGTACACTCACCACACACCAGCTATTGGTGGAGAGGAGAGAGTAGAGTTATAGAGCCAATTAATGGATGGGGATTATTAGGAGGCCATGACTGATAAGGGCCAATGGGGGGAATTTGGCCAGGACACCAGGGTTACACCCCTACTCTTTACAATAAGTGTCCTGGGATTTTTAGTGACCACAGAGAGTCAGGGCCTCGGTTTAACATCTCATCCAAAGGATGGTGCCTTTTTACAGTATAGTGTACCTGTCTCTTCACTGTGGCATTAGGACCCACACAGACTGCAGGGTGAACACCCCCTGCTGGCGTCTCTAACACCTCTTCCAGCAGCAACCTTAGTTTTCCTCAGGAGGTCTCCCATCCAGGTACTGACCAAGCTCAACCCTGCAAAGCTTCAGTGGGCAACCAGTCTAGAGCTCCATGGTGATATTGTCAGTATGAGTTACATACTGAACTTATGTGCTTTAAAGGAATATTCTGGGTTCAATAAAAGTCAAGCTCAATCAGCTGCATTTGTGGCATAATGTTGATTAACACAAAAACTAAATTTCGACTTCTCCCTCCTTTTCCAACTTCATTGCCATGACAACGTTAAGGTGTAAACCCTAATTAATTAAATTAAACGGTGATTTAAACAACGTTACGGCTCAAATAATACATAGTTTATAAAAAAAGAATGAAAGTCCCCACTTTATATTAGGTGTCTTTAACTATTATGTACTAACATTAAAATACATATAATACAATGTACTTATTGTTTAACTACATGTTGTTCTACAAAATTTTCACAAGATTCACATTTGCTGTTACTGAGGTTGAGGTACGTGTAGGTTTAGGGTTAGAGGATAGGGTTTAGTGGTAGGGGTAGAGTTAGCGTTAGGGGTTAGGGTAAGTGTTGTGGTAGGGTTGGGTTTAGAGGTAAGGTTAACAGTGTAACTACAGATGTAATGACATGCAGGTATGTGACAGCACATACTGTATGTATATAATAAGAACATTGTATCAAATGCTTAATGGGATAGTTCACCCAAAAATTAAAATTCAGTCATTGTTTACTCACCCCTGTGTTGTTATAACTCTATATAACTTTTTTCTTTTTCTTAACACAAAGGGAGAAAATTGTGAAACAAATTTGTTCTCAGTGATGTCATACAATGGCAGTTTATGGTGACCACCTCCTCAAGATTCAAAAGAACGCAAAAGTATAATTCAGAAGTCAATTATTCCACGTGACTCATGATTGTTATGAAATCATATGATAAGGTTTGGTGCAAAACAAACTGAAATCTAATGTATTGTTTATTGAAAATCTTCACTGACCGTTGATATCCAGAGCAAGTTCACAACAGAGCACACGAGCAACAGTTCACGCAGCCCCTAGCTCTCGCAACATGGGCCGTTCAAGTGAAAACTCATTTTGTTTATCTAAAAACAGGTCCTCCACAGCGATAGTAACAATGGAACACAACACAGCTGCACACAAACCAGAGAACAGGACTTACTAAACATGTCTAAAAAGTTTTTAGTTTTTCTTTTTTAAGAGTTTTTAAGAGTTTTTAAATGGATTACCCAGAAATCAAACAGAAACGTAGAGGCTACAGGCAGCCACAGTCACACCGTGTCCTAACCTGATGGCAGTGTGACACGTGATAAAAGGTATATTTTCAAGGTATAAAGGTATATTCAAAGTTATTGTCCTAACTAGCTATGACGAGCGATGGTACATTCTGTTAATCGCTTGGTTTCTATTTGTGGTGTCAACTCGTGCCTGGTAACCCCATCCGCTGTGAAGAGGCACCAGTCCAAAATATTTTCTCATAACTGTATACTGAAGCCAGCATCTCACTACTCAGTTAAAACTACTTGATTTTGGCCAAGAATGTTACACCTACTGAATGTTTTCGCTTAGGTCTCACTCTCTTCAGACAGAGGTCTGTTACAAATACTCACCAGTTCAGAATGTAGAAGAGGTGACAGACATTCCCGCCTCCTCCATCTCTCTGTTTGATTTCATATTTCGATTAAAAAAATAAGGCTGGGCATAGAAATGCATCAATTCTTCGGCTACAAACTCTTCAGATATGTTTAGTAAGTTCTGTTCTCTGGTTTTCGTGCAGCTGTGTTGTGTTGTCACTATCGCTGTGGTGAACCTGTTTTTAGATAAACAAAGCGAGTTTTCGCTTGAACCCCCCAATGTTGCGAGAGGGGCTGCGTGAATTGTTGCTCGCGTGCCCTATCATGAGCGTGCACAGGAGATCAATGGTCAGTGAACATTTTCACTAAATAATACATTATATTTTGGTTTGTTTCTCAACAAACCTTATCGTATGCTTTCATAAAAATCATAAGTCGCGTGGAATAATTTATTAGACTTCTGAATTATACTTTTGCGTTCTTTTGAATCTTGAAGAGGTGGTCACCATAAACTGCCATTGTATGACATCACTGAGAACAAATTTGTTTCACAATTTCTCTCTTTGTGTTAAGAAAAAGAAAGAAAGTCATATGGGGTTATAACAACACAGGGGTGAGTAAACAATTACTGAATTTTCATTTTGGGTGAAGTAATTTAATTCACCAATTTTAGGTGAAATAATCCTTTAATTACATAGTAGTTAAGGACAACTAATATAAAGTGGGTCCGTAAGTACTTTTTTAAAATTCTAAGCTTCACATTTCTGCCTTTTAAACCCTCCAAAAATTGGCCCTATTCACTTCCATTGTAAATACCTCAGTGTAACCTCGATTTTTGCTTTTTTTAAAGAAAATGAGGAACAAATCGAAAATATTTATTGTGGTAATCAACATTATACCACAAATGCTGTCGACTGAGTTTAACTTGTATTAATCCCAGAATATTCCTTTGCTACTTTGAGTTTAAAAAAATCTCTAACCTATGAGTAAATGTAAAAAAAAATATATATATATATAAAAATAATAATATATGCATGAACTACCACTCCACAATGTAATAAATCAAATCAAGGCAGTAATACTATGTGAAGTAATAATCATTTGTTTTAGCCCAAGCATGCATTATAAAGTGGTTGCATGACACAGATACAGATGATACAGATTATGACATATTTCAACATCAAATAGAGAACTGTTTGGTTTGCACCTTGGTTTATTAAATAGAGGACTGCCAAGACCTCAGAACGGTTGGCTTTGGACACAAATACATGCATTCATTTATGCTGACAATACATTTGGCCCCCATTTAGCATGGGAATTGCCTGCTGTTGGGGTTTGTCTTGTGCATTTCACTCTTAAAGGTCTTGGAATTAATATAAATCAGTATTTGAGCTGGGGCAGACCTGTTCAGCAGAAAAAAAGAGAAGAACACCAAAAGACAATTACAGCCACCAAAAATTTTACTTTTCTAACATGGTCTCCATGTTTTCTGGATGGCCCAAAGTCTCTTTCACATGACTCGTGTCAAGGCTTCAACAAGCATCATGCACCACTTTGATCTCCACATGAAAAGCATTGCGAATTTGCTAGGTAACTGGATTAAAATAGCTTTGAAAATGTTTAATTTTAATTTTACTTTATTCAGCTCTTGCTCATACATAGTTTTAATTTCGTTAGGAAATTCTTTAGGAAAGTACTATTTTTATTTGTATTTTTAATTTTGTTTCGGCCAGACTGATTGCATTGTGAATTTGGCGAGTGTCGTTGAACAAATGGGCACGTGTGAGCTCCAGTTTCCGGGTGAAATGTCCACAGGCTGGTGTAAAATGTGAGTTACAGACAACAGGAATGCATATTTTATTAACACTAACCCAAACCTAAACCTAACTGTCAGTGGAGTAAAAATGCAACCTCCTAATTGCGCTCATTGTTTATGTGAACACGATTACTTCCTGATTTCTGTGGGAATAGAACCCGTGTCTTGGACCAGAGGGAAATGTAATCTCATCTGAACTGATGAATAAATGTATGATTGGGGATGGCGCTTTTCAATAATTCAGCAGAATGGGGTCGATTTCAGGGTACATGAACATTCAGATTTCCAGTGTTTTTACAGAATTAATGAAATAAATTCAATTAAATTGATTAGAAATACAAAAACTATTGTACAATTGTAGTTTCAGTTATTTTTTGTTCTTTTAAAAAACTCACGTTTTTATTTTTGTTAACGAAAATATTTGTACACTTCTAATTTTCGTCTTGGTAAAAGTTTTGTTAATGATAACAAACCTTACTAGGCTGCAATAAGAATTTATTATTCATTGGCTGTGCTTTAAAAAAGTATTTGGGAAACGGGGTAAAAGTTCAAATAATTTGAACTTTGAGCATTGTGATACGTTTAACCAGCGCGGAAGACAGTGCCGTGTGTAACACTGTAGCTTGACGATTTGAGTTTAATGAATTGCGGAATGTTAACATGAATCACGTGAAAGGGCCCAAAGGAATTTGGGAACTTGTCAGGACCTGGTTCAACCATCATTGGGGTAATTCAGCAATAAAACATCCTAATCATAGAAATAGTATCATAACACATTAAAAATGTCCTGAATTTTTGGAGTTCTGGTCTGTTAAGGACTGTGTGATTCCATTTGACCTATCCAATAAGGCTACACAAAAAAGAAGCGGGTCCTGCAAATAGCTGGCACTCATTTACTGAAATTATTCAATTCCATTGACTTCACCCTCCCTCCAATCCCAGCAGACCTCAGTGCAGAATACAATAAAAGTTTCAGCTTGTTGTCAACATTTTAAATCAAACAACCAAAAAGACAACCCCAGAAGGACCTTTCAAGCATTTTTGAGTGAGGGATGCTACATTTAAGTGTTTTTTTTTTTCTTGTGTGTAATCATGGTTGTCTTTGTATCAAATATTGAGCAATTCAAAAACTGTATGACAAATAAAAAGAACCCTTAACATAAAAAGGCAATCGTAACATTGAGGCAGTCATTAAGAACCACTGTGCTAAATTACAATAGTGCTCCTTAATTATCACAAGCTTTAAAACAGAGCCTTGGGATTACATTCTCTAAACGAAATTACGGCATTTCTCCACACATGGACAAACAAAACCACTAAACACACAAATAAAATGATTGTCCATTTTCAATTTGCCGGCAAATAGTTCCAGAGCATCCAATAAAGGGCAAGATTCTGAAGAAGAACTCCAGTTCCGAAATGGAACAGAGAAAAAAAAAATGGAATGACATTCTGCCATTCACTGTTTATTTTTGGTACAGGACATGTTTTTTCTCAAATAGCACTTTCATACCGCTCCGCATTTATTTTATTTGTTTGTTTACACCCAGTGTTTACGAGTCCATGGCAGTCCGAGTGAGTGTGGCATTGCTGTCCATTGCTAGTCTTTCATGATGATGTGGAAGTCAGAGGGAGGGTCCAGCTGCCCTACGGAAACCACCGGAATGGAGCTCCAGTCGGTAGCATCACCTTCTTGGAAAGACAGGAAAGACAAAGGAAGAGGAAAAGGAAACAAGGAAAGGCTTGAGTCATTGATAATATGAAATAAACCTCAACAATGGAACAGTAAGTAAATGGGAAACATGTAATTTAATGGGACACTTCAAAGCAGTATTTATCTGGCACAAAAGAATGAGGACCTAAGTTAGGGTGACAGCATTTACAGAATTTATAGAAATCAAAATACACTAAATACATTAAATAATAAACGAGAGAGCAAGGGGATTCTAGGAAAACATGTTTATTTATTTTTTCAGTAAGTTTGCTCTGCTGTAAAGCTGCATACTAATTATTTTATAAGTGTGACCAGGAGTAAGCAAAGATGCAATTATATATTTTTTAAACTATACTGTATTTTTTCAGAATATAAGTTGCGTTTTTTCATCATCTGAAAGGTCCTGCGACTTATAGTCCAAAGCGACTTATATAACGTAATTTGGCCGGTGTTGGCCGGTCAAACACACTGCTCATTAAAACACATATGCTTTCAAACAAACAGATGAAAAGATGAGACATAGAGAGGGTAGTACCGTTTTTAAGTAGCCTATACAGAGTATTTTATGCATCCAATTTAAAAATTCTGTCCACCGTAACATTATTGTGCTACAGTACTGCTCTAAAATGTGTGTCACACACAACTCTTCACAACCCCACAAAACCACATTTCATCATACTTAATGTAGAAAAACACTAATTTAGTGAAACCGGAGAATTAGTGCATAGCAGATAGGGTTGTAAATATCAGAAATATCCTTGATCAACAATTGTTAATATCACTGAATAAAATACAATAGTTTATTTGTATATTAAGCACACAGTTACATATGTCATAAGCAGATGTGGCCTATTAGTCTGTTTTTTATTAATCTTAATCTTGTGCGACCCCGCGTACACATACGTGGACGTTGTATTTTGGCTTCGCTATACACAACGCATAATTTACATTTATTTAAACAGACTGATCTCAGTTCAGGAGACCCTGTGCTGCCAGTCTAGGGTTAAACTTTTGATCCATCAAGTCATGTGACCATACAACATGGTGCCGATCACAGCGGAGTTTGTCTTTCAGAGAAACGCCAACAAAACTACATCTGGTAAGAAACCTAATTAAGTTTTTACATTAAAACCTGTTTGAGTCAAAAAATAAGAGTCTCTAGTTTCATCCAATATGCCATTTTTTAAATTTTTGCGATTTATCGTGAAAAGCCATGCTGCTAAACACAGTGTACACTAATGTGTACTTTAGCACATTTTTTCTTTTTCTCTTCCTTAAGTACTTTAGTGCATTATCACATTGAGAATCAATGGATTCATCCAAAAGCTGAATATTTTTGTTTTCAGAGGCTTTATGTGGAGTTAGGATGAAAATAAGGTGCATTTCGAACTGTTTTGAGTGCAGGTTCTTAGGTTAAGTCATTCACTAAATACGGAGCAAGGGAGCATTCTTTAGCTCTCTGTGAAGTGCATTCACTCCTAAAATCCAGTCAAAAGTTCAGTTTCAGGCTGCAGATGATGTTTGGACCACTCAACATGTTTGGCAGACATTTGACAATGGTAATCAGTACATAGATTCAGAATTTATAATGTATAATTTTATATTTTAACTTGCTTGGCAGTGATTGGATGATGCTGGCCATTACTTTGAATCAGAATTAATTATGCTAATTTCTGATGTAATGTCTGTAATGTCTCAAAAACATGAACAACCAACACCCCTGGAAACATAATAAACAATTTCATACTTTCAGACTTTCTATAGCTTGGAATTATTTAAAATTGTCACAATTTAGTGGACATAAATTTTTAGGAAAAATATTTGCTCTAAAAAAATTTTATTACATTTTTGGCATGTTTATTAGGTGTTACTAGTTACAATTCAAAAAGTCAGCAGTCACGCTCGGGTCTCAGGAGGATAAACAAAATTTGAAAAATAGTTACACCTGATTACAAAAGACAGATGCTCTTGATTAAAATAAGCCAAAATACAATGTGATTTGATGTTTAGATCTTGAGATCATCTTCAAGTGCGACTTGACATGCGAGCGGTGGAAGGGAAGTCAGCTGCTCCCAGGTTCTAATACCTGCCGTGACTTACACACAGATGCAACTTATCTGTGTTTTTTTTTTCTCTCTCAACAATGTGATTTCGACCAGGTCCAACTTTATTTCCAGAAGATATGTATTTATACAGTAAAATAATGATTCACTTTCATGGCAGTTGCAGTTTGCTTTCATACCAAAAAAAATTGCGAACCGTACCAGAATTCACATGAACTGTACCTGAGTCCAAATTTTCAAGTTTGGAAAACCCCATTCACACCAGTCAAGCGAACTGAACTCTGACGGCAAACGGACTCATGCTGCAGAGCCAGACTTACGAAGATTGTAAAGGGCTGAAATACCGCAGTGGTGCAAATGGCAGATTTTTTCCCAGCCTGCTATGGGACTGGGCAGGGGGAGTAAATGGCTGTGGGACTTTGGGAGAGCAGAGACAACGGCAGCATTTCCTGGGAAGAATTCCAGTCCCTATAACGAAAGAACGAAGGACAGAGGGAATAAAAGAGGGAGGGGAATGTTCCCTCCATCATGAGGTAACATGCACAGGCAGTGACTTCACCTTACATGACCTAGTCTCTTTCTCTGTTTCCCAAACACTCTCCCACTCTCTCATTACTCTCTGACAGGGCTTTGGCGTTTGTACACACACACACACACACACACACACACACACACACACACACACACACACAGATAGACCGCTTTTCCCTCACCGACCCCATGGACAAGCCAACACAGATGGGCTCTCGGCCCATGCACATGGCCAATCAGACAGACCGTGAGCACACGGACAGACACACACATTATCTCTCTCTTACAAACACTCGCCAGATTAATTTTGAATGTTATTTTTTAACTCATCATCTCCTCCTTGCCTTTGCCTGACATACATATAAACACACAAATACACAAGAATCACAGTAAGAATAGAGCCAGTGTTAGGCCAAGCGCATACAGTACACAGCAGTCATAAAAGGGTCATTGACAAATAAGGTTTTCCAAGTTGATAGAAATGAGAAAATCTACTTTAAAACAAGTGTCAAGTTCGTAGAATTGTTATCTTTTTGTCCATATTCATTTCATACATTTTTGAAAAAAATTTATTGCATTTTCTAAGAATGCCATGTGGTGTAACCATCAAGTAAAAGGTATTAAATACTTTCCTTGCACCTTGAATACAGTGTACGCACTTAATACAAAATAAATAAACAAATTAAAAAAAGTTTTATTAAAACATTTAAGATGAAAAATATTATTTTCCAAACATTTTTTTTTTTTTTTGGAGTCAAGAATATTAAGTTTTCTCTGGGTTACTCCATTTGACATGAACAAAATGTGTCATCATTAAAATGTCAAAATATCTGATATTTTTTTTAAACTTCACACACTGTAATAAGTGTCTAAAGGCACCCTTTTGTTTTACTTTATTTTTATTTATTTTTTCACTTTGATTTGGTGGACAAAATCTTTTCAAATTCAAATAATATTTTAAAACATTGTATCACTGCTTATTTTTTTTTTTTTTTTAAGAAATATTGATAAAAGATCATGCCAACATTTATACTTTGATACCACATGATATTTTTTTTACTTTGAGCCCCAGAAAAAATATCAAAATGAAGTTTCCCTCAGCAACTGAAAACATGCTCATCATAGAAGATGAGCATTAAAGTACATATTTTGTGTGAATTGCATTTTTATTTATTTTTGAATAAAAAAAAGAAAAAAAAAAGAAAAGAAACAGACAAAAATGAACATCACGTCACTGACCCACAAACTAAATATGAGTGATGCATGCCCAGACAAAAGTCGCCACTACATTAAATGGGTGTTGTGGGTTGTTGTTAGTGGGTTGATATGCGGTTGCTAGGGTGTTCTGGATGGTTGCTAGGTTGTTGCGTACTGGTCCAAGTCAAAAGTGTCCACCCTCCTTCAATGTAAGTCTAGGGTTTTATTTTTTCTTTCCTTAATCATTGTCCGACAGGCAAAAATCATTAATGTTTGATTACATAGAAAAGTAATAGAACATCTCTGCTCAATAAACCACACAATTTGAGGTATCATTCATGTCTGTAGCACAAACAGTGCAGGACAAGTTACGCACCAAAGTTAATTACCTTGTTTAGGCTTTTGATCAAATCCCTAAACAAAGTAAGAGCAATAGTAATAGTAATGCTTGCCTTAGCATATACATGTGTATATAGCATATATAAAGTGAGGAATTGTCTATATTATAAGTAGATCTTGATAAGCAAGCTAGAAGCCTGTACTAAGCAAATATATCTGTCTGTTCATCTGTGTGTGTGTGTGTGTGTGTGTGTGTGTGTGTGTGTGTGTGTGTGTGTGTCTGTGTGTGTGTGTGTGTGTGTCAACTAGTCTTTGGCTCTCTCACACATACAAAGACATACACATGTTGTTCCTAAAATACTTTAGTCGTCTGGCTGTGAGTCTGAGATTTCACTACAGGAGGAAGGGGGTGGGGCCTGAATGTTTGAAGCCTCACCCACTCTATCTCCTGCTGCTTCTATCTATCAGGGACTTTCCGGGATACTGGCCACTGCATAGGCTGAAATGTGTCATCATTCAGTATACACACATAAACAAAACTTGCATGCACTGACGCACAAGGTAAGATCAATACATTGGCCTAAAAATCGAATGGAATTTGCAAAAAGCATACATGCCTAGCCTGACTTAAAACACATAAAAGGCCTTAGATATGAAAATCACATCTGTCCATCCCAAACACACACACACATGAATACATCAAAAAATCAATAGGCCCCCACACCCCTGACTGTGACCTGTCAATAATGGCTCTTTAAACTCCATAAGTCCTCTATGCTTTATTCAACTAGACCAAACCCACTGTCAATAAAAGCATGAAATACTCTCTCTCTCACACACACACACACAAACACACACACACACACAGTAGAAAACTAAAGATGCACCGATGTATCGGCTGCTGATATTTATCAGCCAATTATTGACAAAGTTAAAACCATCAGCATATCGGTTATTAGGGTTGGCACTCCTTAGAACATATAATATTTCATTTTTATTCTTTCTCATTCTCATTTCAATGTGGAAAAACAGACGTGACAGTTGTGAAAGTGGCACTTAGCTATAGGCTACATGATGAGGGAAACCATCTAAAAACCTTAAAAGGCTGCATTTTAAAATATAGCCTGCATTCATTGCTTCAGTCAGGGCAAACTAACCAATCCAATTTTTTCATATCGATAATCTTATCATATTTAGTTATTCTTCTTCTTCTTCTTTTTTTTTATCATTTTATTTTCTATTTATCTTTTATTGTGGCTCTTATTTTTTATTTTGGCCTGTGTTCATCAGATCCAATCCATGTTCAATGGAAATTATTTATTGTTAGAACAGTAAAAAAAAAAAAAAATTTGTACTTCTTTGTAAATTTTTAAAGCATAATTCCAAAGTTAAAAAGTGATCTGATGACAAAATAAGGTGTGACAAGACCTTTTTGCCAACTTTCTTTGTAAAATAACAGTTGGTGGTTGAAGTACTGCTGGCATCCCATCCGATGTAAAAAATAAATCACAGATGTCCTATGTTAGTAATTGTAATGCAAAGATTGTTTAGAAAATGAATACTGTCCGAATAGAAGCCGAATTAGGTAAGAAACAGACGGAAATGCCCACGGGTGTCAGGCCGGGGGTAATGTTGGACCTGAGTAACAGGGGCCCACACTGGAGGAGGGCTCACAGAAAGGCTATATTTATACACGATATTATCATTAAAATATTATATATAGTATTATACTACAGTTCGTTCCGGTCCTCGAATCTGACTGGATGCGAGAGACGTTCCAAGAGCACTGATGTCTCACACCATCAGCACTCGGACGCGTTACTGTTTGTATCACTCTGGTTGTGTTCGTGCCGTTCCAAACTAAAGTGTAAGAGCAGCGCAGATGTCAAAAAGTAGCCAGATGAGTGTCTTTTAATTTTTTACTGAAATTTTGCTGTCTAAGACAAATTTCAGGGATCATAAAAGATTATTCTTGTCGTAGGGCAAAATTGTCAGTCTTTGATTGCTCAATGTGACATGTTCACCAACGGACAATTAACTGCCTTTGTGATTAATCTTAGCTTCCAACAAAGCTCTGGCAGTGTCAGAAATTTTGCATCACATTCAGGCAGTGTGACTGCTCATACGACGGCCAGATGAGATAAAACACTCAGTCAGCATTGATTGTCGGGACGATTGGGACCAAAGTCTTGGCTACGATGTGTAGTGGTCTGACATAAACAGTCTGACATAATGTCGCACAGTGTGCCATAGCTTTTACCCAAGATTCATGTTAGTAATTGTAACTCAAACATTGTTTAGAAAACAAATTCCTTCCGAATAGTGCCCAAATTAGAAAAAAAAAAAAAACAGACACAAATGCCTGGCCAACACATTTCAAATACATGGATCCAGTGCACACACTGAACATGCACTCTTCTGTGCCGGTAACAACTTCAGTACTCAATGGGGCGATAGCGTTACATCTGAGCCATTAAACCTGATGTGTTACTATTCAGGCAGCTACAGTTGAAGTCAGAAGTTTACATACACTTAGGTTGAAGTCATTAAAAAAAAAATTTTTAACCACTCCACATATTTAATATTAGCAAACTATAGTTTTGACAAGTCGTTTAGGACATCTGCTTTGTGCATGACACAAGTAATTTTTACAACAATTGTTTACAGACAGATTGTTTCGCTTTGAATTGACTATATCACAATTCCAGTGGGTCAGAAGTTACATGTATGTACAGTAGGTACATACATTAAGTTTACTGTGCCTTTAAGCAGCTTGGAAAATTCCAGAAAATGATGTCAAGCCTTTAGAAAATTAGCCAATTAGCTTCTGATATGAGGTGTACTGAATTGGAGGTGTACCTGTGGATGTATTTTAAGGCCTACCTTCAAACTCAGTGCCTCTTTGCTTGACATCATGGGAAAATCAAAAGAAATCAGCCAAGACCACAGAAAAAAAATTGTGGACCTCCACAAGTCTGGTTCATTTCCAAATACCTGAAGGTACCACGTTCATCTGTACAAACAACTGTATGCAGTATAAACACCATGGGACCACGCATTTATAATACCGCTCAGGAAGGAGATGCATTCTGTCTCCTAGAGATGAACGTAGTTTGGTGCAAAAAGTGCAAATCAATCCCAGAACAACAGCAAAGGGACTTGTGAAGATGCTGGAGGAAACACATAGACAAGTATCTACATCCACAGTAAAACGAGTCCTATATCGACATAACCTGAAAGGCTGCTCAGCAAGGAAGAAACCACTGCTCCAAAACCGCCATAAAAAAGCCAGACTACAGTTTGCAAGTGCACATGGGGACAAATATCTTACTTTTTGGAGAAATGTCCTCTGGTCTAATGAAACAAAAATTTAACTGTTTAGCCATTATGACCATCGTTATGTTTGGAGGAACACCATCCCAACCGTGAAGCATGGGGGTGGCAGCATCATGTTGTGGGGGTGCTTTGGTGCAGGAGGGACTGGTGCACTTCACAAAATAAATGGCATCATGAGAAAGGAAAATTTTATGTAGATATATTGAAGCAACATCCCAAAACATCAGTGTAGCGTTGGAGGGCTTGCCTAATCAGGCTGATTGGGGTCTGGGCGTGCGTCACTCCGGCCCCACCCTCCTCCGCGCTACACTCAATGGGTCTTCCAAGTGGACAATGACCCCAAGCATACCTCCAAAGTTGTGGTAAAATGGCTTAAGGACAACAAAGTCAAGGTATTGGAGTGGCCATCACAAGGCCCTGACTTCAATCTGAAATTTGTGGGCAGAACTGAAAGCATGTGCCAGCAAGGAGGCCTACAAACCTGACTCAGTTACACCAGTTCTGTCTGAAGGAATGAGCCAAAATTCCAGCAACTTATTGTGAGAAGCTTGTGGAAGGCTACCCAAAACATTTGACCCAAGTTAAACAATTTAAAGGCAATGTGACAAAATATGTAAACTTCTGATCCACTGGGAATGTGATGAAAGAAATAAAAGCTGAAATAAATTATTCTCTCTACTATTATTCTGACATTTCACATTCTTAAATAAAGTAGTGATCCTAACTGACCTAAGACAGGGAATGTTTTCTACGAATTGTGAAAAACTGAGCTTAAATGTATTTGGCTAAGGTGTAAGTAAACTTCTAACTTCAACTGTAGCTAAATAACTTTTATTAACTTGCTCAGCAACATTTTCTTCAAGTTGTTGCTCTGCTTTGACAGTAGTTGACCTGTAAAGAGAGGACTGACCCTGGAAGGCAAATGCCTGCTATAGTGCTCCTTGTGGCAATATTGAGAGTGCAATGCAAATTTCAAACATGACAACATGTGATATCACATTGTGTAGATCGAAGCATTTGCATTCACATGCCTGCGTAGAATATGTTTTAAGCCTTAAGCTGGGTTCACTTTGTATGATTTTGGCCACAATTTTGCCATCTGAGACAAATTTCAGAGATTCAAAAAGATTTCTGTTGTCGTAGAGCAAAATCGTTCAGTCAGTGCTGTCAATCGGAACAACTGGGACCAAAATCTTGGCTACGAAATTTATTGTACAGTGTGGTGGTGGGGGCATGGTTAAGCACCGGTTTGTGAACCGGTGGAACAAAGGATGATACGACCCAGTTATTGATCCTGAAGAACTGTCTGAAAATATTATTCCAGACGGCTCATTATAATCCGATGGCGGGTCACTTAGGGCAGAAAACAACACTGATGCGTCTAATGGCCCGTTTCTATTGGTCGGACAATCGCGGAGATGTTCGCAGATGGTGTGCGGCATGCCGTGAATGTTAGTTGGTGAATCCGCTGGCCACCCCAAGAGCACCTTTGCGCCCACTTCCTTTGATCGAGGTCCCCTTTGATAGAATAGGTATGGACCTCGTCAGGCCATTAGAGAAGATGGCACGCGGGCATCGCTTTGTGTTGGTTCTGGTGGACTACTCAACACCTCAGCACGTAGTGTTGCGGAGGCACTTTTCAAAATTATCTCCAGAGTGGGGATTCCGAAAGAAATCCTCACTGATCAAGGCACTACTTTTATGTCACTTACACACGTAAGCTGTACAAATGATTGGGCATTAAATCGATTTGGACAAGCATGTACCACTCTCAAACAGACAGTTTGGTCGAACGGTGTAATAAAACCCTGAAAAACGATTCGTAAATTCGCGCACGAAGATGCTCGGAATTGGGATAATTGGCTTGAACCCCTGTTATTCACAGTGCGAGAGGTCCCGCAAGCCTCCACGGGGCTCTCCCCATTTGAATTATTGTATGGGCGTAAGCCTTGCGGTCTCTTAGATGTCGTGAGGGAAAATCGGGAGGAGAATTTGCTACAGGCTCAAGAATGTCAGACCCGGCTGTATAACAGGGGAGCTCGACTACGGGAATTTACACAGGGAGATAAATTCCTTGTATTACTACCCACATTAAGCTCTAAATTGCTCGCAAAGTGGTAAGGGCCCTGTGAGGTCACACGGCGAGTCGGGGAAGTCGATTATGGGGTTAAATGCATGGATGGGACGGAGCACATCAGATTTACCTCCTCAACCACTTAGAACCATGGAGGGAGGTGGTCCCCATGGCTTTGGCAACGGTGGTAGCGGAGAGGGAGTAGCTCGGGACGGAGGTGAACTTAAAAGCCAATCGCGGCACCCCAGTCACTTGCGGAGACCACCTCTCACCGTCACAAATCACGGACGTGGCCCAGTTGCAAAGAGAATTCTCGGACGTGTTCTTGCCCCTTCCCAGTAGTACGAACGTCATAAAACACCATATCGAAACAACCCCAAGTGTAGTGGTACGCAGTCGTCCCTACCAATTACCCGAGCAAAAAAAAAAAAAAGTGGTTCGAGCAGAATTAAAACCCATGCTAGATATGGGGGTAATAGAAGAATCCCACAGTGACTGGGCCAGCCCGGTGGTTCTGGTTCCGAAGAGCGACGGCTCAGTGTGGTTCTGTGTGGATTATAGAAAGGTCAATGCGGTGTCTAAATTTGATGCATATCCAATGGCTATCCGTGTCTCGCTTTTATTCGAAACTGGATTTAATGAAGGGTTATTGGCAATGTCCAATGTCCCATCAGAAAACGGCCTTCTCCACACCATTTGGCTTACATCAATTAGTGACCCTTCCATTCGGTTTATTTGGGGCCCAGGCTACGTTTCAGCGCCTTATGGACTGAGTCTTCAGACCGCACTCTGCATATGCCGCTGCCTATCTAGATGACATCATTATATACAGTAATGATTGGCAGCGGCATATGCAGCATCTGAGGGTGGTTCTGAGGTCGCTGCGATGGGCGGGACTCACGGCAAACCCCAAGAAGTGCTCAATTGGACGGGTGGAGGTACGGTATCTGGGGTTCCACTTGGGTCATGCGCAGGTCCGCCCCCAAATTGATAAGATCGCAGCGGTTGCGGCTTGCCTGAGACCCAAGAACAAAAAGGAGGTGAGACAGCTCCTCGGGCTGGCTGGCTATTATAGGAGGTTTGGCCTAATTATTCAGACGTCACCAGCCCGCTCACCGATCTCACTAAAATGGGAGCCCCAGACCCGGTCCAGTGGTCGTAGCCGTGCCAACAGGCTTTTACTCAGGTGAAATCTGCGCTTTGTGGTGGGCCGTTGTTACATGCTCCTGATTTTTCTCTCACTTTTGTTGTACGGACCGACGTGTCCGACAGGGGTTGGGAGATGTGTTGTCCCAGGTGGTGGAGGGGGAGGAGCGCCCAGTGCTGTACATCAGCCAGAAGCTTTCAGCAAGAGAGGCGAGGTAAAACACCATTGAGAAGGAGTGTCTGGCTATCAAGTGAGCAGTCCTCACCCTTTGGTACTACCTCCTGGGACGGGCTTTCACCTTCTTTTCGGACCTCGCCCCACTCCAGAGCGGGGATCACCCGTTGGTATCTGGCTCTTCAGCCTTTTAAGTTTGAGGTGGTCCACAGACCAGGGGCGCAGATGGCTGTTGTGGACTTTCTCTCCAGAAATTGGGGGGGGGGGGGGTGTACTGGGCAGGCCAGATGGCTCCCCGGCCTATGTCGGGTGATGGGGGTATGTGGTGGTGGGGGCATGTTTAAGCGCCGGTTTGTGAATGGAGAGCGAGATCAGGAGATGAGAACGGTAAGGATCATCACCTGGCAATGACTGTCTCTAACACCTGTTTGTCATTGCAGTGAGAGTGGAGACGTGCTTTAGAGCGAGCCAGACGCTAGTCAAAGGAGAGAGTTACGAGACACGAGCTGAAAGAGACTATATTAATTTATGTCCGCTGAAAAGCGTGGTTTGAAGTGTGACCGCTGAAAAGCATGAATTTTTTTAGTGTAAAAATAAACAGACCATTTCCGTTGGATTCGCCGTCTCCCCTTTCCTCCTTCTCCCTAACTGTGAACATTTTCACATACAGTCTGACATACTGTCTCACAATGTGCTGTGGCTTTTACCCAAGATCTCACTGTGATCATATTGTACAGTCTGACAAGCGACAATCGTAAATGACCATAAAAATCATAGTGTGTACTCAGATTTACATTTTTACAGAAACATATAAAAAATAAAAATAAAAAAAAACACACAAACACACTGAGCCCTCTAAACTTACACAAACCAACATCTATATATCTACCTCCAACTGTTCACTGCTATAATTCTCATCGGCTTGGTCAGTAGTCAATACACACCAGTAAACACAATCTAAATGACCTATACCGAGGCTGTGCTTGCCTGTTCTTGCAATATTACACACAAACAGACACACACATGCAGTCTGGGGTCTCTGGAGGATGAGAGACACAGAGGGGTTCTGGGCCACACTGACACCTGGTGCTCCAGATGACAGGCGCAAATGCCAGATGGATCGCACGAGACTGCCGCACGCACACAGAGACACACACATGCACATGTGTGAGCGCAAACATGCATGAAAACAAACTCATACATATACTCAAACAGAAACACATACACTGCCATACTCAGACAAACACTCACAAAAAGGCCCCATACTTACAAATGCATTTTTAATATACCTGTCCCAGAGTCACACATCTAACACTGTCCTAATCAGGCACTACTAGACAAGTTCCCAGTGTCAAGTCACAAAATCACAGCCAATTAAAACATAATTGATGTATAATATACAGCTATCTGGAGCAGGATTTTGTGCCAATGTGATTTATCTGTGGGTAGAGCTACACAGTGCGACCAACCAAGTGACCGGCTGTGTTCAGAACAGTATACCACCTCTCAGAACAGTATATCACCTTGAGTAGCTTGTAGTTTGGGAAGCTAACAAGCCAAACTACAAGCTACTCATATCTTACAGTATTTAAACTACAGACTTTTTTTTAAAGTAGTTAGCTATAGAGGTCAACCGATATTTCGGTTTTACTGATTAATCGGTGCCGATAGTTGCTATTTTGGAAATACCGGTTATCGGGAAAAATCAACACCGATAGTTTTATAGTTTCTCTGTGGCCAAAACCCTTCATCTGGTGAATATACTTTTTATAGGCTATAAAAAGCTTCATTTGTTGAATATTTACAAGAGAATTGTAACGAGCCAATCCACTGTTTATGGACTAAATCACGATTATTAATACCAAGTATTATTTTTTTAAAGGCATATGAAGCATATTGTTGTACTTTTATTTATGTAACCTTTATTTATTGTTGAGTTCATTTTGACTGACAGTGTTGCTAGAGAAAAGGAAAAAGGTATTTTATAATATTGGAATACAGAACAATTGAAAAGCAAATTCTGTTGATCTACTATTGATGAATGATGATCTACTGTTAATGAATTACTGCTTATACAGTATTTATTAGCCCATATTACAATGTTTACTTTATAGTATTTTTTATTCTAATACATTGTAGATTATTGTAAGAGTGCATGTTTTGTTTGGAGGCACATACATTTCAAAATAAGAGTCCCCAGTGTATTTTGGGCTTGTTTATATTTAAAACTCCTGTATTGTGCACCAAATCTTCATTTTTTCTGGTTATGATTGGGATTTTGGTTGCACAATAAACCTGCATCTGGGATTTTACTCATTTTGGACTCTTGTAGCCTCTATGTCAGTGCCTATCAAAGTAAAAAAAAAGATTAAGAAAATTTTTAACATTCAATAAATCTATTTTAAAAACTATTGGGCGATTAATCGGTTATCGGCTCTTTTCAGCAACTTAGTTATCATATCAGCAAAAGCCACTATCGGTCGAGCTTTAGTTAGCTATACTATCGGCAGATTAATCGGTTATCGGCCCTTTTCACCACCTTAGTTATTGGTCTTGGCAAAATCCACTGTCGGACGATTAATAGGTTATCGGCCCATTTCACCACCTTAGTTATCGGTATCGGCAAAAGCCACTATTGTTCGAGCTCAAGTTAGCTATACTATTGGCCGATTAATCGGTAATCGGCCCTTTTCACCACCTTAGATATCGTACTGGCAAAATCCACTATCGGTCAAACTCTAGCTAACTATACTATTGGCCGATTAATCGGTTATTGGCCCTTTTCACCACCTTAGTTACTGTATATACTGGACACAATCACATGCAACGTGAACTACTGTTTGCAGTGTATATCATGGAATAATGCCTATTGTTTCACTAAATATTGTTGAATAGTAAGCAGTATACAGAGTAAACTGCACTGTATTCAGTAAGTAGTAAACTAGTATTCAATTCCGAACAGCCACTGTCTTGTTGTGCTGGATAGCTCTGCCCACAGTAAAATCTCATTGGTCCAAAATCAGTGAGGACAGAAACTTGTCTGTCATGCCTTGTTGGTACATGATATTAGTTAAACATTTGATATTCATCACATGGATCCATATGTATTAGATTCAATACTGAACCTCTGAATCATCTAATCATAGTGGGCAGTGAGGGGAACCTTACCTGCACCAACACCATGATGCATCAACACTTTCCTTACACAAAATAAACAACCAACTAGACCAATCTTATCATGACATCAATGTTTCAGACATAGACTGTAACTAGCTTACATAAGCAGAGACTCAGATTTAATTTTCCCACACTTTAACCTACCTATAAACAAGGCAGAAACATCTCAAGTTACTTTGACAGAGATGGGTATGAAAAAAACTAAATTCAGTTTGACATTTGCCAGGATAAGTAATGTTAAAATACCAACACTTATGGAACATAAGGACAACAAATGTCTGTGTATATTGTTCATTGTCGCATTGAACTGAATTCAACAATATACTTAAAGGAAAAGTTCACCCAAAAATGACAATTCTGTCATCATTAAGTCACCCTCATGCAGTGTTAATAAAAAAAATAAAATAAAAAAACAATTGTCATAGTTTTAGTCTTTTGACGAAAATGTCCTTTAAAATAAGTCCATATTCCGTCATGTCATATTCATTCATTTTAGTCAGTTTTACACTTAGCACATATCTTTTAGTTGATGATAATGTGCAAAATGACAAAAATGTGTGGTCTGAACTGTTTCAGACCAAATGGTAGTCAAATATTCAATAGAAAAACATTATATAAACATTTTCTGACTTTAAACATGAATGAAACATATAAAAGATAGGCTACATACAAAATACTGTACAGCTCTTCTTGTTGTGAAAACATGAGCTCTTGAAATAATAGCATATAATGAATATACACTGAAGTATCAGCTACTCTTTAGAAGTTAGCCTACTGTATTCTGAATTCTTCAAGCTTTAGAGAGTGCAATTAATTTTCTGTTTTTAGCCATTTTAGAAATTGCATTGCATGAAGCGTGTTTTTTTATGGAAACAGCGCATTCACAGCGTAAATTACACAAAGCAAGTTATGCATATTAAGCGTGTACCTTAATTCAAGTTCACTTGTTTATTTGCTTCATTGTCTGAGCAGATGCAAGTTGTAATATTACATACATGTTGTGAATATAGTGATTAATCTCATGTATAAATAGGATACATTTGAGTGAGGTAATTAACCTGTTTTAAAGCAGTCCATTTTGCTGATGTTCAGTGCGTTCAACTCAAGCAGTTTAAGCGGGGAAATCCTCAACATATTGGATTACTGGATTAGATGAACAATCTCCTATAAACAGATGTTTATCTAGATGTTTCTTCTATCTTGCATTAACATCTTGCAGTGTTATTTTTTTCTAGTCACATTTTCGTCAACAGTAGGCCTGTGCTTTAATAAAATTGTTTAATTATCATCATGATGTGTCTTTTTCATCTTGTATTCATTGTCATTGACAAAATCAAAAACCCTTCGTCAACGAATGTTTTCGTAACATATTTGTTGGCGAGATTAACACTGCCCTCATGTTGTTGTTTCAAACCTGTATGACTTTCTTTCAGATGCCTAGCATTTCTGTTTGTGCTCCATGCAGGACAGAAAGAACAACACGAGGGAGTCCCTTTAGGGGACTTTAAGCATGATTTACACAGAAATGTATTCTGCTTTTGTTTTAGGCCTTTTTGCCATTTTTAATGATAGGTATCAACAAATGGGATCTGAAAATAAGCCAAATTAAACTCATGTCAGCCATATGCAAAGAGCTGTGGTGCTCATGCAGGTAGTAGAAATTTGAATTCAGCTCGCATTCAGCCATTATTTTTATGTTGATTTTGCATGGAAACAGAGACAGTATAGGAAGAGGAGACAGGTCACTTGTAGAAAAATTAATAGGAGAAATCGCATTGCTCATTATGGCAGCTGTAGAAATGGAAGTCCTGTCCATCAGTTGAAAGAACCAAATGCCTTTTGAAAAAGGGATCGCCTATTTGTTTTATCTAGAACGCACATGCTGATTAGCTGGACCAGCCTAAAAATACAGTTTTTAGTGTGATTTGACCTCAAGAGGCAATATTTATGATGCCATTATTGTCAGATTTTATTACTGACTTGACATATGCCCGGTGCCAGATGTTTGCATAAGCAATATTGGGAGTTACCTACGTAGGGTGGCAGCATACTTTGGGGCACCCCGACAAGCTACTAACTTAATTACATAAGGCTATACAGTAGCGTGACAGTAGTTAAACTATTTTCACTATAGCGTAGACTTTCCAGCTACTTTTTCCCAACAAGTAAAGGTGTAAAATGACAAAACATTACATTGCTTTTTGTCACCCCTACTGAAAAGACCAGCATTGCTGGTCACCAGCTAATATTGTGTTTTGGGTGCTGGTTCCCAAACAAGGGATGCTGGTGTGCTGGTGACCCCACCAGACTTTTAAACTAGCTGGACCAGCTTCATAAGAAAGGCCATGCTAGTAAACCAGCTTCACCAGCTAGGTTATGTTAGTGAAAATTATGGCTTTGCTGGTCCACCAGCTAGACCAGCACCAAACCAGCACTAACAAGCATAAACCAGCCTAGACCAGCATGGCAAGCTGGTCTTTAAACAAAAGCATGGATATTGTATTGCGCACGCAGCAGCTGTTATTTATGGATTAACTGCACATTGGTCGTGTCTAGAAAGGAGCCGTCAGGCTGGGGAAAGTCTCGAGACAGTCACATGCGACATTTATATACTGTGTTTATTTAGAGTCCCACAGAAACCCTAAGTCTATCCTTACCCCTAAACCTAAACTTAACTCTACCTCTAAACCTAACCTTAACCTTTGTAACAGCAAATGCAAATCTTGTGACAAAACTTTTCCAGCCCGACAGTTCCCTTCTAGACAGGCCCCTTTTCATTGCTCACCATCTTACCTCCAGCCCACCTGCAGGTTTCTTTTTAAGCTCTTCGCACTTGCGGAACTTGCAGATCTGATGGCCAGTTTTCCGGTTGCGGCAACTGCTGCACTGTTCGCAGTTAATCCTGCGCCGGCAAGGTGGACACAAACCACAGCGCTTCCGTTTCTTCTTCCCATTGGCGCTGATGGCCGATGAAATCTCGTTCTGTGTCTGCTGGTGTTCTGATGCACCCGTCATTTGAGAAAGCGCTCCGTCAGCGAGGAACACACCCGCTGGCGTCATGATGAAGAGCCCTGGGTGATACGGAAAGCTAACGCCCAATCCGCTGTTGCCAAACAATGGGAAGTCCATCACACTGCCCAGCGAATCAGAAGCTGACACCGTTTCCAATTCCTCGCCCACACTGCCACTGGGCGGGTCACTGACAGGAAGTAGCATGCCCGCCCGGCGCAGAAGCTCAGCGGCTTGGGCGAGATGAAGGCCGCTGGGAGAGTCCAGTAGACCAGACATTAGAGCACCCCGGTCCAGTTTGGCGTACCCAACCTGTGCTCTGTGCTGTCCGGGTGTGGAGTGAGCTTTGACACCCGATGCCACCATAGAGCTCTGAGCAAGTCTGTTAGCGTTTGCAACACTAGCGACGGCAGCAGCCGAGCAGGTTGCTATGTACTGCGAGAGAGCTCGCGATCGTTTCAGACTCTTATTCAGTGGAGCGCTAATGATACCGCTGCGGTTTCTTCGTTCAACCACTGGAGATGACTCGTCATCCCCGGAGCACCTGTCCTGCGCCTCCTCGTCCTCTATGGCTCGGCTTCCCTCCATGGACCCTCCGCTGGCAGACATGGGCCACAGCGTGAGGGGGAGGGGATTAAGGGGGTGTGGATAAAAGGGGGGGATATAGAGCTGCAGTGCTCCTCCTCTGATTGAAGCCAATACAAAATTGATGTGTACACAGCTGGAGAACCAACCAGCTTGAGATGTGGTCCACACTATTTTTGTCTTATGAACATCTTACGGATCCGTCGTCTGCAAAGCCCTGAGAATTCTAGAGATAGAAAAAGAGGTGAAAGTGAGAGAGTAGAAAAATAAAATATAACCAATAATGGTTTGATTAAATGCATGGTTCATTTGGAGAGGCTGAAGGTATACTGTCCAAACAAGGGATGGGAATCGTAAAGAATTTAACAATTCCGGTTCCGATTCCTCTTAATGATTCCAGTTCCTTAACATTTCCATTAATGGTTCAGCCAGTGTATTTTAGTATGCTGTCCGGTCAATATTGGTGGAAGAATGCACGTTTGGAACTGTAAACAAAAAAACGAAAGTCAAAGTGATATTCTGGTCCCTAGATATGGCTCCTTCGATGTAAGTCTATGATGAAAAAACATTTTTTTACAACTCTCCTACATAAGCTGTACATTTTGAGGTTTCATTCATGTATGTAGCACAAACCTGCGGGACGAGTTTCACACCCAAGTTTAATATTTAGCATAATGTTAGGGGTTTGTTCAAATCCTAAAGGCCAAAGTATACTTCGGGTTTCCGTGTGCCACTACGTCTCGCGCACAGTCTGTGTGGTGCAAATTTCATCATCAGCATAGTACTCGTGTACCGTATGCGTGTGGCCCATTTTTCTAGACATGCGAACAGTCTGTGTGCATTGTCTGTACAAACGCCTCGAGTTGACTATACTGAAGAGTATCACAAAGCAGTCGTAGCACGCGTGTGTTGAATGTATGTGTCTGTATGGACTCGCAGTCAAAAGAGTTTACTTTGAAAGACTAAAATGCTTGACTGTACGCAAGACGGAACAGAACACAGATACCATAGCCTTAAGTATGAGCAATAGTATTAGTGGTGCAGGCCTTAGCAAGCACGCATAAATAAATTAGTTATGTGATTCTTCTTCTAAATGTTAATAACCAACATAATTCTTTCAAAATATTTATACATTTCAACACAACCCATTGTTTTTGTTCATAGTGACATATAATGTTATGCTCAGAGTGCTCTGGTTTGCCCGACTTGATTTCTAATCCAACATTTATGTATCATACTATCTGCCCTAGATACCTGTTTTAGTGACGATTATGCTTTGTGCTATGTCCTTCCAACATAGTGTCTGCTGACACATTGAAAAATAATTATTTGTGAATATTGAATTGGACAGTTTGAGTCTGTTAAAATGTTATATTTCATAACCTTTACGTGCAAAAACTAGATCCTTGTGACGGCAGTTGCCTTTCAGTGAGAGACGTCTATCAGGGTCCACAGGCGGTCTGTTCTATTATGAAACTGGAGTCGTGAGCTCCAGTGCAAAGCCCCTGGGGTGAGCTGACGGGGAAATCAGGATGTCAAGGTGCAAACTCAGCCACACTGACACACACATGCACGCACATCAAGGACTTAACATTTCAATTAAGTGCAGAGCCTCAATTAAGCATGCTATCAGTAATAAGTAGTGGAAAAAAAAAACTTTAGGTTGTGACCAAGGAAGTCACAGACACTTTTATCCAAAGCGATGTACACACTGGCATACATTCAAGACATACATTTTATCAGTACATACACTCACTGGCCACTTTATTAGGAACACCTGTACACCTACTTATTCATACGATTATCAAATCAGCCAATCGTGTGGCAGCAGTGCAATGCATAAAATCATGCAGATACGGGTCAGGAGCTTCGGTTAATGTTCACATCAACCATCAGAATGGGGAAAAAATGTGATCACAGTGATTTAGAGCATGGCATGATTGTTGGTGCCAGATGGGCTGGTTTGAGTATTTCTGTAACTGCTGATCTCCTGGGATTTTCACACACAACAGTCTCTAGAGTTTACTCTGAATGATGCCAAAAACAAAAAACATCCAGTGAGCAGCAGTACTGCAGACGAAAACGCCTTGTTGATGAGAGAGGTCAATGGAGAAGGGTCAGACTGGTTCGAGCTGACAGAAAAGCTACGATAACTCAGATAAACACTCTGTACAATTGTAGTGAGCAGAATAACATCTCAGAATGCACAACATTTTGAACCTTGAGGCGGATGGGCAACAAAAGCAGAAGACCACATCGGGCACTTTATTAGGACCATAGTGTTCCTAATAAAGTGCTCAGTGAGTGTATGTTCCCCGGACATCGAACTTATAACCTTGGTCTTGTTAGTGTAATGCTCTACCAGTTGAGCTACAGGAATACTAGCAACAAAATTGTCAAGATTGGAATTAATAGTAAGTAAAACTGACTGAAAAACACACCATATTGATTATCCGCTAAACAGAATATTTGGGAATATATTTAAAAATGAGACGGAAAGTGACAAAAATGCCCAAAAATATAGGGGGGCAAAAAAAAAAAAAAAAGCCTCCATAATGAATTCCTCTATTTAGGCAAAGTTATACATGTTATTGTGTAAAGTACAAATTGATGTTGATTGAATTTATGGCTAAGATGTAATAATTTCTCGATTTAGTTATTGTTATTAAGAATTTGACATAAAAGGATGACATTGTATTTTGGTTTTATATTTGGTTAGCAAAGAAAATGCCCTTTAAAGGTATAAAATGCCCCTGAATATCAAGGGGGTAAATATTGCCCCTTAATGGAAAAAGTACATTTCTGACCCTGATACAAACATAACTGAATGAATCAATGAAAAATAAATATATACCGCAATGTAAACAATGCAAACATGCAGCTAATACCTTAAGGTACTATTGCTAACAGATCTGACTCTTAAAAATAATTTTAATTGATGTAACCTAATGTATTCAGGTTGATTCTATTATATTAAATACTGAATATTTGACTTAAAAAAACAGTTATGTTAAATTTTTTTTTACAATGATATCTCTCTTCCATCTAAACACATGACCATATCTATTATGACTGCATCACATCCATAAGAGAAGAGTCATTATGGGAGGAAAAACTTACTAGAGACAGACAGGTACAGCTCTTCTGCAGGTAAAACCAGGACAAAAGCTGCCTGAATCCTATAGTAAGGGGTTCCGTGAATGATTCACCTGACTTACAGATAAATAAGTTCCTAGCAACAGTTTGAATGCTTACCTAGATGCTTCAGCAATTTAATTCTGGATTACCTCATGTCAAATGCGCCAGGCAGGTTAAACATACAGTATATGAGGCTCTGTGTCCGGTATTGCGGCGAGAGAGAAAGAGGGACAATAGCGCGACGTAGAGAGATTTGGACATCACTAAGGGAACAATAGCCCAACCTGCATTAAACGAGATGACCTGCTTATCAAGAGCTATATGTCAACTAATTACAGTCAAACAATCACCTCATTTAAACCCATTCATCGCACCCGTTTACCATCCCCTGCAGCAGACCTGGATTAAGTGCATATAGCTATCCACGCTAAAACGATTTAAATCATTTAAATAGTCTACCAAAATGTGCCGCACATAAAAAGTTTGCATGCAACTCATAATGGATTAATAACGTAACGCAGTGGGCTAAAATGTTGTTTGCATACTCACGCCTCTCCAAAAGGAATTCTGAAATAATTCAGCTATTTCCTCTCGATGCATCCCAATGTCCAAACTATCAGTTGAAAACACAAATGTCACAACAGTAGCTATGTTTACAGTGACAGCACTACAACCAAACAACTGGCGATGGGCAGAAACAAATGAGCGTAAATGCAACTATTCCGCGCGCCTATTTGGTTACCCGTGCCAAAGTTGCACCAATGCATCTAATGCATGCCCGACTATGGGCAAAATGTCAGGCAGTTGTAATGCCGAGCATTTTGAAAGTAAAACAAAATCCCTTTTGTCTCTCGTGCGAGGTGTCTATGGTGACAACGCTCGGTATGCGCCAACACGTCGCGATGGTTAAATTAACGGACATCCCCTTGTTATCTCAGTGCCAACTTATTCCTCTTAGGAGTATGTCATTGTAACTTTCAGACAAAGTCTAAATATTCCTCCTCCTTTAGATATAAACTATCTGCATATGTGTAAACACAGGCTGTTTTTATATTCGCACCTACCGACCGACTGACGCGCTGGCGAGCCGACGGGAGCGTTGTGACTGTCCGAGCGGTCCGGCTCTCTCACGCGCAGCGGAGATTTGTATCGAAATAAAGAAAGAGTAGAAGAGAAAAAGAGCCCAAAATGGAAGGAAATGCTCACCCAGGTAAAAATCTTTTCGCTGTTTCCTTCAATAAACACCAAACACCGGCAGAGACGCGCAGAACGCACTTTGTCCAAAAGCGAGCGCGTGGGCTCCTCCAACCTCTCGAGTCTCTCTATCCCACCTCCACATCCTCGCTCCTGGAGAACATGCAAACACATTTCATAGATTTTTGGAGCTTCACACAAAAACCGAAGTGGACTTTCCGTCGCGGAAAAAAATTAATTAAGTGATTATAGAGGTGTGTATGAATGGAGATGGTATTACAGGTCCTGTCTGTGGTGGGGCTGTCTATTTCTCTCTGTGTATGTGTGTGCATATGAGAGTGGAATAATGAATGAAGTATAGTTTTGAGAGCACTTCTTATGGAGAGGGTTGGAGACTCAGCCCATTGTTGACTCTATTCTTAATGGCTGTTGGCTGCGCTAAAGATACATTTTTTTCTCTCCTTCGAGCAGATGATTGATTTGCCATATTAGACTTTTTGCACATTCATGCTTTCCAGGAAATTGGTGCTGAATGATATTTAATATTTTAATATGCAAAGCAAGAAACCACTCAATTATACGCAAATGGATACATAAATCTGATATAGGCCTGTGTTAATACATTTAAAAACACATTTCAAAATACTACAAAAATTGCCTTTTTCATATTTGTATCATATTTACCCAAATACAAGTGGGATTTTAATATGTATATATTATGAACTATGAATGTGTGTATGTGTGTATATATATATATATCAGAGATCTGTATGATCCGTTAACAAGAATACAATTGGTTACATAATTTATACCTTCTGTTTTGACAATCTGTTATCAGATTTATGCATTTCAATAAACGGTTAGACATTTTTGATGAAATGTTTTATGACGTAAAAGGGCCGTTCATTTCTCCTCTTCATACATCAAGCGTCATTTCAGCACATTCGAATTTGCTGTTTGTTAATAAATAATTTATATATATATATATATATATATATATATATATATATATATATATATATATATATATATATATATATATAATTCATTAATAAATTAAATAAATAGTCTCCCATCAATACTTAAAAATAATCAAATTGGTATTACTAAATACAATATGTATTACTAAATAGCCTACCATTATTATTTGTATTAATAATTATAACAATTAAATAATTACGATATTAAAAATATTTACAAAATAAAAAAATATATTATTTTAAATATTGTTTTTCAATAATAATAATGAATAATAAATTCATCAAGTATATTTACATGAAAGTATATATTTGTGTGTAACTAGCCTATTCAAAACATGATTTTGAGTTGATGTTCTAGTCCGTCAGCAAAACGGACTGTGCGATAATAAATATTTGTGCGGAAATGAAAGTGACTAGGTCGTTACCATAATCGTCGGGTTTCTCTGTGCTTGGTGTGTCAACGACTTTCCCTGTTACAGACAAGCCATTTTGTTGTGTTTGTGTCCATTTGTCCGTCCATTCGCTCACTCGCTCGTCCTCGTCGCCTCGTGAGTCCACTCCACCTCTTGTGAGCGTCCTGTGAGTTTGGCAGGCGGCCAGTGGAAGTGTGGGGAAGTGACACCGCCAGGGCGGCAGAAATTTTCCTCCGTTTCGGGCTCCTTCCCAATCGCAGACGGGCATGCGTGCATTGGCTGGAAAGTGGAACAGCTCGTCAGGGACAATCAATGCGGATCGATCAGTGCGGCGCTGCTGGCGGCGGGTTGGAGGCGGAGGTGCGTGTTACAGTCCGCCACAAATGCATTAAAGGGAAAGTTTATGCTACAGCAAAGTGGCACTACTTTCAACAGATTTAGTTTTTAGTTCCCATCATGTTTATCTCCATTAAACTCAATTTTAAGCGACATTTTATGTGACTAGGTGTTCCCTTACCAAAAAAGTAGGCTGCTGTGGTAAAGTGATGGTTTTACCATGGTGCTACATGATTACCACATTTATATACCATAGTATTGACATGGTACTCCAAGGTAGTTCAAAGAATAGTGTCCAAAAATGGTATTACCTTGGTACCTTGTCCAAAAAATAAAATAAAAAAAATAATAGCATGGTATTTGATATATATATACCATGGTATTATGCAACTATACATTAAAATCCATATACCATGATACTAGCATGATTATCCAAACTACTTCAAAGAATGCCATGGTATTACCATGTTGACTTTTTAGAACCGACCTCTGCATATGCATTCATAGCGTTATCAACGCCAAGGTCATGGGTTCGATTCCCAGAGAACATGCATACTGATAAAATGTATACACTGAATGCATTGCAAGTCGCTTTAGATAAAAGTGTTTACAAAATAGATAAATGTTCACAGGTTTTTAAAACCAAGCCTCTGGTGGTCTTGTATGCCCTTATGAAAATAAACCATGATATTACTACAGTAACCAAAGTTTAAAAATGTTTTTTATAATAAAACTACAATAACCACTAAATTAACCATGGTTACTACTGTCATGGTTAGTACACTATTACTATGGTAAAACCATGGATACTATATAGATACTACAGTATTACTGTAGTAAAACCATGGTTACCTTTCAAAACCATGGTTTCCACCAAAATCATGGCAACTACAATATTACTATAGTAAAACCATGGTTAATTTTCTTAAGGGTGCATTCAATGAGCATGCATTTGTTTTTACTTTTCTTACAGGAGGGTTTATAGCATTCTGAACCAAACAACGTGTCAGTGGACTAGCCACTACATCTTCAAACTTATGGGAATGAGGACTACTCTGAAATGCCAGATTTGATACAGTTTTGTCTATTGATCAGACCATTGGGTCTTGAGTTGCATCAGACCCTTTAGTTCACCCTGGAGGACATTCCTGTAGGTCCAGCCACAGCAGATCACTGGAGCACAACAGACATCTCATCTCCAAATGAGGTCACACACATTATAGATTTCCTTTACATTTGCCATGTCTCTAGGTTTCTGTAATAGCCTGACCCCAAAAACTTATCTGGGTGTCAGAAGGGTGAATAAACGCTAACATGTTCACAAAATGAACGTACCTTTCCTCATGGCCACATAATTCCCTGATAACTTCTAAGACCTCGCCCCCACCTCCCTCTGTATGAGGTACTGAGGATCTGTGTGTGTGTTGGGAGGAATTGAGTGGTGGTGAGTGGGAGGCGGCGGGGGGGGGACGTTGGATTAGCGTCACATGGTTCTATCTGGCAGCCAGACACATGACCCGCTCCACAGGAGAGGATAAAACCCACTTGAAAGACGAAGGCACAGAGACCAAGGGAGAGGGGGAAAAAAAGAGATGGAGCAAACGTCCGGTTTTCTCAAACGCTCAGGAATGCCGTCGGCCTGCTTCTGAAATACAGAAAAGCAGCAGATTTGTTCCCCCAGAGACCCTCTACCCCTCTCTTACACTTCGTATATTTCTCCTTCCTATTTTACCTGAGGTTTGGGATACCAGGTTCTCACAAAAAATCCCATAGGCTTCCATTGAAGGACTTATACAAGCCATATCTAGGGACCAAAATTTCTTTTTGAGACTTGAGTCCCTTCCCTCAAGTCAAGAGACTTGAGGGAAGGGCTCTTTTCACTTGGGCCAGTTAGAAAAGTCTCTAAATATGGCCCCCGTCCCTACTTCAATGCAAGTCTATGGAATTTTAAGCCTGCTTTTGGTAGCATGTCTGTAGCACAAATGATGAGCAACTAAGATTAATGACTTTTTAGGAATAGGGGTTTGTTCAAATCCCTAACCCATTACTATGGGCAATCCTGATAGTGATGCTTGCCTTAGTAAATGGCCCTAAAAATAAAGGCTATTCAGAGACTGATTTCAGACTGAAACTGATTTAGTGGCTCCATCTGGTGTTTTCAAGAGGAAATGCAGCATGATCATCTCTAATTTCCTGTGTTTTGCAGTGCAGGAAGTAGAGCACATTATCTCCCACAATCTGTGTTAAAACACTGTTGAGATGCCCATGTTTTCTGAATTCTGATTCAGTTATTTCACATAACTGCTGAGGGTGAAAATAGCACAAAAATGACCATTTCAAATAACATTTATTCAAAACACACCACTGTCATATAGCAAAATACATATCACCCCCTAATTAGACATCATGATAGAAATATACTTGTATGCTGTCTTTTAAATGGAACCGGTTTAGTTTTACAACTAATAAAGCAAGTCATAAGCACTAAAACGGTCATGAAACACTGTGCGTAGTAGCTTTGATCCACCTCCAAAAACTCAGATGTGAATCCATGTCTTTTTAAACATTCATCTGCTCTTTTTAGTGGAAACATAACATGTTTTTAGTGTACATTTATGGCTTGAAATGGTTTGCTTTAGAGGAGGAAGGGAAGACCTGGTGTGAAACCTCACCACAGTTACAGGAAATACAATATGTCTGCTGATGCACGTATGCAGCCCTTCAGGAAGTCTCTGGTCTGAATGAGGCGTATTAACGTCAACATATTTCAAGTGAATTACAGCACTTTTGACAAGGGTGAGAATGCGACATAACAACTGAGGCATTGGCAAAATACAAACAATCTTTTATCCTGCTTATGACTTTGGAATTGATGATATCTTCAGTTAATCCTGCATCCAGTGGATGGAAAACATTGATGGAAACATAGACACACACTTTCAGGCATTTCATGGGCATATTCGGTGAAGATTTAGTCGTTCCTCTTCTTAATGATCAGCGGTCCAACATTATCGCCAGTTTCCTCGTTGTGTTTGGCGTGTGCGCCGTCACAATAGGGAAACTGTCGAGGGAAAAAACAAACACATACAAATCACAAACAGACTCTGATGACATCATTTTCAGATAGTAAGATAAGGTGTCTGGACGCTGCCTGTGCTTTTGCTGTATATTCCATGCTAATAAATTTGGATTAGGACAGCTAAACAAGGAAGCTTTTCCAGTATACCAAACATACAGTATATAGCACTAAAGGGGAGGGGGTTCTGATTTCCCTTAATAATTAATAATGGTATCTCTTAAAAATGTAATACCATTTTTGTAAAAGGTGTGTTTACACAGACTTTTTAGAGACTTTTTGCAATCCAATCCTAGACTGATGTATTTTTTATTATTCACTAAAAACAGCCAGCTTATAAGTCATTTGTGTGGGTATCGGACTACACTGGTTGCACTGTAAATTTAAAAGAATCGGCTCATAAGAGCCATTTGTTTGGGAATTGGACTACACTGGTCGCGCTGTGTGTTTCATGCAACAGATTCAAAAGAACCAGTTCATAAAAGTAATTTGTTCAAGAATTGCACTAAACTGTTCATGCTGTGTGTTTCTTGCTGCAGATTCAAAAGAACCGGTTCATAAGAGTAATTTGTTCGGAATTCAGACTACACGGGTAGCGTTATATGTTTTGTCCTGTAGATTAAAAAGAACCGGCTCATAAGAGTTACTGTATTTGTCCGAAATCACACTACACTATTCATGCTGTGTATTTCGCACTGTAGATTCAGAAGAGTCAGCTCATAAGAGTCATTCGTTCAGGAATCGAAATACGCATTGTGTGTTTCACGTTGTATATTCAAAAGAACCGACACATAAGAGTAATTCGTTTGGGAACTGGACTACACTGGTCGCACTGTATGTTTCGCGCTGTAGATTCAAAAGAATCGACACATTAGAATCATTCATTTGGGAATTGCACTACAATGGACGCACGGTTGGTTTTTAATTCACTATAAAGAACCGCCTCATAGGAGTCATTCGTTTGGGAATCACACTAAACTAGCAACGCTATATGATGCGTGCTGTAGATTCAAAAGAATCGGCTCATAAAAGTCATTCGTTCAGGAATCACACAAGATTAGTAGTGCTGTATGATACAAAAGAATCAGCTCATAAGAGTCATTAGTTTGGGAATCTGACTACACTGTTCATGCTGTGTGTTGCATGTTGTAGATTCAAAAGAATCGGCTTATAAGAGTCATTTGTTTGGGAATCTGACTACACTGTTCATGCTGTGTGTTTCATGTTGTAGATTCAAAAGAATTGGCTTATAAGAGTCATTTGTTTGGGAACCATTAATGGAACCGAAAATCATAAGGTTCTGGTATTATTTTAAAAAAATTACAGGTTCTGAACAAGAGCAAGCCCAACTCGTAACCAAATGTGACACACTAGTTTGAATATGCGAATGCAAAAATCATTTTTGAGAGCTATCGCATAATAAATAGAAAAGAGGAATATAATCATTCTACGAAAATCTCTTTTTGAGTCCTACAGAAGAAAAGAAAAGTCACATGGCTTTGGTACTACATGAGGGTGAGTAAATTCTGAAGTGGGTGATTTATTGGGTCAGCTTTTTCTTTAAAAATGGTCTTCTTTGCAGAACTTCATTAAAGCTAATCTTCACTCCGAAAACCTGGATCAAACTAGATGGAGCAACCACCATCCTGCTATCTCCATTTCCTGCTTTTACTGAGGTCCACGAAACAGGGCATAAAGAATCGCCATACCAGCCTATTAAAATAATTTGAAATGATCAAGAAACAATATTAGTTTCCTAGCATTCAACAGTGTCACTCACCTTCTTGGATCTCCAGCAGCGGCAGTAGACGGCCTTGTTACCAATGTCCTCGATGTCAAAGCTGTGCACTACTTTCGGGCTGTCTTTGTTGATGGACGGGTTGACCTTGCTCTTGGGACTGCTCTGCCCACTGAAGTAGCGTGTCAGTAGGTAGGTGCTCAGAGCCGCAGCGACTGCAATAGGAACGATGGTGGTCAGCTGATCTGCAAATGTACACATCAAGTGGCGCTTATTTTTGACAGGGTGGGGGATGGCTCGTACAGTATTCTCAAACAGCACTGTAGGCAGAGTTGGATAGATTACTTCTCTCTATGTAATCTTGTACTGCTTACAATTACACAGCTGAAATTGTAATTAAACAATCTTTTAGATCACACTTTTAGGTAATCTGATTATCCAGATTACATATACTTCATAACTATCCAATCCTGACTGTAAGTAATAGCCTCACTTTCAATATTACACAGTTTCTCAATAAGTAGAGCATGCCGGAAGCCCAAAGGTTATGGGTTCAATTCCCAAGACCACACAATCTGATGTGTGGATAGTTTCAATGCACTGAATTTTAAGTTACTATGGATAAAAGTGTAAATTAGGGATATACCAATACAGAACAACATCTTTTCCAGTAGTGTAGCATCTGCTGATGCCGGTACCGATATTTTAGTGGTTCTGCTTTTTTATGTTACCTTGTTTCAAATCACTGATAAATAAAACATTTATTCTCCATCTCTATATGTCATTCACCATCAGCACAGTCTGCGCGGCCCAGATTTTCTCGACCCGCAGACGTGGTCCTCGTCTGTACGCATAATCGGCACATGCGCCGGTGTTCTGAAATTTTCGGTTTCTGAGATTTTCGGTTGCACTGGGCGGAGCATACGTGAATATTCACGAGTTTCCTGTTTCGTGTTAAAGTGACACTGAAAATATTAGTGCTGCTTCCTGGATCACAAATCATCTAAACTATGTTTTCAGAAATGTCGTTGGATAATTTGTCATAAATGTATCTGTGGTGGCATAATAAAGTTTCTGTTGTGATTATTCTGTGCCATTCTCTTGCTCACTTGGTAAATAATTTCAAACAGGCTTTCTATTATTAAATGTATTATTAAATCACAAAGGGACATCATAATGGGTTCTTTTCCCCATGCATGAACAATAACATAATCATTTCAAATCTTTCCTTTTTTCAAAATGATGCATTTAGTGGACACAAATGCACTAGATGATAAGACAAAAGACTGCAAAAATTCACTTGGTCAAGTTGTGAATTGTCTACGAGCTTACCATAACAAGTAAAATGTTTACATTTTAAATGACAAGAGGCTAAAATCATATTAAAAGTCCATATAATCATTTGCACATTTACTGTAAATGTGAAAAATAAAGTTACTCATGGGAGTAGTTACATTCTGCTGATGAGAATAAAAAAAGCAACTGATTTGGTGGTAAAATTTTGTTCACAAATGTTTATATTGAAAAGACATGACAAAAAAAAGTGAAAAAAAAAAAAAAAACTAAGATGTCTCTAGTTTTTTTTTTTTTTAATTTTACTTTTTTTTTATCTTTGGTACTATTTTCACAAGAAAGTGGGACATTTTCCAAACTCTTTGTACTAATCTAACTGATCATCAAAAATGCACTTTTTTTCTTCTTCTTCAAAAATTTCAGCATCTTTTCAATAGTTTTAGTACAATACACAAAGTCACAAAGTAACTTTTTTCACTAACTTCATTTGCATCTGTTTTCTTCTGGTTTAATACATGTCATCATTTAATCCAACTGATCTTAATGGTTCATTAATGAATCCTTTGGAATTTCTAAAGATTTTCAACTGATTATTGTGTGTTGGTAAGGTATCAACTACTGTAATTTCTAAGAGTTTTCAATCAGGATAGACCAAACATAATAAATCACAGTTAAACTCATTTCTTTCACCTGGTAATCACAACTGGTTACCATATACAGTAAGAACTGTGTGTGAGCATTTGCAATGTGCAAACATGGCGCAGGATAGACTGCAAGAGAGAGGAAACCTGCAGAGGGGTCAAAAAGGCAGACGTAGACCCCGCCCAAGAGGGCGTCTTCAAGCAGGTGAACATCAGAGGGACCAAATTAATGCCATAGCAGATCTTGTACACTGTGTAATATAGGGTATTAATTTATGGTTTGTGCTCCTAAGTTCATCTAATATAATTAATGTTTTATAAAGACACTATCTGTACTACTGATCTTTTGTCGTGTCTAGTAGTGTGTCTGTTTGGATCTGCCATGTAACATTAAGAGTAAAGGTTTTGACGACACATTTCAGTCAAGAAACTTGGTTAAAATTAAAATAGCAGACTCATACAGTCAGCCAGGTTAGCTATAAAGCTAATGATCAGGACACATGTTTATAACCGAGAGAAAATGATACGGACCTTAAGTCACAGTATTCCTCTGATGACGTCCGTTTCTTTAAAAGTTTGCAGCCTTGGAGCTTATCTGTATGTGCTTGAGTCCATGCTCATGAGAGCTCTGTGACTTTGGCACCTCTCTGATAGTAAATGAAGCATGATTTGTTGAAGACAGAACGTGCTACGATTGGTCCGAGTAATGTGGCCGTTATCTGATTGGCTTGAGTAGACGATGGGTGGAGTCCACCTATTTGTAGATTTGTGTGCAAATGCACAGGAAGTGATCCACAAATAAATGTGTGCAATTCACAAATGAATGCTGGACAGAGTTGTGTTTGTGAGTTAAAAATATATTTGTAAATAATTAATTTTTATATATTTGTGAATTCATTTCATTTTTGTGAAACTCCTTACATTTATTTGTGGATCTCATTCAATTTATTTGTAAACCAACTTTTTATTTGTAAATCTCTTTCCATTTGTATGTTAATATGAAACAAAAATAACCCCATAGTCTTAAAAGAGCATCACAAAGCAGTTGCAGTGGCCGTGCGTTGAACGCGTTCGTATTCATTCGCAGTCAGAAACGTATACTTTGAAAGGCAGCATTTTTTTATTTTTAAAAAAAATGTTGGTGTCAACATCAAGGTTTTAGGTGTAAAATTTAAGAGGATCATTGAGATGGTTGTTAAAGAAAATAAAAGTGAGAAATATTTTATAAATCAAGTTTAAAACGTGTCAAGTTCATAGAAATGTAATATTTGTGTTCGTGTGGGTTTACTACATTTTTGGAAAACATTTAAAGCATTTTCTATAACTAATTCATAGACTTTAACACAATTGTCAAGTGGTGTAACCATCAAATAAAAGGTATTAAAATACTTTTCCTTGCACCTTGATTATGAATGACATCAAAAATACAATAATAATATGGGTAGCTCAGCGAATAAAGACGCTTACTACCACCCCTGGAGTCGCGAGTTCAAAGCCAGGGCGTGCTGAGTGACTCCATCCAGGTCTCCTAAGCAACCAAATTGGCCTGGTTGCTAGGTTGGGTAGAGTCACATGGGGTAACCTCCTCGTGGTCACTATAATGTGGTTCTCGCTCTCGGCGCGTGGTGAGTTGTGCGTGGATGCCACGGAGAATAGTGTGAAGGGTGTGGAACCCTATGTCTCCACCATAACGCGCTCAACAAGCCAGGTGATAAGATGCACGGATTGACGGTCTCAGACGTGGAGGCAGCTGAGATTCGTCCTCCACCACCCGGATTGAGGCGAGTCACTACACCACCTCGAGGGCTTAGAGCACATTGGGAATTGGGCATTCCAAATTGGGGAGAAAAAGGGAGGGGGAAAAAAAATTCTATTTTTATAATATTTATCATATATTTTTTAAATGTAAAAATATCAGATTTTTTTATTATTATTCAGTAACGAGGAGCTAAAGGGATCTTGACTGTTTTTTTTGTTTGTTTGTTTGTTTTTGTTACATGACAACAACAGACAGAATGCCTACCTGCATGTTGGTTACATCACCTGACTTTGATTCCATGGACAGAAGTTTTTCAAATATTAATATTTTAAAACAAAATTGTTTCACTGCTTATTTTATAAGAAATAATAATAAAAGATTATTCCAAAATACTTATGCCAACATTTCTTTTTTAAGAATTTTAATATGACTTATTACTTTTTTTAAAACATTTTTTTATTTTTATAACTTAATAGATCCAGACAATTTTTTTTAACCATGATTGTATAAATTATGTATTTATGATTATGTATTTCTTAGATCCTAACTGGTCCTTTTTGCCTTCTTTTGAAATGGTCCTGAAGTTAGACCAAAAAAAAAAAACAAATTAAAAAAAAAAAAAAAAAAACATTTACAGGAAATTTTCCATGCAGTCTCTCATTTAATGAAGCCATAAAAGCTGCTGCAAGCATAAATATTCAAGAATAAGCTAAATGCATTTAAATATAGTTTTAGATGGATAATAGCATGTCACAACGCAGGACAGGTACTGTCAAAAGTATGCCAACTACCCCTAAACATAGTGGTATCATCTTTAGATATCTATGCAATTTTCCATTAGTATCACCTATTCATAAATTTCTACTACTGATAACAGACTTCAGATGCTTTTTCCAGACCAGTCTGTGCCCAAACAGCCTACAACTCAATGATTTGCACTGATAAATGTAATACCTGCAGCAGACATACAGTTGATAATTGCATATCTTGTAATCTGTGTGTCCTACAAAATCATGCAGTGCAGAATACAGATGATTACTAGGCCGTTTGTATGACTTCATCATGACACCTCCACTTAAACCCTGCAATTTCACCCGCACTTAAATATAGTCTCAATATATGCTGAGATTGATTTTGGACTGGTAACTGCGGCAAGTGGTTCAGGTCTTCCACCTCATACTATCTGTAACTCATGGTCGAGTGAAGTTTCACCTTTGGCTCAGTCACGTGCCTCGCGAGTATGTCAAGTTATTTGCTCTGATATAATTGCTGATTTCACCGAGCGGCAATGCTGGCGATACAGATGCATTGATTAAAAAGTCAAAATTAGGGGAGTATGCATTTTAAACAGATTGATTGATCCGGGAAAATGCATTTAAACCTGGTTTTGACCTAATAACGTGTGGATGCATTAAAGCGCCACAACGATACATATTTGTACTCTATGCATGCTGAAATGGTTATTTAATAAATACCTTACGTAACTAATATATATATATATATATATATATATATATATATATATATATATATATATATATATATGCATATTATAAGATAATATTACGACTTACATCATTGTATCGAACTTGCCAGCAAAATATGTGTTAATTATTTATGGCATTTCTAAGAGCAGCCATATAGAATTCAGGCTAACAAGGTTTCGTTGGTTTTTATATTCAGATAATACATCGCTCTTACCTTTAGAAACCCTGAAACCCGGTAATAATCCCGGTTTAGTCAGTGCTGAAAGCCCTGGCAGCTGAGATGACATGATTTCAGTGTTGTGAACACTTCAAGTTTAAGGGCACTACAAGGTCTGATCGACTCTGAACCCCGAGCAGCTCCGTCACACTGCGGGAACCTCAACGTGATGACGTCTACTGAGATCTGACCAATGGCGGATGAGCGTGATCCATTCGCACAACCGGTTCGGATTACTGTAAACATGGGAAGCTCCATTTATTTTCGTCATGCTATTATACTCAGCAGTTATGGGGAGACATTAGTATGTTTATTACAAATAATATTTAGCAATAATGTTTAATGAATTTTCGAACATCAAAAAAAATGTTATTTGAATACTATATCACTGTTAACAAACAAAAACAAAACAAAAATGTAAATTCTTTAATTCCCTCCTACTTTGTTTTTAATCTTATTTTTTAATATTTTTAATCTTATATTACGAATGACAAACCCTGATTTGAAATATCACTCGAGCTCATGGAAAAGGATTTGGCAAAAAATACATCAAGGCAGCTTTAAATAACCATAATCCACAAGATTTAAGAATTGTATTTACTGCTCCAAACTATGGAGGACCAAAGTACTTTAACTGAAATAAATGTGCAATCAGCAATTGTATCCTTGTTAAAAGTTGTAAAGAAATAAGACAAAAAAAAAAAAAGTGTAAAAACCATGCGCACAATTTATTTAGCAATATTCCATGAATACACATTTTTGCTAAAAACACTGGTAACACTTTACAATAAGGTTCTATTTGTTTACACTAGTTAATGCATTAGGTATCATCAGTGTTGGGTAGATTATTTCTGAATTGTAATGAGGTACTGACTACAAATTACATGACAAAAATTGTAATCTTGCAGATAAAATTTTTGATAAAATTTTACTTCCAACCTAACTCTTTTATTTGAGTTTATCAGGCATTTCTTATGGGAGTTTCTAGAAATATGGACAGGTTTCCAGGGGGTGTTACACAAACTTGATCATGCAATTTCGCATCTTACAAACGCCATCCATGTGTGGTGGGAGATCAGACCAGTTATATTTGAGAATCAATGTTACAAAAACAGCCTCAAAGTTATAACAAAATCAAAAGTGTATTCATTTACATTTTTGAAGCTAAGTACAAAAACAATTCACGAAACAAACTAATTTCATGGCGCTAATGCAATTGGATTACATTGTAAGAAATAATATGTATTTGGGCGTTTTGATGGACAAAACACTTCTATACACACAGAATGACGAGTATCAGGTATCTGTGCAATTTCACAACTCCCCCATTCTCTTCCGAAAACACTCAAACTGTTACTGAACATATATCGTAGGTAGGCTGAAAGATTTAAAAAAAATAAAAAATAAAAAAGAGAAAAATGACAATGATCAATAAATTATGAAAAATTTACTGCCATTGCCTAATTAACATGTAATCATGTAATCCTTAAAAAAGTAACTGTAGTCTGATTGAGTATTTAAAAATGTAATTTAATCCAGTTACATGTACTTGATTTCCGTAATCAAGATTACATGTAATCAGTTACTACCCAGCACTAGGTATCATGAGCTAACAAAGAAAAATAACTATTTACAGAATTTATTAAATTTATTATTGGTTAAGATGCAATTGTGAAATAGTATTTGCCCCCTTCCTGATTTCTTCAATTTTTGTGTATTTTTCATACTAAATTGTTTTAGATCTTCAAACAAGATATAACATAAAACAAAGGCAACCCGAGTAAACACAAAATTCAGTTTTCAAATATATATATATTTTTTATCGAAGCAAAAAAGTTATCCAAAACCAATATCACCCATGTGAAAAACTAACTGCCCCCTTAAACTTAATAGCTGGTTGTGCCACCTTTAGCAGTAACAACTGCAACCAAACGCTTTCGATAACTGGAGATCAGTCTTTCACAATGCTCTGGTGGCATTTTTGCCCACTCTTCTTTGCAGAACTGCTTTAGTTCAGCCACATTTGGAGGGATTTCAAGCATGAAATGCCCATTTAAGGTCCTGCCACAGCATCTCAGTCCGGTTCAAGTCAGGACTTTGACCAGGCCACTCTAAAACTTTAATTTTGCTTCTTTTGAGCCATTCAGAGGTGGACTTACTCCTTTGCTTTGGATCATTGTCTTGCTGCATAATCCAGTTGCGCTTGAGCTTCAACTCACGGACTGATGACCAGACGTTCTCCTTTAGGATTTTTTGGTAGAGAGCAGAATTCATGTTTTCCTCAATTATTGCAAGTCACCCTAGCCCTGAAGCAGCAAAGCATCCCCACACCATCACAGTACCACCAACATGCTTGACCGTAGGTATGATGATTTTTGTGGAATTCTTTGTTTGATTTATGCCAGATGTAATGGGATCCCTGTCTTCCAAACAGTTCCACTTTCAACTCATCGGTCCACACACATTCTCTCAAAAGGTTTAAGGATCATCAAGGTTTGTTTTGGCAAAATTCAGATGAGCCTTAATGTTTTTCTGGGTTAGCAGTGGTTTTCGCCTCACCACTCTTCCATGGATGGCATTTTTGGCCGGTGTCTTTCTGATAGTGGAGTCATGAACAGTGACCATTATTGATGCGAGAGAGGCCTGCTGTTCCTTGGATGTTGTCCTTGGCTTTTACGTGACTTCCTGGATGAGTCGTCGCTGTGCTCTTGGAGGAATTTTGGAAGGTCAGCCACTTCTGGGAAGGTTCACTACTGTGCCAGTTTTCTCCATTTGGAGAAATTCTCCAATGGCTCTCACTGTGGTTCTTTGGAGTCCGAGCCTTTGAAATAGATTTGTAACCCTTCCCAGACTGATGTATTTCAGTCACCTATTTCCTCATCATTTTTGGAATTTCTTTCAACCTTGGCATAGTGTGCTACTGGGTGAGACCTTTTAGCCAACTTCATGCTGCTGAAAAAGTTCTATTTAGGTGTTGATTGGATTGAACAGGGTTGGCCGTAATCAGGCCTGGGTGTGTCTAGTCCAGTCAAACCCCATTATGAAATGTAGTTTCATAGATTCGGGGATTTAGTAACTGAGGGGGCAAATACTTTTTCCACACAGGCCCAGTTGGTATTGGGTAACTTTTTTTTCTTCAATAAATAACATTATCATTTAAAAACTGTATTTTGTGTTTACTCAGATTGCCTTTGTTAGAAATTTTTGAAACAATTTAGTAAGAGATACACACAAAAACAGAAGAAATCAGGATGGGGGCAAATACTTTTTCACAGCACTGTATATACATTTTAATGTAAAAATGTTTTAGTATGTTAAAACCTTTACCAAAGATTTGTAAGTGGTATAAAGGTATTTTCTGTTTTAGTTTGTGTTAACTAATGTAGTAAAGAATGTAAACAATTACAACTTAATTGTAAAGCTTTACCAAAACCAGGGCCCAATTTCCAAACACCTGAAGGAACCACATTCAGCTGTACAAACAAAAGTATGCATGTATAAACACCATGGGACAACGCAGCCATCATACCAGATAGATAGACGCATTCTGTCTCCTAGAGATTAATGTAGTTTGGTGCGAAATGTGCAAATCAATCCCAGAACAACAGCAAAGGTCCTTGTGAAGATGCTGGAGGAAACAGGTAGACAAGTATCTATATCCACAGTAAACAAGTCCTATATTGACATAACCAGAAAGGCTGCTCAGTAAGGAAGAAGCCACTGCTCCAAAACTGCCATAATAAAGCCAGACTACAGTTTGCAAGTGCACATGGGGACAAAGATCTTGCTTTTTGGAAAAATGTCCTCTGGTCTACTGAAACAAAAAGTGAACTGTTTGACATAATGACCATCGTAATGTTTGGAGGAAAAAGGGTGAGGCTTGCAAGCCGAAGAACACCATCCCAACCATGAAGCATGGGGGTGGCAGCATCATGTTGTGGGGGTGCTTTGCTGCAGGAGGGACTGGTGCACTTCACAAAATAGATGGCATTATGAAGAAAAATTGTGGATATATTGAAGCAACATCTCAAGACATCAGCCAGGAAGTTAAGCTCAGTTGCAAATGGGTCTTCCAAACAGACAATGACACCAAGCATACATCCAAAGTTGTAGCAAAATGGATTAAGGACAACAGAATCAAGGTATTGGAGTGCCCATCACAAAGCCCTGACCTCAATCCAACAGAAAATCTGTGGGCAGAACTGAAAAAGCGTGTGCAAGCAAGGAGGCCTACAAACCTGACTCAGTTACACCAATTCTGTCTGGAGGAATGGGCCAAAATTCCAGCAACTTATTGTGAGAAGCTTGTGGAAGGCTACCCAAAACATTTGACCCAAGTTAAACAATTTAAAGGCAATGCTGCCAAATACTAAAAGTCTTCTGACCCACTGGAAAAGTGATGAAAGAAAAAAGCTGAAATAAATAATTCTCTCTACTATTATTCTGACATTTCACATTCTTAAAATACAGTAGTGATCCTAACTGACCTCAGACAGACAATGTTTTCTACGATTAAATGTCAGGAATTGTGAAAAACTGAGTTTAAATGTATTTGGCTACGGCGTATGTAATCTTCTGACTTCAACTGTATATATTGCTTATTCCAAAAGAGCTTTTGGCTTGGAGACTAAAACCATGGCACACATGACAAAGTTCACATTCAACATCAAATACATTAGAAAACAGCGCAGACACCCAAGTGTTTCAGACTTTAGTAATCATTTTATTACACAGTTTTAATCAACACACAAAGCTCAACGAGCCTGTCAGGAAATTAAATATACAGAAGTTTGTCTGTGAGGAGACTCTCACCCAGGGACCCAATCGAGTCTGGCTGAACCATGTTAGCATCTAATTCAACAAGAGCAGTAAAAGAAAAGAAAAAAGCAACCTAAGAGTTACAAAGGTGGGTTGGGGGAGAAAAAAAAGACACATGTTATAGAGACTGCTTTAAATAACTGGTCTGAAACCCTCCATAATGGTGAACGTTTGTGAAGTTGGTCATGGCTAAGGAAAGGGGTAGAGACAGTCTTTGCATTGGCAAATGGAAACAAAATATATATATTCATAGTTTTCAAGTCCTTTAGAATACTCCAGAGTAGAGGACAGGAGGTCCATTTTCCTTGAATTACCTGCTATGATTTTAAAAGAATTCCTTAGATAGATAGATTTTATACAAAAAGAGAGCCAGCATACCCCTCCATTCTCTGCAAACAAAAACAAAAAAATATTTCCTGATCCAACATCCAGGAAATGGAAATGAAAATGTAAACTGTAAAAGTACATATCCCTCTATCTCCAGACTATCACAAAACACAAGGAGAAGGAATAATTAGGATAATGTAGCCCTCCCTTCCCGGTTCTTATAAACAAGGAATGATTTTAGAGTCAAACATTTTCAACAGAAAAATTGATATGGACTGATCCTAAGCAGTGGGTGCGTTGCTATAGCAACGGAGAAGGTGAAGCAGGAGATGGAGTTTAGGAGGGGCTACGGTTGTAGACGGAGTATGTACACCATGGCTGCCTGGGGGATAAGAGTGAGGTGGAGGTGCTCTTTTGAGGGGAGGCGTGGCTTAAAGAAAGCACTCCAATTGAAACCAACAAGATCTGTTTTTTTTTTTTTTTTTTTCTCTTTTGAACTTTCAAAGCTCCCCTAACCTTAAGATGGAGAGGTGTAATTTTCTCCCACCATGATTCTAACTCCTAAACTACATTGCATACTTTTGTGTCCATTCCCGAGCTATTCTGTTGTACCTGTGAATGAGAGAAAAAAAAAAAACAAGCGTCACATTCCAGGAAGAAATTTGCAGGACACTATTAAAAAGTAAACAGGAAATCTTCTGTCCTGTGCTGCATCAGTTACTACCAACATTAACATTTTGTGGCATGTCAATATGAGCCCTCTATGTGCCTTGAAGAAAAAGAAAACCACTGTAGAAGTTCAACGTAACCCATCCCACACAGAAACCTGATAAATGGAAATATGCAAAATGCATATTTATTTATATATATTATACACACACACACACACGGTCATACTTTGTTCACTGATAAAAAAAAATAAAAGTTGCTTGTACATACACCAATCAGCCACAACATTAAATCCACCTGCCTAATATTGTGTAGGTACCCCCCTCATGCCACCAAAACAGCACCAACCCGCATCTCAGAATAGCATTCTGATATTCTTCTCACCACAATAGTACAGAGGGTTTATGAGTTACTGTAGACTTTGTCAGTTCAAACCAATCTGGCCATTCTCTGTTGACCTCTCTCATCAACAAGGCGTTTCCATCCACATAACTGCTGCTCACTGGACGTTTTTTGTTTTTTACACCATTCTGAGTAAATTCCAGAGACTTATGTATGAAAATCTCAGGAGATCAGCAGTTACAGAAATACTCAAACCAGCCCATCTGCATCTTGTTGATGAGAGAGGTCAACAGAGAATGGCCAGACTGGTTTGATCTGACAAAGTCTACAGTAACTCAGATAACCGCTCTGTACAACTGTGGTGAGAAGTATTTAATCTCAGAAAGCTATTCTGAGATGCGGGTTGGTGCTGTTCTGGCAGCATGAGGGGGGGACCTACACAATATTAGGCAGGTGGTTTTAATGTTGTGGCTGATCAGTGTATATATGCAGCATATATTTCAAAATACTAAATTTTCCCAAATACGTTAACTGGAACATGTCTATTAGAGCTGCAACTAACAATTATTTTGGTAATCGATTAATCTAACGATTATTTGAACGATCATTCAACTATTCAGTGATTATTGCAATGATTAATCATTAGCTCTTCACCGATTATTCAGCTTGTGCCCCAAATTAAAAGGTTGTATTAAACATGCTTACTAACATTAGAGGCCAAAATCATCTTTTAAAAATACCTATAAATAAAATTCACTTTTATAATTCCCTCATGCTTTGTGATCCACATCACCTGAAGCTGTTTGGAAAGTTTAGAGTGCATCTGGACTGTTAGTTGTGTAATTCTTCCTCTCAGTCAGGCACGAACTGCAGTGCTGCTCTCACGTGTCATCATTAGAGTTTAATGTGATCTCATGTTATGTTAAATTAGATCAAACGACTATTCGACAACAAAAAATTGTCGACAATTGTCGATAACATCAACTAAACGTTTCAACCCTATTATCTATGTACATTTACGATTTATAATTGTATATCTAATGTTCATATATTTCTGTACGAGATGTTTTTATAAATTTAGAAAAACGTTGCCCAGCCTTATTTCCTCCTTGCTCAGTGTCGCATGCAAGTCATACACTAATTTCTCAATGAGGGGTGCACCAAAAAGACGTACATATTAACGATTCATGTTTTAAATTTATTCCAAATAAATATTATTTATGAAATGTGTAACCCAAGAAATATACTAGAAGTAATTAACTTGACTGAAAGTCAGTAACTGTAATCTGATTAAAATAAATTAAAATGTAATGTTACCCTACTTTTCTGATGAAAACATAGACTACTGTAACTAATTACTTTGTAATCAGATCACACACATAATAGATTAACACTGTTCATTACTTATTTGATTCTCATTTGAGGTGAATGTCCTAATCAAATTTGACCCCAAAATCAAAAGAAAAAATTAAGAAATATGAAATATGCCATGGACATTCTCAAAAGGTTTCCCGAGATTCACCTCCTCAGCTGTAAGAAAACACTGGTTGCTCTTTATGAGCTGCTGCTACTGACACCACATTATTATGCTGACATTACAGCCAGCTGAAAACACTTTTACTTTTGTCTGTACTTTACAGTTTGTCATCTATTACGATAAAGTTCAGCTAAAGTAAATGAATCAAAACAGGTTTTCAGGGTGTCCGTTTATAAATATGACATCCCCAGGGAAGAGTAAAGGTGACAAATGTCTAAAAAGGAAATCAAGCAATGTAAGCTATAATGCTGCAAATAATGTTAGTGAATGCATGAAAAACACTGACCTTTTTCACAGCAGAGCCATTTTTGACTGGAATGAATATTAGGCTGTGAGGGATAGACTTACAGCTCTTCAATGACATGCACTGTATAGAACTCCTAGATCACATCTAATTTCCACAACTCGTGCCATCTGGAGTTTTTTGTCTACTGAAACTTCTTAGAAAGATATTTTTCAATGTTTCATCAGCACAACAATACAAAAACACTTTAAACAACTGTACACCTTTTGAAGAGACTGTATGTATATGCCACACATCACTGCACATTATGTATACCATGTACACTGTGCTTGTACAGGTGCATCTCAATAAATTAGAATGTCGTGGAAAAGTTCATTTATTTCAGTAATTCAACTCAAATTGTGAAACTCGTGTATTAAATAAATTCAGTGCACACAGACTGAAGTAGTTTAAGTCTTTGGTTCTTTTAATTGTGATGATTTTGGCTCACATTTAACAAAAACCCACCAATTCACCATCTCAAAAAATTAGAATACATCACAAGACCAATAAAAAAAAAAACATTTTTAGTGAATTGTTGGCCTTCTGGAAAGTATGTTCATTTACTGTATATGTACTCAATACTTGGTAGGGGCTCCTTTTGCTTTAATTACTGCCTCAATTCGGCGTGGCATGGAGATGATCAGTTTGTGGCACTGCTGAGGTGGTATGGAAGCCCAGGTTTCTTTGACAGTGGCCTTCAGCTCATCTGCATTTTTTGGTCTCTTGTTTCTCATTTTCCTCTTGACAATACCCCATAGATTCTCTATGGGGTTCAGGTCTGGTGAGTTTGCTGGCCAGTCAAGCACACCAACATCATGGTCATTTAACCAACTTTTGGTGCTTTTGGCAGTGTGGGCAGGTGCCAAATCCTGCTGGAAAATGAAATCAGCATCTTTAAAAAGCTGGTCAGCAGAAGGAAGCATGAAGTGCTCCAAAATTTCTTGGTAAACGGGTGCAGTGACTTTGGTTTTCAAAAAACACAATGGGCCAACACCAGCAGATGACATTGCACCCCAAATCATCACAGACTGTGGAAACTTAACACAGGACTTCAAGCAACTTGGGCTATGAGCTTCTCCACCCTTCCTCCAGACTCTAGGTCCTTGGTTTCCAAATGAAATACAAAACTTGCTCTCATCTGAAAAGAGGACTTTGGACCACTGGGCAACAGTCCAGTTCTTCTTCTCCTTAGCCCAGGTAAGACGCCTCTGACGTTGTCTGTGGTTCAGGAGTGGCTTAACAAGAGGAATACGACAACTGTAGCCAAATTCCTTGACATGTCTGTGTGTGGTGGCTCTTGATGCCTTGACCCCAGCCTCAGTCCATTCCTTGTGAAGTTCACCCAAATTCTTGAATCGATTTTGCTCGACAATCATAAGGCTGCGGTTCTCTCGGTTGGTTGTGCATCTTTTTCTTCCACACTTTTTCCTTCCACTCAACTTTCTGTTAACATGCTTGGATACAGCACTCTGTGAACAGCCAGCTTCTTTGGCAATGAATGTTTGTGGCTTACCCTCCTTGTGAAGGGTGTCAATGATTTTCTTCTGGACAACTGTCAGATCAGCATTCTTCCCCATGATTGTGTAGCCTAGTGAACCAAACTGAGAGACCATTTTGAAGGCTCAGGAAAACTTTGCAGGTTTTTTGAGTTGATTAACTGATTGGCATGTCACCATATTCTAATTTTTTGAGATAGTGAATTGGTGGGTTTTTGTTAAATGTGAGCCAAAATCATCACAATTAAAAGAACCAAAGACTTAAACTACTTCAGTCTGTGTGCATTGAATTTATTTAATACACGAGTTTCACAATCTGAGTTGAATTACTGAAATAAATGAACTTTTCCAGGACATTCTAATTTATTGAGATGCACCTGTATACTGTGCTTAATTCAATTCAGTGCAATTGACTAACTGTTCAGTTTTTATATTGTGTAATGTGTACTGTGTAACATGCAAACTGTGTAAACATCTGTGTATTGTTATTCTGTACATTGTCATTCTGATGAGTGTACTTATTGTATTTACATGTACGGCTGCAATGTTTGGACCACGCACATAAGCTTTTAACACAACATTTCATTTGTGTAATGGCGTAGTAACAATAAAAGTGAGTTGAGTTGATGTCTATTCCTCACAGCCTTGTTGTCATTCCCGCCAAAAATGAAAGATGGTACTACTGTGAATAAGGTAGAATTGTGGAGGCAAACGCCTTGTCCCTGTAAACACAGTCTGCTGTATTGCTCTAGTGCACTAGAGGACACTCACTTTTCCCTGTCAGTCTTGTAAATGCGGGCGATCTCAGGTACTAAGGGGTCGTCCGGATTGGGGTCGCACAGCAGGGAGCAGATGGACAGGAGAACTGAAGGGCGAGACACAAAACATTAGAAAACAAAAATAATGTGAGAGGTGCTTTTAAGAGCTCTTTTTAAAAAGATAATATCATCAGGTCCTTATCTCTGAGCAACAAAATACTCAATTATTTTGCTAATTGCTAAACCTTTTTTAATTCTCTCCCCTTTTCTCCCCAATTTGGACTGCCCAATTCCCAATGTGCTCTAAGTCCTTGAGGTGGCGTAGTGACTCGCCTCAATACGGGTGGCGGAAGACGAATCTCAGTTGCCTCCACGTCTGAGACCGTCAATCCGCGCATCTCATCACGTGGCTTGTTGAGCATGTTACCGCGGAGACCTAGCGCAAGTGGAGGCTCATGCTATTCTCTGCGGCATCCACGCACAACTCACCACTTGCCCCACTGAGAGCGAGAACCACACATTATAGCAACCACGAGGAGGTTAACCCAATGTGACTCTACCCACCCTAGCAACCATGCCAATTGGTTGCCTAGGAAGCCTGACTGGAGTCACTCAGCACGCCCTGGATTCGAACTTGCAACTCCAGGTGTGGAAGTCAGCGTCTTTACTCGCTGAGCTACCCAGGACCCCTGCTAACTGCTAAACATTAAATAAATTAATAATATTTTTGAAAAACATGTTGTACAATCACATGATGAAGACTCTGGACACATATTCATGGGCACTACCATGTTGAGGTCATATGGCTAGGGATGCACCGATCCGATTCCGCTCCGATACTGATGTTTTTAAACGGATCGGGTATCGGCCTGACGAACCCGATCCAAATCTGATACTGTGTGTTAGTCATGTTCGTTACTGTCAAGCTCAAGAAAATGACATAAAAAGAACCATAAAAACTCAATTAAGTAGTTAATATGACTCATGCATTTTATTCAAAGCCACTTGAAGATGTGTGATAGCTCTGTGAATCACAAAAGGCTGCGTTTAATAAGTAAATGTATAAAATGCACACGCAGCTCCAGCGCATTATTGAATGGCGCTGCTGTTTACACACACACTTGCGGCTATTTTTAGCCTTCACGCGGTGTGCAACATTTGAGCACTACTCACGAACGACATCTCAGATGTAGATGCTCAATAGTTCGGTTTACTTATTATATGCATTTAGAATGGCACTGGAGGTGCTTTCTTACCAGAATTTGAATAAGAAGCGAATCAAACTACTGTGAACTTGCCTACAAACAGACACATACAGCACTTCCTTGAGAGTTCAGGATGTCAAAATAAAAGCATGAGGGTTTAAAAATTAAAGGTGTCACGGAGAGACTCACGGAGGCAGAGATATGAACTCAGTAGCAGGGTTTATTGAACAGATGATTGAAACAGTGATGTAAATATTGTGAGTAAATCCAGTTGAGCAGAGTGGCAAACAGCAGGTGAGTAATATCCAGACAGAGTATAGACACGATGAACAGATAACTCACAACAGTCTTATGATACTTGCAGGCCATAATGAAGACACAGGTATGTGTGACATAGTAGAAAGGTCTGGAGTCTCAGAGGTACTATCGATGAGAATAGACAAAGAGTGTGTGTGAAAGCAGGGTATATATGCAGTCCTTGATTAGCCACTAATGATATGCAGGTGCATGTAATCAGAACTCAGGGGAGAGTGAGCACTGTGACAGCAGTGAGGAAGAAAGACAGACCAGTGGATCCATGACAAAAGGTGCACGATTGAGATATTACTATATATTACTATTATAATATATTATGTGTTTACAAATTATAATAATATTTAAGTTGAATGGGTTCCAAAAAATAACTGTGTGAATGAAGTTAACTGATCTCTTACAACTATACTGAACAAAAAAAGAGATCTGAATCCATTAAAGTCCAGATACAAGTTAAATAAATATATATATATATTTTCTACTGATTACTTATACTGGAATTACTGTTAATTTTGCTGCTACATTATCCAGTATACTAGTTAACAATAAAGTTTTCTTAATAAGCTATACATTTATATTGAAATAATGTGTAGTTAGAGGTTTGTGTTTGTTTACATATTAAAGAGCACACCCAATTAGTTCCACACAATGAGGTAAATATATTCTAAATTGACTATGCAAAAAAACAACACTGGTATCGGATCGGCTGATACTGAGGTTTCATCCCTACATATGACCAGTTAAATATTATTTGCTTTTTCAATAATCACTTGTAACTGGATGCTTTAACTCATGGAATAAATTAATCACTACTGACTGCGTATAGCCCATTTCTACAATGGCATCAATAACTGCTACATTTTGCCCTTGAGTGATACTGAATCGACACCACTAGGTGTAAGCGCAACAAACCAAAACAATCTTACTGAATGCACCTTTAAATACTAGTGTTGAGTATTGATTCAGATTTCCCAATTTTATTTAATTCCAGTTCACAAGCTCTCAATTCGATTTGGATTCATACGGGAATATTTCAGTTAAAATCTTGCTTACATGTGATAAATTATTTTTCAACTAATGCTGTTAATTAAACATGGACCTTTTAACTTGGTACATTACAAAAATACTAATTTTACAAATTGTAAGTTTTTTTTTTTTTTCAGCATTGGTCACATTTTAGCTTTTTAAAAATGTACAAATCCATGTATTCCACCAATAAATATGATGTTTCAAAATTGCATGTATTATGTGGTTGTTTATTTTTAACATGCATAATTTGTACGATTTATATTGATTTGTGATACAGGTGCTACAACGGTTTCGTCAGAATTGCGGCAGTTTGGCGAGCTTCTCACGGAAGTGTTTTGTTTGAGCGCATATTAACGAGAGTGGATTTAAATTGCTTCTTTACCGCATCTGTGCTATGAGTGATTACAATTAACTGGTTATTTTCATGTTGATTTTGATCAACAACTGACTGTGGATTATAAGAGACATTATTCAGTGACCAATGGATTTTGTGGATCTCATCATTAGACACACCTCACGCAGAACAAGTCAAACCAAACTTTTACTCTCAACACTCAGTAAAAGGATGTCGGTGTTGAAATTCTTCGCCACTATACTACTCAATCATGGTGAGTTAAATCTTAAAATTTGCAAGCCAGTGGCTAATAACAGACACTCGCATCGTAGAGGATTGCCGTATAGAGTGAAAGATCGAAGGATTTAAGAATCGTAATCCATTGATATTTTCACCCAGCCCTATTAAACACCCACGTGTACATTTAAAGAAGCTTTAATGCACATTAGCTCAAAGTAGTTTGAGAATTTTCCCCAAGAACATGGAAACGTCCCAACTTGTAACATAACCTTCAAACTTACTACGTAAGCACCAACACATTTTCTAGATTAGCCTCAACCTTAATGCATTTGCATTAAGCTGCAGTGAATTCAGACTCTTCCATTTTCAAAGAAATTACATTCCCCAACACTTTTCTCTGGTCTTTATTGCGCTCATGTCAGAGATGCAGATTGAGGTTTGTGACATGTCCGTCTACTTGATAAACTTAAATCAAAAAAAAAAAAAAAAAAAAAAAAAGTGTAGGACCACCTTTAGCTTTGATTACGGCGACACTGTTTTGACAACTTTATGCAACGTCACAACATTTATTTCCATCCAGAGTTGCATTAATTTTTGGCCGAGATCTTTTATTGATGACAGGAGAGTTGAACCACTCCGTAAAGTCTTCTCCAGCACATCCCAAAGACTTTCAATGGGGTTAAGGTCAGGACTCTGTGGTGGCCAATTCATGTGTGAAAATGATTCCTCATGCTCCCTGGACTACTCTTTCACAATTTGAGCCTGATGAATCTTGGCATTGTCATCCTGGAATATGCCTGTGCCATCAGGGTTAAAAAATCCATTGATGGGATAATCTGGTCATTCAGTACATTTTATTACAGCATAACGTTGCTGAGCATAGACCTGACCAATTGAGGAAGCCCCAGATCATAACACTGCCTCTTGTACAGTGGGCACTATGCATGACGGGTGCGTCGCTTCATGCGCTTCCCTTCTTACACTGACACACCCAACGCTTTGGTATAGAGCAATCCTGTAAGTTCTCGTCGCATTGTGCGTGTGGAAATGCTCTTTCACTATTAAACATAGCGTGAGTTCTACTGTCGATTTTTTACGATGTGACTTAAAGCGTTTTAGTGATCTCCAATCACGATCATTCAAGATTTTTTCTGACCACATTTCTTCTGTGAAGCTGATGGTTCACCACTATCCTTTCAGGTTTTAATAATGCGTTGGACAGTTCTTAACCCAATTCCAGCAATCTCCTAAATTGTTTTCTTCGTTTGATGCAGGACAATAATTGGCCCCTCCTGAAACAGTAACATCTTTTCCACGACCACGGGATACATTTTCCGACATGGTTCAGTGTTTCCCCTTGGATTTTTTTCAGCAGCGGTGCTGCTGTGCGCACGTCCACGAGCCTGCAAGGCCGGACTCATGTTTATGCAAGTCGGTGGAGTATTAGACCTTGGAATTATTTTAGTTGGGTTATTCATGTCTTGCCTTGTCATGTGTATGTTTATTATTTACTGGGAGCTTTTGACACTTGAAGCGCTCAGAAAATCACTTTCACTATTTTTATTAAACACCAACAGAAAATATAAACCTATCTAACAGAACACACGTCACCACAGGGCTCCAGACTAACATATGAGAGTGGTGGCACTGGTGCCACAAAGTTCTACAGATGGTGGCACCAGCACCCAATTTGGTTGCAACAGTGGAATAAACAAATATTTTTTTGTCCTTAATTTAAAAAAAAATAATGATAGAAACTAATAAAATGGTGAGTGAATGAATTTGTAATTTAACGTCATGCCAGCTTCCACGGCTATTTTCATGGCGAAAAACAAGTTAAAAATAAATTTCTGGGTACAATATTATAAACCTATATAAGGTTTTTATAATGCATTTTCGATAAAAATTCTAAAAGCGATTCAGAGTTGACTTAATTCTTCAATAGAGTTTGATGGGTACAATAATTTCCTAAAAGAAATAAAACCAACACAATCGAATAAAATATGCTATGCTTCAGAGAGAGTGGACTTTGGCATGAGGTGCATAATGGTGGACATTATATTTTATATTATTTTGCTCTGAAATGCACATTAGACAGTATAGCATTGATTTTGCCTTGATGCAAGAGTAACATCTTTAAAAAAGTTTTCAATTTATATTGGTCTAAATTGAAATATTCTCCATGTGATCCTACTGACTAAGTACAGTCATCTATTTGTATTTCTGAAGGCAAACAAAGCCAGTTACTTTTTCCTACAATCAAAGAGCAGATTCTAGAACAGATTTTACACCAAAGAAAAACTGATTGCTTGGTCCATAATAATTATAAAAAGTTGCCATAGTTCCTAGTACATTAGTGTCCATAGTTTTAAGTAATATTTATAACTAGATCACAGGTAGTCACTGGTAAAACCAAGCATGGCTCCTCACTAGACAGTAAGTAACTTCAACTATGGCATTTTTGCTATGAAATGACAGAAACTATACATTTAGAAACTATAAAAACAAAATAGAAACTTTTTGAAACTGACAATTTTAACAAAATTATTTAATAGGATTATATAATATACAAATATTTAGTATGAATACAACATTGCACATCTGCCAAAACACTGTTGTTAACACTGTAAGTTACTATAGTAAATCCAAGGTACAATTTTGTTAGGGTGGTGACGTGTGGTTTGTACAGCCTTATAATTTATGTTCTGGTCAGTGCTGTTTATAATGGTGTGCCGTTAAACATGGTTTTAAACTCGTTAAATCACCAAGGCAAGAGACACTAAGGGTTTTCATAGGGTTTTTCCACAGCCAAATTCAAATGAGTTTTGCATCTCGTGCCACGTTTCTCACAGTGCTGTTTATGATTTGCGCTGCGTGGGTGAGACTGCTCTGCGCTGGCGCTGCTCTGTTCATTGAGCTGGCTTAAAACTGATCCGGGTAGTGGCTAGTGCTGATATGTTCCGTTTTTCTCATGAAACAGAAATGGACACGTTGTGCATAAATGAGATTTGGCAAACTCTGTAGTCGCACTGGTGGGAAAAATGATTGCAAGATGCGACCATTTAGTCGCAGTCTGGAGCCCTATATTTCTACTACCTTTGCCAACGAAGTTATCAGAGTAAAAGACTTTCCGCTAGAAGAGGTATGATGTCAGGTCTCCTGCTTCTCTGTTGTGTGTGTGTACGCACGGCTGCTATACGATGACGTCACTGTGAATACGTGCTTCATACGGGTGTCCCATTGACTGCATGCAGTAAAAGCGCACAAATGACTGGTGCTGGCAAGTGTTACGTGGTGTCATGGATATTAATGTACCATGTGAAATGTCAATAGATAATAGCGGCGCTCATTCATCAGCGGCGCAGCACCGCACCTGAATGCATACGGGGGGAACATTGTGGTTGTTTAAGAAATGAGAAGCTACACACGGCATCAGTTAGGGTTAAAAGAATTGTTGCCAGCTGAAACATATAAATCATTGCAATAATGATCCAATCATAGACTCTTAAGTATCTGCTTATTTAAATCCAAACGGTGACTTTTTTTTTGTCCAAGGAGTGTATTCAAATTCTTTTGAAGCCATACAATAGTTCGACACAAAAGGATGCGTTTAATAATACATAGACTGCGGCATGCAATATTTGAGTGAACTCTACATGAACTTCATCTCAGATATAGATGCTTGATAGTTCAGTTCGCTTAAAACATGCATTGAGAACGACACCGGAAGAGCATTTCACCTGATGAGAAGCATATTAAAACTACTGTGAAATAGTCTACAGACAGAAACTTAAAGTTCTTCCTGGAATATTACACCAAAATAAAAGCCAGATGGTTTAAAATTGACAATATTACAAATTAAATTGCATTATTGTATAACTCTTATAGGGCTGCACGATATATCGTTTGAGCATCGACATCGCGATGTGCGCATCCGCAATAGTCACATCGCACAACGTGTGATGTAAGGTAAACATATCAGTCTACAATATTTTTTCAAAAGGAAAACTAGCATTATATCTGTCTGATATGACAGAATTTACTCCGATTTATGGGTTCTTGCATACACCGAGTTAATTATAATTTTTTTAAATAAAACTGCTGCACGTTGTTGACGTTGCTTGCGCATGAGGAAATGAGCGAGGAACAGGTAAAAAACAAATGCATCGTCAGTTATATGGAAATATTTTGGCTACAGACAGGATGATGTTGACCAAAAACAGGTACTTTGTCGAGAGTGACTTGCAATTCGACCAATCTGTTTGATCATTTAAGTCGGCACCACAAATCTTCGTATGACAAGTGCAAAGCCAGATCTGAATGCCGTCCAAAGCAAAAAACTATTTCGGATGCCTTTGCCAGTGTTACATCACATGAGAAAGGTTCCAAACGACAAAGAAATCACAGATTCAATAACATTTCACCTCGTATTACCAATTAACACGGTTACCAAAGAGGGTTTTAAAAACATGATCCGGTCGCTTGACAAGCGGTATGTAATACAATCACGCAACTTTTGTTTAAGTTATTTGTTTTGGAAACATTTTATTTTATGTTGTATTTTTGTAAACCACTCAGGGTTGGTGTATAGCTGCACTTTTTTTATTTTTCAAATGGTTTAAATTAAAAGATGTTTGTTTACTATTCTATTTTCAAAAAAAAAAAAAAAAAAAGAGGTTTGTAATTTAATTTGTAATGTAATAAAATGTTAAATGACACTTGTCATTCACATTAATTCCCTATTGTGATAATGAAACGTCCTCAGTCTAATGCTGTTTTAACCTGGTTGGAGTACAGAGATAAAGCCTCCTGTAATCTCCTGGATCCCTTCTAGACACCACACTTCTTCATTCACAAATGAGCCCCTTTATTTTAGGGTAAGCAACATGCATTATTAATATCATAACATGTTAGATCATTGACTTTAGCCTGAATTGTTTGAAGAGTATTACATGAATACAATGGAACCATGGAGAATTAAAAAGTGTATTAATTATTATAATCAAATAAACTACCCAAAATAAGTCAAAAAGTCATTTTCAGTTTCTTTTAAAAAAAAATATATATATATTTTCTATGAAGATGCAGTTCCCTACAAAATCACCCCAATCATTCTAGAATAATTAATTCTCAAATAGAGCTATTCAAGTCATCTGGTGAAGTTAGGGCTGCCCCCGACCAAAGATTTTCCTAGTCGACTAGTAGGCGTTAATTTAAACCATTAGTCGACTAGTTGCACATTTATGATATTACTTAAATATATATTTTTGGGGGCATCAGAAAATAGTTTGAGTTCCAGGGCTGAGAAAGAATGTTATAAGTAACATTTCTAACACTGTTCTACATTACAGAGAAATACTAAACCATAATAATGAGCCTTTAAAATAAAATTTTTCCAAGCGCACGCACGAAGTGAGCTGCAGCGACACCGGCAAAAGCGGTAATGATCCTGAATGTGTTGGAAAAACCAGCAAGGAGACTGTCTGAACATTTTGTTCATTTATAGAAAGAAATGCACATTGGGGTTGTGCCGACAGACGATGATCTCTGGGATCGACGATGGTCAGAGTGATCGCCAATAGCTGATGCCTTTGACCATGTCAAGACGATATCTGGATCGTTTTCCCATTAATCTATTCAATTATTATTATTATTAGACTATTGTTATTATCAAATTAATATTACAAATAATTTGCCCGTAGACACACAGACACGTGCTTTTAGAAACACTTTATTATATTATTAAGAACAGACGACAGAAAAGCTGTCTACGCGCATGTATGACGCGCTGATACGGAGAAGTGCAGTCTCGTGGAACACGTGCATCTAAAAGGTTCTCACTCTTTGTTTCTGTCTTCTGAATTTTTGTTTTGTTTTGCAAGAACAGCATCATCTAAGAGTGCTGCAAATGACCTCAGACATCCCAACACAGGAGGTGCTTTGAGTTCAGTTCGCTTTATTTCCACAGAGCAATTCATTGTGAACACAACTCTACAGCCTGTAAAATAATACAAAAACACATTCACCACGAACCATTATTTATATTTCAGTAATTATAATCATCATTATTATTTTTACATTTATAATTGTTTTTGTCTTCATTCATGTAAGTACAATTCCGCCTGCATGTTTAGACGGATACTTGCCTGAAGTGAAGGAGGGAACAAAACGAATTTATTCACACACTATGTATTTTCCCAGACAATGAAATACCCGACCAGTAGAAAATGCACAAATGAAGTAGGTTATTTTGATGTTGACAACTGTTGTAAAACCATCTTTCAAAAAGTTGAACAACACACATTTTAATTGCACTTTCATTTGAATTTTTAGTTAAAACATATAAAAGTTTGAAATCAAGGTGTCTTGCTTTGTGTCGGCTTAACCATAACCGTGCTTAATGAAAATTACCCCATAGTACCACCTAGCGTGCAACCAGCACTTATACCGTTGTTCATCAGTTTCCTGGAGTTTTTTTCTGCGACCAACCGACCAATCAAAACTTGGTCAACCAAGACTCTTCTCATCGACTAACGTTTGGTCGACTATCAGGGGGTAGCCCTAGGTGAAGTCATCCTGTATTTTTTCATATCGCAATATCGCAATGTCAGTTTTTTCCAATATTGTGCAGCCCTAAACTAATATTATTGTTAAAAATATAATAATACAAATTACAATAATATTTAAATAGACTGAGCAATGTAATATGCTTTCACAAATAAAGTGAACACAAAAAAGATCCACTAAAGAATCTATTCCACATTCCAGGTCATAATATAATGTGGGGAAAAAAACTGATCTGGTTTCATGTTCACTGAAAATTTTCACTGGACTATTAATTTTGCTGCTGCATAATCCAGTAGAGTAGTTAATAATAAAATGTCTTCTTAATAGGCTACATATTTAAGTAATCCTTTTATGTCTAGTATATTTTATAATGAAATGTGTAGTAATAGAAAATAGTGGTTTTGGTGCATCCCTAAAAATAACATTTAGAATATAATTATTCCAAACAAAGTCTAATATAATCATTTTCCGTTTCGGTTTTCGGCCCAGTGTGTCCAGAATCTTCGGCGCCGGTGCATCACAAGTATTTAATATAGTTATTGTGAATTCTGCTGATTACAAGGTAATGTCATCTAGATGGCTAACACTAATTGAAGTTTTGAAGTTGTCAAACCTGTGAGAATAAGTTGACACCCTCGAAAGCATCAAACAAGTTACTAATGCTCTGCATCGCATGCCAAAAAAAAAAACGTTTTAACCAGGCCCAGACGGAAACTGCTGTAACTGTAAACTTTTGTAAATTACAGAAATCGCAATCTGCTGAGTATTCAGCGGACTTCATCATGCGCACATTCTGTATGGGCCTGCCGATAACAGGTTAGGGAATATAAAAACACAATGTTGTTTCTAATGATGCCCAGTTAGCACTTGGTATTACTGAGATATAAACCAGCAAATGTAGTGTCAGGATGCAGAATGTTTGAAATTTGATCATAAGGAAACATGGCTGTGTTGTACCTTTGGAAATGGTAAGTGCTGGTGACCACTGTGACCTCAGAATATCCAAACAGATGCTTCCATTGCTGTTGATATTTGGGTGATAGATTCTTGTGGTAAATGCAACCTGAGAAAGTAATAAGAATAAAATAAGCATGCAAGAGTTATTTTAAGGCTAAACAGGAAAACTACAGGTATGCTACATTACTGAAGCTTGTTATCCACACAATGTTCCTTAAATTATTTTACAAGATACTCTGCATTCTGTAACAATAAAACTACATACAGTATGATATACACCCTTGATACAAATGGATTGATTTGAATATAGGCTGAAAGGAAAAACATTTCCTTGTGTCACTACAAGTGCCAGTAAAATGAGAGGATGTAAACTGAAAACATTTACGAGCACCTGATCATAACCAAAACACGAGAACATTGTCAAACAGGTACGGGCATTACTGACCTTTGGAGGTTTGAAAGGGTAATCTGTGGGAAAGTGTATGGTCAAGAAGAACACCCCACCCTGGTAAGGACTGTCATTCTGTTAGATAAACAAACAGTTTACAAGCAAGTTGTAGTAATTTATAGGCAGACAAAATTCCAAAGCACAAGATCTTTAATTATTTCAGCAAGTCAACACCATGCTTTAAAGTTATTCATGTAATATTTTCATCTACTTTACAAGGTTCCCAAACCTTTTGCCAAATACATTTCCTTGGCTTTCCCAGTTGTTTGTGATTAAGGATAAGGATTTTTAGAAATTAGCTTATAGCGACTGCACTCAGAAAGACAACTTTAGCCAATGAAATATATTCACTTCATAAACTGCCATGAACTTTCCATGAGTTGTTAATATTTTATTAATCTCCATTACTTTTTTGTTTTTAAAAGGAATGTTCCGCGTTCAATACAAGCTCAATTGACTGCATTTATTGTATAATGTTGAATACCACAAAAAATAACTGACATCCCTTATTTAAAAAAAAATAAATATTACAGCAAGGTGACGCTTACAATGGAAGTGAATGGGGCCAGTGCATAAACATTAAAATACAGCTTAAAAACTTAAGCCACAAGGCTTAACATTAAATGGGTTAACATTATTTTAGTTTGATAAAATCTACTTCCTAACCTAATTAGTTCAAAATTATTTTCAATATTACAACTCAGTTGCCATGACAGTGGGAAGTGAACCTAACTGTAGAAGTTAGTCAGAACAGCTAAAGATTTAAGCTGAATCTAATCTGGTAAACAGTGAAATTCAGAACGCACGTCACCTATTGGTGGCAAACCAAAAAATAAATACTTACTGGTCCCATTATTGTGGCCTGCCAGTGAAACACTGAAAAACAAGCAGAAAGGTCATGGAGAGAGCGATACAATCGGTCTGTCTTCCAAGTAATAGTTCACCCAAAAATGAAAATTATCTCATGATTGACTAACCTTTAAGACATCCCAGATGTGTATGACTTTCCTTCTTCAGCAGAACCGAAATGAAGACTTTTTCTTCATACAATGCAAGTAAATGGGTGTCATTAGACTGCTGGCTAAAAGTCATATTTAGGCAGCATAAAAGCAATCCACATGACTCCAGTCGATTAATTAATGTCTTCTGAAGCAAACCGATAGGTTGGTGTAAGAAAAAAATTGATTAAAACTTTTTTACTTTAAATCGTTGCTTCCAGTTGCTGTTTGAAATGACCTAACTCTTGCATGACGTTCGTTCCCCTGTTGTAAACAAAGTGCACGCTTCTGACTTCACGTGTGAACACGCCATTACGCTTACATCACTGATGCGTAAATTGCTGGAAAGAAGCTATTTTTTAAGCTAATAAATGTTTTAATTGTCGATTTATTTTTTTTACACAAACCTAGCGATTTGCTTCAGAAAACATTAAATGATCGACTTGAGTCGTGTGGATTACTTTTATGCTGCCTAAATATGACTTTTGGACCGTCAAATAAACAGCAGCCTGATGGCACACGTTATCTTGCATAGTATGAAGTAAAAAGAGCTGAAATGTGCTTATTAAAATCTTCACTTCGGTTCTGCTGAAGAAGGAAATTCATTCACATCTGGGATGGCTCAAAGGTAAGTAAATCATGAGAATTTTCATTTTTGGGTGAACCCTTTAATTTCATTTAAAAAAAAAAAAAAAAAAGAAAATCATTCCTTTCCCACTGAGAGTCCACACATGTTTTCATATTTCTTTCAAGTCTCTGAGGCACTAAGTGGGTCAGATGTCTTTTACGTATCATTCATGATTTAATAAAGTGGTTGCTGCTTTGAGGAAAGCTAAATAGCTGTTATTTGTTCAAATAGTTCAAACAATCCATCTTCCTGCAGCTGACCTCTCACTAAATATTGATGAGCACCATCTATCACGTAAGGCCACGGCCAAAACTGTCTGTCAAGAAAAAAAAAAAAATCCTGACAGTTTGTGATTTTAAAGTACAGTGATCACCATGAAAAACTGATTATACGTGAAATTATTTGAAATGTAACTTCACAATAATACAGAATAATTTCCATCTTTGAGAGGTCAACTTGTTTACATGGACACCAGTGGCATAACTTGGATCTTACGGGCCCCAGTGCAAAGAACCTGTCGGGCCTACTCCTTGGGGAGCCTGGGTTGTTCATCGTCACCCATCGGTCCCGCAGTCATTTTTATGGTTCCTTTTGGCCGACTGTTGTGGGCTCACCTCGGATGGCTGCCCACCCTGCAGTTACACCCCTGATGGATGCCAGAAAGCTGTTTATTGCGAGAAAGCTGCTCGGACTCAACATTTGTGTATGCGTACATGCACAGTGTTATCAGATTTCTCCTACTCCTGTATACATGCGGCTAGATAGATCAGTAAGCAGCTTTCTCCAGAGCAACGTAATTTCCCCATGAAACTTGTGTACACATCAAACATGGTATCCGAGGAAAACTTCGCTATTTCATTCTCTGTTCCATTGCTTTATTCCCAGATATTCCAGAATTGCCGCTGTGCTTGTTTCCTTAACTTTCCATCGTGACCTGCAGCGGAATTGCGCTTCAACAGTGGGGTTTCCCTTTTACGCAAGACTCCATATTCCCCCAATGTGCAAGTGCATATATGCGAACGTAAGGAAAAGTAGTCGAGGTTTTAAAATAGTGTGTATTATTTGGTATAATTCACAGTGTAGAATTGTTGAATTCTTTCCACTGTGTTGACTTGTTGGGCTCCATCTTCTGACATTTGTTCTCTGGTCTGTTTCACGCACATGCACACTCCTCAAAAACTCATCAGAACGCTGCTTGTGTTTACATAGCCACATAAACCGCATTCTCCGGGAGATACCTGGGTGTGTTAAACCGCTTTCTCTTAATTCCTTAAATGGCGTAAGGGAAACTTACATGTTTACATGATGTTTCAGAAAGACACTTTCCGCAAAAAAACCCTGGAATAAACCGTTTTCTTAAGTGCATGTATATGTAGTCAATGTTGCAGCCAGTTTTATTTTACCAAATGGGTGATTCTCATAAAACATGTCAAGACAATTTTCTGGTCCCATTTTACTCAATTTAAAAAAATTTTAAAAAAAAACAGTTGAAGTCAGAAGTTTACATACGCCTTAGCCAAATACATTTAAACTCAGTTTTTCACAGTTCCTGACATTTAATCATAGAAAACATTCACTGTCTTAGGTCAGTTAGGATCACTATTTTAAGAATGGGAAAAGTCAGAATAATAGTAGAGAGAATAATTTATTTCAGCTTTTATTTCTTTCATCACATTCCCAGTTGGTCAGAAGTTTACATACAATTTGTTAGTATTTGGTAGCATTGCTTTTAAATGGTTTAACTTGGGTCAAACATTTCTGGTAGCCTTCCACAAGCTTCTCACAATAAGTTGCTGGAATTTTGGCCCGTTGCTCCAGACAGAACTGGTGTAACCGAGTTACATAAGCCTGTTTTGCATATACAAAATGAGTCCTATTTTTTTAGGGCCATTAAGATTTTTCACATTTTCATGACAGTTACGCACATTTTACCCCCAAATTCTCAAAACAGCAATGTAAAAAAAAAGGTGGTCTTTATTATATTCTCATTATCGCAACGTGCATTACGTGAAATTACTTAAATTGTAAAGTATTCATACATCGTGTTATGACCACCTCTTGCCTTTCGCTGATTTCAATAATAATAATAAAAACCTTTGAACAACGGCATATTTTTTTTAGTGTTATACAGTAACAAAATGACTATGGTAATGAGAATCATCATTGAAAACAATGGGAAACTAAAAGAAAAATGTTTGGGTGCGTTAAGGCGATGAGAACTAATTATAATCCTATCATCATTTACTCACACTTCTGAAGCGATCCAATCAGTTTTGGGTTAGAACAGACCAAAATATAACTTCTTTTTTTACTGTACATCTTGACATCTGCAGTCTCTAGGCACGATTACGATTTCAAGCTCGACTAAATTTCTTAGCGCCATCTAGCAGTCTGTACATGCATCTAGCACTATGAAGTGTAATCGAGCTTGAAATCACGCCTAAAGACTACAATGGCAAGATGTACAGAGAAAAAGGAGTTATATTTTGGTCTGTTCTAACCCAAAACCGATTGGATTGCTTCAGAAGACATGGATTAAACCACTAGAGTCGTATGGATTACTTTTATACTGACTTTCTCTCTTTTTTGGTCACCATTCCCTGGCATTGTTTGGACAAATAGACATCATATCTCCATTAAAATATCTTCATGTTCCGCAGGAAAAATAAGGTCATTTGAGTTTGAGACGACATAAGGGTAAACGAGAGAATTATAATTTTTTTTGGGATGGGGGGGAGGGAGTATTCCTTTGACACTCCGTCTACATCAGACACAAGCGGTGCGTCAAAAGCAAATAGATTCCATTATAATCAATGAAGCAGTCTACACTGGAAGAGTCAGTTGTGGCGCATCGTGCCGACGGTAAACGGATGTCCAGTTACATTTTTCACTGCACGCGCAACTCCTGCCAACAAGACATATAAACAGTTTAGAACATTGGCTTTGACGTGTCCAGCGTAGACAGTCTCAAGCCGTTATGGCGCATAAACGGACACGCCCAGTGCAGACAGGGTGTCAGTGTCCATAAATTAATGTCACAATGCAACAAATCTTAATGGTCCAAAATGTAGGCTTCATATTCCTTATGCAAAAAATAATTTCAGATTTTTTAGTACTGATTTGGGGTCAAGTTTGACCAGGTCATTTTCTTGACAGGTCTCATGAGAATATCCCAACTGTGTTTTCTGTATTGAAGTCAATATGATATATACGCAACCCATTTTCCTTATGTAATGTGAAGTATTTTCGAGTGACACTGGATTTTGAGGAGTGGTTGGCCTGTTAAAAAAACAAGGGGACTTGGTGACAGAAACCTGCAAATTTGTTTCAGAGGCAGATAAGGTTCTTACATTTTGATGAAAGAGTACAAATTGAGTTACTTACTGTCATCCCCTACTGGACCTGCTGAACACTGAGCAGGTGGGTCACGGCCCAAATCATGCAGCTCCTGCAACACACAAAAAACAATCAATGTCAAATCCAGCAGGTAAACATTAGCATCACCCGTCCAAACCTCTTTCCTGAACAAACACCTGCAGCGCTCGCTTATCTGAATGAGTCGCGCGCTGAGAACAATGCAGCACCAAAAATGAAACTGAGAATCTGACAACGAAACTTAATACTACAAATATCCACACATCAGACCAAATGACACTCAAATACACTAAACACACGCAATGGATGATTAGTGTAGAGCATAAATGCGGGCGATCTCAAATCAGACGCACAATATGTCTGTTAGGGAGTTATTGCTGCTGGAATAACATGAGGTGATCACAGCTTATGTAACTGCGTTTTTTCCGGGTTAGCCTCGTATACCGAAACCTAAGCATCTTCCATCATTTCAGATCTCATATAAAGACCTAAACCAGACCTAACATGTGAACACGGACGCTTTTGACCACGTTCATAAGGCCAATTTGCTTGCGCCATGAGCCAACCTCATATAAACATTCTCATGAAGTGTGCGAGTTTAGTTTATAACATGAGCGACGGACTCACTGATCATATATGTCGGTAATGGCGAGGACAGAGTAGTCAGCCCGATGTACAGGTATAAAGACACCAAAAGTATCCCAAAAATGGTTTCAAATACACCAATGCGACGACAGCCTGACGGGCCAGGTGCCTCTCCCGAGCGGTTAGCAGCTCACAACTAACGGCCTGTTCGCTGTGCCCAAACCAAACAAACATATATGATATAAAGAGTCAAATATCATAACACTAATATACAGTTAGCAGATCATGCTGTGTTCGATATATACGATCTTCGTTCAGGGTTTCCAAACGGGCCTTTAGCATTGGCAGCTAGGAGAAGTTAGCATGCTAACACGTTATCATGAGCCATTTCCAGTGTCTATTTATTTCCATTAAAGATACAAACCTTGTGACTTCACAGGCTTCGAGTGATAATACGAGACAGCGAATAAACCGTCAATATCATCCACACGCCGCTCGACCGAGGGACGTTCGCCAACATGCTAACCGTGAGCCCGGGCCGAACCATCGAACCGGGGCGCTTTACTGCACTTGTCAACTCACCACCGGCACAGTTAACACGTTTAACCCCTCAATAACGTCCACTGAATCGCCTTTCAATCGTAAATGGGGCAGGATGGTGTGTTGAGGGCCTGGCGCCGGTGACTTCCTTCTCTTACCTTGTGGATTCTTTTCAGAGCCATTGTTGTGCTGTTACTGCTGTCAAAAACACACAAAACCCGTCTTTCACGCGATTAATACGGCGCTTCTTCAGTTTAGACGCGACCAAACCCCTGGAGTCGTAACAAGGGACGCCTTTGCGTAATAATTCAGTCGTGTGGCGTGTGTGACGGAGCCGGTCGTTGTAATTCGAAGGCGAAACTGAAAGGTGGTGCTGGTAGCGGTCCGGTCCTTCCTCCTGCAGCAGTAGCAGCGAGCAGCTACCGCATCACGCTCACTGCGCCGCTCTAATCAGATCCTTCCGCCAATAGACGCGTTCGCCGGGGACGGAGCGCGCGCCGACGCCAGTTGCTCGATAGCGCTATAGGGAATCGCGAAACTGATGCAATAGTGCTTTCAAAATGGCGGACCGCGCTCGTTCACTTGAACGCTTATTGAGCCCAAATGACTCCAGTGCTCGAATGCTTCCATTTCGAGCAGAAAACGAGGTTAAGGATGAGCTCGGAAATAGAAAGGAGAGAAATTAGAACATATGTTGAAATGTTTATTGTAAGTGGTGCGCATACGACTAGTTTTCACGTTCATACCAGGCATACGAACAGTTCCACATTAATAGTGATAACATAAATACCCACGATCACAGGAAGTTTCTACAATGCGGAGGGATATTTTACAAATTAATGTTTTTATCGCGGCACAATACGAGATTATCGTCCAATCGATGAGGGAATGAGTTTCAAACTACGGACCACGGATGTGAATGGTTGCATGGGAATTCACACTCTAGACTGTTTTATTTTTAATAATAAAATATGCCACGTTAACTTGTGTATGCTTTTGATATCTATATGTTTACTGTTTACATTTAGCTTATATGTAGTAATATAAAAACACATGTGTCATACTTTTCCTGAGCTGTATAGGCTTGTCTGTCTGATTTTTATTTTTTATTCTGGTTGACCTTTAAGTGATCAATTCTGATTAATGATATACTCCAGTACCTGCCTTTGTTCTCATTTTGAATATTTGATTGTCCAAACAATAACAAATATTAGTGTTTTTGTCTGATCGCCACATAATCCTCATTATACAAATCCAAAAAGATAAAACTATTGGCCTATATTCCTAAAATACCTTGTTTCATTATGATATCTTTATCTGGCAAGCATAGGTCTATGCTTTCTACCCCATTTAGACAATCATATTCATCGCTGAAAAGGTTTTCATTCATTGTTAGGCCTAATGGTGTAATCATTAATTTGCAATAGCATATAATAAAATGGAATATAATAGTACTGCCACACGACATGCTGGTAAATTGTACAATCCAATATAAAATATTACAGATTATGAATATAGAACAACAAGAAACAGTGCAATATACAGTTTTGGAAACATACTGGACAGTCAGTTTAAAACACAATACAGTTAAACTAAGTTTGTTTATTGAGCAACCTACTCCTAAATTACTGTGGCAGTACCATGATACAGTAATGGCATCAGATGATAATATGATGACTGATATATGGTACTTCATGATTACCATATTTTACCATGGTACTAACAGAGTACTTCAAGGAAGTTAAAAGAATATAATTATATTAGCATGGTACATGTCCAGAAAACAGTGTTATTACCAAAGCACCATGTCCAAAAATAGCACTTTTTTAGGAGCCTACTTTTTTGTTAGTGTAACAGCATTCTAATATGTAGTCTGAGAATACAGTTTCATACTTGAGTCAACAATGTGCTTTTAAGCATTAAAAATATTACTTCAATAATAATGCACACATTTGTAAAATGATCAATGAAATAATACAGAAGATATAAAGGTAATACTAATATCTTGCAAAACAAATATCTTGGGAATACAGAACTAAACAAGGGTTTGTAGATAGATAGATAGATAGATAGACAGACATACAGATGTACATACAGATGACAGATAGATAGATAGATAGATAGATAGATCCCTTTTAGACTCTTGTTTCTGAGGGTTATAGTAAAAAATTAATCTAAAAATTATTGTTAAAACAACTCCAACTCACTACTTCCCCCATTTTTCAACACCCCCACCTATTTTTCATTTAAGTCCTCAGGAAATTTAGTTTGAAGGTGTTCCACCACCTCTCAACAGACTTACGTTGTAACGTCATCCACCTAAAACTGGACTGAAGACCTCCAACATATACTATCAACCGACAGCCTGAATGTCAATACAGTACAATACAACATACTGTACATTCTACATATACTTTTTTATTGTATAATGTGTATTCTATATTGTGTGTATTGTATACTGTACATTGTATGTTATTATTTGTATATTGTGTTGTGTGTAATTATGTGTATATTAGATTTTAAATTGTGTTCTGTAATTTTGATGTTTATTGTAAATTGGTATATGTCTCATCACTGTCACGACTACTATGTTGCTCGGAACTGCACCCAAGAATTTCACACACTATTGCACTTGTGTATATGGCTGTGTGACAATAAAAGTGAATTGATTTGATTTGATTTGATATAGGGCCTGTTCCCCATGTTCAATAAAATATTCATAATGTATCATGGAATGGCTTTTCTTTCTTATATTATATATATGCTGTTTGATCATATCTTGAAGTTGCTTCCCTGTTTCACCCACATACAACCTACCACATTCCCTAAATTTAAGAACATACACTATATTCCTGTCCTCAGCTGTAAAATATTGTCTAATCGGATAACCGATTGTAATAGAGATCGTATTCTTAGGGTAAATGGAAGAGTCAGGAGGCAGCGGAAACAGTCAACATGAGTATTTTATTACTCTTCAGTTTCGTTCACAAAACTCAAACAAAAAGGGCACTCACTGGTCAAATAATCACACACAAATGAGTCAAACAGTCTTGTTGCACACACAGGAAGGGTTTCTCTCTGGTCCCTCTCTTTCTGCTTACTGATTCTCTTTGTCAGCCTTTTCAGCTCTACTTCCACCATCACTATAACAAGAGACAGTTGTTAGTGATAAAGACAACCCAGGTGACAAGCCTTACCGCTCTCCCTCTTCCGCAGACAGACACACGACCATGCCCCCATCCCCACATACCCCACCATCCGTGCGTTGGTATCTTTCATGCAGTGGAGCCATTGGAGTGTGGCATGATCTGAGCAGAGGTAGTAGCGGAGGGTGAGGACAGCCCACTTGATCGCAAGACACTCCTTCTCGATTGTACTCTACTTTGTCTTCCTCAAGGAAAGCTTGAGACTTATAAACAGTACCAGCCGTTCCTCCCCTCCCACCTCCTGCCAGAGCACCGCCCCCATCCCCCTGTTGGATGCATCCGTCTGCAAAATAAAGGGGAGAGAGAAGTTAGGAGCATGTAAAAGCAGCCCCTGACAAAGCGCGGACTTTACTTTTAGGAAAGCCTATTGGCATGACTCTGTCCACTGGACTGGATCGGGGGCCCCCTTTCTTGTAAGATCAGTCAACAGGCTGGTGATGTCAGAGTAACTAGGCACAAACCTTCGGTAGTAGCCAGCCAGCCCCAGAAATTGTCTTACCTCCTTTTTGGTCTTGGGCCTCGGGCAGGCTGCGATCGCTGTAGTTTTGTTAACCTGGGGTCTCACCTGCGCGTGACCCAAGTGGAACCCCAGATACCGAACTTCCACCCACCCAATTGCACACTTCTTCGGGTTGGCCATGAGTTCCGCCTGTCACAGCGACCACAGGACAGCCCTCAGATGTTGCATGTGCCACCTCCAGTTATTACTATAAATAATAATATCATCTAAATACACGGCGGCATATGCTGTATGCAGTCTGAGAGTTTTGTTCATGAGACGCTGAAACGTGGCCGGGGCCCCAAACAAACCGAAAGGAAGAGTCACAAATTGATGTAAGCCGAACGGTGTGGAAAAAGCCGTTTTTTTCTCGGGAGATTGGAGTTAAAGGGATCTGGCAATAACCCTTTGTTAAATCCAGTGTTGAATAAAATTGAGCCACGCCCAACCGATCGAGCAACTCGTCATTCCGAGGCATTGGGTACGTGTCAAATTTGGACACCGCGTTCACTTTGCGATAGTCTACACAGAACCGGACTGTCCCATTGCTCTTAGGTACCAGAACCACCGGGCCCAATCGCTGTGCGACTTCTATTACACCCAACTCCTTGAGCAACCCTTTTCTTGTGTTCAGGAAGGCGATGGTGCGGCTACTAACCACCACCCCCGGGGTGGTCTCAATATGGTGTTCTATGAGGTTCGTGCGACCGGGGGGAGGCGAGAACACGTCCGTGAATTCCGCTTGCAACTTGGCCACGTCTGTGAGCTGCGATGGTGAGAGGTGGTCTCCACACAGGACCGGGGTGAATTAATTTTGTTTGAGAGTCACCTTCGGCCCGAGCTCCGCCCTCTACGGGACTACCGTCGCCAAGGCCACAGGGACCACCTCCCTCCATGATTTTAGAAGGTTGAGATGGTAAATTTAAGGTGCCCCATCCCTGTCTGTTTGCCTAACCTCATAATTGAGATCTCCGACTCGCCAATTGGCGAGTAATTTAGAGCTTGAGGTGGGCAGTAATACATGCATTTATCTCCCGGTGCGAATGCCCGTAGTCGAGTGCCCCTGTCATACAGTCAGCTTTGACATTCCTGAACTTGGAGCAAATTCTCCTGTGTTAACTGACCCAAAGTGTGGAGTTTTGCTCTAAGACCAAGAATGTACTGAATTTCATTTTTACTGTTTGAAGGTCCCTCCTCCCAAGCTTCCGATACACATCGAGCACGCCGCGCGTCTGATGCCCATACAGCAGCTCGAATGGAGAAAACCCTGTGGAGGCTTGTGGGACCTCTCTCACTGCAAATAACAGGAGTTCGAGCCACTTATCCCAATTTCTAGTGTCCTCGTGTACGAACTTACGAATCATATTTTTTAAGGTTTTATTAAATCGTTCCACCAACCCATCTGTTTGTGGGTGGTAAACACTGGTGCGAATCGATTTAATATCTAACAATTTGTACAGTTCGTGTTGTGTTCGTGACATAAATTAGGTGCCTTGATCAGTGAGGATTTCTTTTGGAATCCCCACTCGGGAGATTATTCTGAAGAGTAGCTCCACAACACTACGTGCTGAGATGTTGCGCAATGGCACTGCTTCCGGATATCGTGTTGCACAGTCCACCAGAACTAATACAAAGCAATGCCAGTGTGCGGTCCATTCTAATGGCCCGACGAGGTCCATGGCAATTCTTTCGAAGGGGACGTCAATTAGCAGTAGATGGCGCAATGGCACTTTTGGGGAGGCCGGTGGATTCAACAACTGACACTCACGGCATGCCGCACACCACTTGCGAACATCCCCATGAATGCCCGCCCAAAAAAAATGGCCAGCCATTGGATTATGGTGAGCCGCCTGGAAGATGGTGTCCCAAAGGCTCTTTGGAACTAATAATTAGGTTGTATTTTCTTTTGTTTGAGTGTCCTGTGTCACTCGATACAACCGATCTTTAATAATTGAAAAATATGGGTATGTGAGTGCGACATCAGGCTGGAGCTGTTGACCATCGATGATTCTCACTTGGTCAAACGTGTTTGAGGGACTCGTCACGTGACTGCTCTAGAGGGAAATCCCCCTCAGGGAACCACCTGAGAACAGAAATTCCCCCTCTTGCGTCACTTTGACACGGAGCAGACGTAGGCAGCCCTGGCACCGCCTCCCCAGTCATAGCATCGCACATCACACACAGAGACAACATTTTACAGGACCCATCCACACATATTTCCCTTAATAAATTCCTAAAATCGGGCCAATTAATTCCCAAAATCAGTGGATGGGTGAGGCAGGAATTAACCGCGGCCTCTACTCTATGCTTTTTCCCCCTAAAAGTGAATATCCCCGTGCACACACCGCATACTCACCTGTTTATTCGTACCCAATGTCCCACCTTGCACCAAGCCTTGGTGGATAGAGGTTTGGGTACATTTAATCATTTGCACACACAGGAAGGGTTTCTCTCTGGTCCCTCTCTTTCTGCCGACTGATGCTTTTTGTCAGCCTTTTCAGGTCTCCCTCCGCCATCACTATAACAAGAGACAGTTGTTAATGATAAAGACAGCCCAGGTGATGAGCCTTACCACTCTCCCTCTCCCGCAGACAGACACATGACCATGCCCCCATCCCCACACCGATTTTAGAATATTGAATAAAAACATAATCAAACGTACTAAAATATTTCTCAGTAGGAGACATAGTACTCTTAAATGTCGAATGGACCAGAAAATCTTTGAGATTTATATTTCTCCTAAAAGCTGTTATTACTCTAAATTCTTTTGAATTTTAATTTTTCTGTTGTAACCTCTCAAAATTGTCTTTTATACTTTTTTGTAATCTATATAAGTTTTGAAAAAAAGTAGACACAAATGGAATTAAATTCTTATTAGTTTCCTTTTTCCTTTTCAGATCTAAGGGAGCCATATGCATCACCTCTGATTTTATTGTTCTCAAAAACCTCTTACTATAACCTCTCGGTTGAAGTGCCCTAAACAAAATTCCAATTGCTTCTAACATATGTTCCTCCTTTGAGCATATTCTTTTAAATTGAATTAATTGTGATTCAATTATACCTCTAAAAGTGTGCCTGGGATTTCTCCAGTACAGCATAAGTATCAGTCGATTTCAAAAATACTTTAGTAGCCAAAGTTTTATTCCCCTCATCCCTGATTATAAAAAAACCCTCTGTAACCAAAAACTGCAATATTTCATCTTGTAACTCATATTTAATTTTAATTGAAGGATGATGACTATTCAAAATAGATATACATTTATATAATTCTTCTATGGGGTGATGCCATATACCAAAAATATCATCAAGATATCTAAGGGATATTAATGGTAAATATTGGGACTTCTGAAAAGCTGTTTCTTCCCACCTCCACATATAAATATTCACATACGCTGGGGAAATATTTTCCCCATCACTGTACCTTATATTTGTAAAGAATTGTAACAAACTTCACACAGGGTGCCAGCAGTTGTTGAGCAGCGAACTGGGGCTCCCCGGACAACAAAGGAATGAGCCGGGCTGCCCATTGAGCACGCGGCCATCCCCAGATCTCAGCAGTCTGCTCAAAGAGGTCAAGGAAGGTTTCCGGGTCATCTTCCGCCCCCATCTTCACGAGCATGGGTGGAGGCATGGGGGGAGCTCAAGCAGGGCCTGTTGGTGAGAGTGGTGTAGGCCAGCAAGGGATTTGAGGAATTCTGCCAGTGGTGAGGACTCCATGAGGCATACCGTCTTCGATCTTGTTCCTGGGTTTCGGCATCAGTGTAACAAACTTCACACAGGGAGGGAAGGAGGACACAGGAAACTTGGAACTTGAACTCAAAGGTAGGACTTTTACTTCAGAGCACACCAGCGCTTACAGCTTCACATTAATCAATAGCTTTTCAGCTTCACAATAAACTGATAATCTTTCAGCTTCACAGATGTCACTTTAGTTCCACAATGTCTGGACCCAGACTCTCTCTGAGTCTCTGTCGGTGGCATGGTCTCTTATATCCTGCTCTCCCCAAGCTTACTGCAATTAGAAACAGGTGTTAATCATAATCTGGCTCAAGTGTATGCACTCTTACCGCTTTCTCTTTCTCCGGGCGGACGCTCGACCATGCCCCCACTGCCACAGTAATATTTCCCATTAAATTCAAAATCATTATGAGTAAGACCAAGATATAGTAGGGTCAAAAGGCCTTCCTCCAGACATTTAGAATCTGGATACATTGCAAAAGCCTCCCTAACTGCATTTAATCCTAGTGTAGTATCGATGTTTGTGTATAGAATATCTATATAAATAGAGAAAAGGAGAGAGTTCTTAGGTACTTCAATAGTTTTAACTTGATTACAAACTCATAAATTCTTTTGATGTAGCTACCAGGGGCATGTCTAGGATTTTTTGCCAGGGGGTGGCAAGAGTCGAGTAAGGGGTGGCATCCAGTAATTTCGTCTGATTAGGGTGGGGAGTGTCTACTGAGGCAGAACGCTGTGTCCACCAGACACGGGTGAAACGTTGCTATGGATTATTCACGACATGGATGGGTTAAGCCATTGCGCACCATCTCCAGGATGCGAGCGGGGTCCGAGTTGGGGTGGCAAGTGGGCTGCCACCCCGTGCCACCCTCTGGCCCCTGCCCCTGGTAGCTACAATGTTTTTCAGACAAAGGGTAAATAAACGTATCTATAAATTCCGCTAATCTATACGATTCTGAAACACAATCACTTATAATCGGTCGTGCACATGGGATCATATAAGGAACCGTCCACGACTCCAGTGGCTTATGTATTTTGGGAAGAAGACAGAATTTATGTGACCTTGGCTGTTCTAGGCCAGAGAGGTACAGAAATGTTTATATTTAATATATTTTTGTTTATATAAATCAAACATTATTTCATAAATCATTCTAGCAGTTTCTAATTGTATAGAATGTGTAAGAGTTAAGTAATGCTTGGTGTTATTTAATTGCCTGCTGGCCTCCTGTAAATATTGTGCCTTATCCATTATTACTATTTTTGATCCTTTATCCGGCAGTTTTATAATTATTTCTGTATTTACCCTTAAATCATGTAATGCTTTATACTGTTCTTTGGTTAAATATGATTTCCTAAAAAAAAAAACTGTATCTCCCTGAATCAATTCTCAAATTGCTGAAGGAACATGTCCCAATTTTGGTTCCCACTGACTTCCCGGTAAAACAGTAAAATTTCTGTATTTAATTGAAAATCAAATTAACCTAAAATTTTGAGTCTCCTATGATACAGATGAAGATCTCGCCTACATGACATGCGATTTACCCCATGTGGTGTTGGAACAAATGTTAATCCTTTTTCCAAAACTTCTTTTTTAATTTCTGTGAGTTTAAAAAAAAATTCAGAATATTAGATTGCTGTGAGATATTAGTTGGGTAATTATCCCCCCTCGGCAATTTAATTGTCTAAGCCAATTTTCCAAGATGTTCAAGGCAGTCTCATTAGTCCAGTGAACCGGATCTGAAAAATGTGTATGAAATTTGGAAAAATGTATACAAAATAAGGTCTTATAATTGGACTGAATGTAAGTGTTAAGACGACCTAACAAATTATGCTTTTGAGCCGGCAACTTATCTGAATAATGGATTAAAGGTACTACGATGTCTGCATTGGGAAATTGTTGTAATTGTTTAATAGACGTGATAGGTTCCTGGTCCTTCAGATAATTATTCAGCCCTACTGAGATGGCTACTTAAGGTGGTAAAAAGTACAGACAGACAGATGATAGATAGATAGACAGACAGATAAATAGACAGACAGACAGACAGACAGACAGATAGATAGATAGATAGATAGACAGACAGATAAATAGACAGACAGACAGACAGACAGATAGATAGCTAGATAGATAGATAGACAGACATAAATAGACAGACAGACAGAGAGATAGATAGGCAGATAGACAGACAGACATAAATAGACAGACAGACAGACAGACAGACAGAGAGATAGATAGGTAGATAGATAGATAGACAGACATAAATAGACAGACAGACAGACAGACAGAGAGATAGATAGGTAGATAGATAGACAGACATAAATAGACAGACAGACAGACAGACAGACAGACAGATAGATAGATAGGCAGGCAGATAAATAGACAGACAGACAGACAAACAGATATATAGACAGACAGACAGACAAGACAGAAAGACAGACAGACAGACAGACAGACAGACAGACAGACAGATAGATAGATAGATAGATAGATAGATAGATAGATAGATAGATATAAATAGACAGACAGACAGACAGACAGACAGAGACATAGATAGGTAGATAGATAGATAGACAGATAAATAGACAGATGGAGATAGACAGACAGGCTGATAAATAGATGATAGACAGACATATAAATAGACAGACAGACAGATAGATAGATAGACAGACAGACAAGACAGAAAGACTGACAGACAGGCTGATAAATAGATAGATAGACAGACAGATAAATAGACAGACAGACAGACAGACAGATAGATAGATAGATAGATAGATAGACAGACATAAATAGACAGACAGACAGACAGACAGAGAGATAGATAGATAGATAGATAGATAGATAGATAGATAGATAGATAGATAGATAGATAGATAGATAGATAGATAGATAGATAGATAGACAGACAGAGATAGACAGACAGGCTGATAAATAGATGATAGACAGACATATAAATAGACAGACAGACAGATAGATAGATAGATAGACAGACAGACAGACAAGACAGAAAGACAGACAGACAGGCTGATAAATAGATGATAGACAGACATATAAATAGACAGACAGACAGATAGATAGATAGATAGATAGATAGATAGATAGATAGATAGATAGATAGATAGACAGACAGACAGACAGACAGACAAGACAGAAAGACAGACAGACAGGCTGATAAATAGATAGACAGACAGACAGACAGACAGACAGATAGATAGATAGATAGATAGATAGATAGATAGATAGATAGATAGATAGATAGATAGATAGACAGACAGACAGACAGACAGACAGACAAGACAGAAAGACAGACAGACAGGCTGATAAATAGATAGACAGACAGACAGACAGACAGACAGATAGATAGATAGATAGATAGATAGATAGATAGATAGATAGATAGATAGATAGATAGATAGATAGATAGATAGATAGATAGATAGATTGATAGAAAACGTAACTTTATTTTGTACAATTAAGGTACAACCAGATCGTTGACAACCAGACTTCTTCGCCATGAAGCATTAAAAAAACATGACGTCAGTAAAGCAGCAACAAAGCCTGGTCGCCCGCTCGCTTATCTCATTCTCGTTCGCAGGGAAACCCCGAATTAGCCTCCGCGTGATGGCGGTATGAGGCAGTCCCTGCAAACCAGAGCGTGGGAGTTCCTGCCTTCGCCATGTCGGGGTGGTGCTGCAACGCGCTGAGGATACCCTGAACCGAGCATAAGTCTCCCAGCCCCCCTCCTGTCGCTCCATCCATCCATCTATCTAGCCATCTATCTATCCGCCCCCACACGGAGTCCAGCACCCACGGCATCGCTGTTTTCCCGGAGAAACCGCGACGCATCTTCCCCTGACTGACGGTAGACGGAGGAGAGACGCACCAAGTGATGCTGCTTCTGCAGCCAGCGCATCCCGCAGCACCGAACACCGTACGCTCGCCCGTTAGGAGTAGGCGCACTTTCCCCGGTATCTACAACAACCCATGAAGATGTCCAACGCAGACATGGGTTTAAACCCTACCGACCGCGTCATTAAATGTAAGTGCGCTGGGTTTAATATGATATGTAAGCATGCAATGTACGAAAATTAAACGTAATTGGGCATCATTCACAATTCTATATTCTGTTTCCATGATAATTCTGATGTCTGTTTGTTTTGAAAATATGCTTAAAGGATGATAAAAATGCATCCTTGTGTACGCTTCAGGTGAGTGATCTATAATCAAAGGATGTCTAAAATAAAACATCATTCTCTATGAGCTTTTTTTTTTTTTTAAATTGGCAACCCAATAAGGCTCCCGATATGCACGGTGATGCTGATGCAAGCGAGGCGCATCTCTCGAACGCATCGGATGCTGCGAGCGCCTGCTGGCGGATGCGTGAACTGTTATACAGTGCCAGGATACCCGAGGGGGGGGGGGGGGGGGGACAAAAGGGAGAGAGAGAGACTTAGAGAGAGAGAGAGAGACAGAGAGAGAGAGATTAACATCTCGTTCCAATGAAATATTTTTGGCACTTTGAGGATGACAGCGAAAGGACGACTTAAAGGTAGCGTGCTTTTGCATTATTTCATGCATTTTTGTGTTACGCGTACGTACGTGTACGCGTGTCGGTGCGCACGCTTGTTGGGTCGCTACCAGCGCTCAGATAACGAGATGATCGCGTGAGTTACCGTTTCGATTTATGTGTGTAATGATGTGAAATGTACAATGCCTTAAGAACTTACATGAGCGCGCTCGTGTCAAGCAGTGCAAATGCGCTGGGATGCTCGCAATGTCAGCTCGTTTGTGCACTGACATGGACATCCTCGCACAAATGGCCTATGAGGGTATTTTAGCGTAACATTCTGAAGCAGTTTATCGATTCGTTGGTACATCGTTACACAGGGAGACACTGTGAACAAGGCTGTGGTATCAGTGGTACTAATGCAAGTTACACTGCAGTACTATATATTTCATGTGAAGATAATTATGCACAAATGTGTTTATAGGTATATTCCGGGTTCAATACAAGTTAAGCTCAATCGATAGTATTTGTGGCATAATATTACCACAAAAGTCATTTTGACTCATCCCTCATTTCCTTTTAATAAAGCAAAAATCGAGGTTACAGTGAGAAGTGAATGGAGTACAATGGAAGTGAATGAGGCCAATTTTTGGAGGCTTTAAAGGCAGAAATGTGAATCTTATAATTTTATAAAAATTATTCTGTTAAAACTTGAGTAGGCCTATTATTTGAGCTGTAAAGCTGTTTTAATAGTTGTTTTTACAGTCGTTTTAGGGTTTACGGTTATGTCGTCATGGAAACAAATTTGTAAAATCAGATATAAATTTACACAGAAAAGGTTAGGAAGCAATTTTATCACACTAAAACCATGTTAACATGAAAATCGTTCTAGTAATTTATTTGACAGTACTGTTCTATGTTTACGTACTATATAATTATAACAACTATAGTAATTACTAGGTACTAACCCTAACCCGTATTAAGTGCATGTAGTTACTTAATATAACTCTGTGTAAGTATACCGAAAGTACACATACTGTAAAATAAAGTGCAACCCATATTGTTTATGTCTTGTGGCTATACTTTTGAAATAGTATTTTAACATTTATTAATTGGCACCATTCACTTCCATTGTAAGTGCCTCACTGTAACTCAGATTTGTGCTTTTTTTAAGAAAAGGAGGGAAAAACTGAAATACATTTTTATGGTAATCAATATTACGCCACAGATGCTGTTGATTGAGCTTAATTTGTAACTTGAACCCAGAATATTCCTTTAAGCATCTATAGCTAGCTTACAGCCTGTTTACAGCCATTTTTAAATTCTCAGTTTTAACAATAGAAAAATATACCATCATAATAAATGTTTGTATGCTGTCACCATATAGGTATTGTTAGGATTAGGATTGAATGATTATGACAGAAATCATAATTGTTGATTATTTTCCACTGATATTGCAACTGTGATTATTTGATTAATTGAATTTACATTAAAATACTTACTTTCGTTGGGGCTGCATGCAGTATTTTTTATGTAGGCTACAAATCTAAAACAAGCTGAAATCTGTGTTTTCTGAATCCTGACTGATTTGATTTGCATGAAAAACAAAAGTGTTTGTCAAATGTTTTAATAAATTGTAAACAGAAAATGAGCAGCGAAACAATTTTAGAATACTAGACTTATTTAAATGCATCTGATTTGTCATTGCAGTCTTGCACTTGCACACAACAGGCACATTTTTTAAAAAAATATACTGTAACATTTTGACACAACGAAGTTCTGTAATTGACACTTTTTACGATTAGTTAATTGCAGCAGTTGTAATTGTAATCTCTATAATAATTTTTTTCCGATTTACGGTGCAGCCCCAGTTTGGATGCGGGATGCTGCAGCACCACTAGATGTGGGAATATTTTATGTGTTTGTGAATGTATGGGGTGGTTAGTGGAGAGAGGGGCTAATTAGACTTCTGCAGTGCTTGTGCACAAGAAATAAGTATTTTTGTGTATGTGATGAACACTGGAATTGTGTTTGGATTATTGAAGAATATGGAGCGGACAAGGGAGGCATGTTTTGGACCACCGTAGTATGTACAGTGAGTGTGCTTTAGAGAGAGAGGGAGAGAGAGAGTGTGTACAGTATGTGTGTACTGTAACGGGCTATCCCTCAACCCTGGAGTGTGGCTGCCTGTAATTATTTAGCAACATATGCCATTCTACATGAAATAATCATACTGTGGCATATGTGTCACACTTATGTAATATTAACCATTAGGTGACAAGGGTAATTAGCTTTAGGCAAGGACTATATGGGAGTTTGTCCACATGTAGTTGGCGGACACAGAAATTAACCAGTGTGAAGGTGAGAAAGATATTGAGAGGATGCAGCGGATGTGAAAAACAGCAAGATTGCCCAGGAAAACCAAGCAGTACCATGGTATAGTATCAGATGGTAATACTGATACTATACTTTGATATATACCATGGTACAGAGTGGTAACATATCTATTTATATAACATAGTATTTATATTCTAGGTAGTTTAATCAATACCAGGGTAGAACCATGGTACATGTCCAAAAACATGATATTACAATGGTACATGTCCAACAAAACATGGTAATACCATAGTACTTTGTGGTAATTTTTTGTTAGTGAAGGCAGTGTTTGGAAGACGCCATGGTTGGGATAATTATATTTCATGAAACTCCAAGGTACTTCAAAGAAGTAATACCATGTAACATGGTAATACCATGGTTCATGTCCAAAACATGATACTACCATGGTACAATATGTCCTATAAACCACGATATTACCATGGTACATGTCCAAAAATCATGGTAATGATATAATGGTACAATGTTCCAGTATAATGTAAAAGTATAATAATACCATGATACATTTTGGTATTTTTTTGATAGTGAAGAAAGGAGGGGAAAGTAGTGCTTGGCATAATTAAACACAAGCACACAGTGGGGAACTGGGTAGATTGCTTGAGAATAATTTGATCATTTCCACAAGTTATTATGTGCTGTATTCACCGTTAGACAGAACGCATCTCACTTCCATCTGTTTCCTCAAGGAATGTAGTAATGCGACAATAATAACCAGGTTATGTTAATTGCATCGCAGTGTATCTTTTTATGATTGTTACTAATCGGTGTTCCTGGCTCCTGAGAATGCACCGGCTTTAAAACAAGAATAAATTGTTTGCACACATTCAAAGCTCTCAGTGAGAACTTCAGCATAATCCAATCGGTTTTAAAGATGGACATTTTCTCCAGATTGCCGTCTGTTTTAATTCATGCATGCCCCCCATCGAGTGCCGACACACAACATGAACGGGATGTTAAAGCCCAGCAGAGAAACTAAGAGCGAGTGTTGACAGGAGACTGGCGATAAATGAAACAAGAGGAGGTGAAAGAAAAGAGAGGGGGAATGTGTGAAGAGGGTGGAGGATGAGAAGTGTGAGAGACAGGGAATTAGGCACTTGACAGTAGATGGATGGATGTGCTTGCCGATGTATCCCAGAAATCTCTCTGGCTATCTTTGAAATAGTGTAGTACCATACTACTCTCACTATTTCTGTAATATAGATTATGCAGTATATAATGTGCATCAGGGTCAGTTTTCTGTATGAATGGAATACCCGGATGACCTACGAACATACAGTAGCCTCTCTCACACACAGGAATGAACACAGGACATATTTAGAATGGAATACTAAAGTACTACATACTGCGCAACAGTATAAACTGAATGTTGCCTGCTTTTAAAAAAAATATGTGAAGCAGTACTCATTATGTAATACGTAACACATAACCATTGCAAACAGTAGTAGTCTACAGTACATTGTTGTCACATGACCGCATTGCATTTATCACGTTGTCACACGATGTGGCCTTATTACATTTTTTTATTTCAGAGTGTGGAATCCAGTTGTCAGCTTGGAAATAAATCAGTTATTTTGCATTTTGGTAACACTTTACCAAAGATTGTATACATTTACATTAGTAAATGCATTGGGTATCATGAACTAATAATGAACAAAATGTTTTTACAGCATTTATTAATCTTCTTTAATTGTTAATTTATAAATATGCTATTGTTTATTGTTACTTCATGTTATTTCATAATGCAATAACTTATGTTAACACATACAACTTTTAATGCTAAAAATGTAATAACAACTTTCAAAGAGAGATGGGGGAAAATAACTGAGCAATGCAATCTTTGCCTTGCAAAAATTATATATATACATATATATATATAAAGCTTCAACTTCCAATCTTAAAAAGAGGTTCTGTAGGCTTATATATGTTTATGTAAGTAAATATGTTTTACTAATGTTTAATGAAAGGAATTTTAATTGGTACTTAATGCAATTAAAATGAACGATTAGATTTACATCAAAATATGCAATGAGTAATCCAAAAGTAATCAGACTAGATTAACTAAATAGTGTAATCTTAAATATTACCTTACTGATTAAATTTAAATAGTGTAATTTGTAATCAGTACCAGATTACATTTCAGAAGTAATCTACCCAGCACTGCATTGACAACCTTATTTTAATCTGGAACAAGGCAAAATTGTATGGAGCTGTAACAATTACTAAAGTAGTTTAATCTGAATTTTATTAATTTGAATTCTAGATCTGTGACAAGATTTTTGTGGCATATTTTAAAAAGCAGATTTGTTGTTTTGCATTTTTTAAGAGGTGAAATTAGCTGTAAATATTCAGATTATAAAATTACAGTTTTACATTTTCTGATTAAGAAGAAATTCAGAACTCCAAAATTCTGATCTTAAAAATTCACATAGTAAAAAATCTAGGCCAAAGGTCAAGCTTCCGTGTTCCACAGGGAAAAGTAGAGATTATCAGAATAGTTGAACTTCGAACGATAGTCGAATGATCACAGAGCTACCAGAATTCCCTGGCACGGTCAGACTTGTATTTGATTTGAAGAATTTCATCTTAATCTGAAAATTTTACAGCTAATTCCACCACTAAAAAAATTCAAAACAAATAATCTGCTATTTAAAAGACAAATGTATAAAATACTTAATACCATTAAATAGTTAGATGTCACATGTCTAGAATTCAAATAAACACAATTCTGATTCAATTACTTTAGTCATTGTTCTAGCTCCATAAATTTGGCATTTGAAATAGGTCCATCCATGCATACAGAAAATGTGCAGACTGTGCACAGTATTCATACTGCATACTACAGAAATACTAAGAGTATTATGGATATATGCTGTTCATTCATGCACGTGAGAATGCGAGGCTGCTTATATTAAGAACTCTGTGATGCGACCTATAGTGTTGCCCATCTAACCAGATATTGAGCTAATCAACTCCATTGCCCACCTGAATGATACATTGGAGAGAGAGAGAGAGAGAGAGAGAGAGAGAGAGAGAGAGACAATCTCACATCAAATACAGGACTGAAGGAAGATGATGAAAACTGTTTCCTCCCACACAGAGGCACAAACACACAGACAAACATGCACATTGTGGGTCACTAGAGATGTTAACTTAAGCATGCACACAGATGTATGTGATTGAGAACACTCACACAGGTGGCCACCTTTACACATGTAGAAATGAACATTTATCAAGATTAATAAATGCTGTAAAAGTATTGTTCATTATTAGTTCATGTTACTTGATGTAGGTAACTAACGTTTACAAATTCAGTCTTAGAGTAAAGTGTTACCCGAAATTTCTAACAAATATTCACACCTCTCTTTTCCATGCAACAACAGTTCATAGTGATCAGGTCTGTCAAACTGCAAAAATTACCAAAAAAAGATGGAAATTTAAATAGTTATTTACTGATAATCTTCCTCTGCATCTCTTAAATCTTATTTGCATTTATTAAAAAATGGTGCATCAAGATACATCGCGCCAGGTTTGACGTCAGTTATGCCGAACATTACTGGTTCTCGCATGACTCATAAACAAACATGGCCTGCCATTTTGACTATACGAAAGTGCAACCAATGTAACCAATGTAGTCTGATTCCCGAACGAATTACTCTAATGAGCCGGTTCTTTTGAATCTACAGCATGCAATATACAGAGTGACCAGTGTAGTCCGATTTCTGAAAGAATGACTCTTATGAGCCGGTTCTTTTGAATCTGCAGTGCAAAACATACACGCAACCAATGTAGTCTGATTCCCGAACACATTACTCTTATGAGCCGGTTCTTTTGAATCTACATTGTAAAACATACATTACAGCGCATCCAGCCAGTGTAGTCTGATTCCTGAATGAATAAATTTTATGAGCCGGTTCTTTTTAATGAATCAAAAACATTAGTGGGAGGGAGCAGGTACTGAATTAATCTTCCTGACGCACAAGTAATGACTTTCGTCATGTCCAGCTGAAATTATATTAAACTGATACTGTGTTATGCAGAGACTTCAATCCAGCAGTGCAGTTACTGACTGGTTGTTCATATGACAAAGTGTAGTTAAAGATACATATGAGTCAGTGGAATTGTATTAATACATTTTTTTGCTTGTTTAGAAATTGTATTTAATATATAGTTAGAATCAGGTATTGGATTTACTGTAAGCTCTAAAAAAAAAGTATGTGTAACACGCTTTTTTTTTTTTTTTTTACAAGAATTGTATTGTATTTCTTATTTGTTGTATCTTATATGTTGTATGAAATAATTCTTCCTCAAAAGTAATAAAAGAATCATTAAAAGAATCAGAATCTTTAAGAAGAAATGGAATGGGAATCGTTAAGTTCCTTAAGTTTCCCATCCCTAATCGTATAGCTGCAGAATACTTTGTATATAGTTCACAATTTGTATAGACTACCATAATTGTATATTAATCGTGCTTTTTGGTCTTTTGGGATCTTGACAGATATAGTCACAATGACCTATCCTTATATGGAAAAGAGCAGTGTTAACATTCTTCAGAATGTCTCCTTTAGTGTTCCATGAATAAATAACAGCATACAGGTATAGAATGACATAATGGTGAGTAAATAATGACAGAATCTTAATTTTTGGATGAACTGACACTAGAACCTTGCAGAGGATGCACCATGTAATAGAGGGACTGTCTGGAAACTGTGGCATCACATTTAAATCATTAGAACACAACACAGGAAGTGGACAGGGGTAGAAATACTGTAACTTGCTGCCACACACAGATACCTGTTCACAGATCTAGTTCAAAACATAATAAAGGTTAAACTGGGAAAGAAGAGTGGAAGAGGAAGAGAGAAAGAAAGGAAGAGAGACTAAATTTAGCCTCTTTAACATAAATACTTTGGGTGTGAGTTTAGAGCATAGAGGACACAATGGAATGGCGCAGAGCTCAGTCCTAATGAGGCCATGCAAAAGCAGGAGCGTTTCTGTGATCCAGCAATCCAGCAGATCTGTCTGTCTCTCCACTGTTTATCCTGTATTTACTGCTGCCTGAGTTGATGACTTTAACACTGCTCACTTCCGGCCTGTCAATCAACCTAGCTTACTCTGCTGATTGGTTCATCTGCCTGATTGTGTACTTGAAGGGCCGCCTTCCGCCTGCATGCGTGTGTGCAGATGGCCCCTTATGTGTGAAGCATGCATTAATTGTGCAACTTCAATTGGCGCTTGTAATAATCCCTCCATCAAAGGCGTGTGATGCTATGCTATGTTCTTCTAATCTGGGTCAGGCGCAAACTATCACGCCTGTGCAACGAATGAGTCTCCCTCCCTTTCTCTCTCATATCTCTTCAGTCTTCCCTGTTCCCAATCCTTCAATCTTTTTTCTTTCTCTTTGTCTTGTCTGTTTGGCTATGTTCATAGAGCAGCAAAATACAGTTGTCAGTCCTGTTTTAGAGTGCTAAATATGGTTCCCTATCTGTCACTCACTCGATGTTGTGTCGATGTAGTGACACTAGGGGTCACTCTTGGGAGCCCGAAACACCTCTGGTCTTTGATAAAAGGCCAATGAAAATTTGCGAGTGGTATTTGCATGCCACTCACCCAGACATACGGTATAAAAGGAGCTGGTATGCAACCACTCATTCAGATTTTCTCTTCGGAGCCGAACGGTCATGCTTATTGAGCTGAATTCACACGACTGTTTATTCACCTCTGCTGAATCTGATGGTGCATTTCAGCGGCTTCTCCCTCCTCTGCACTGGTGCACTGCAGAGAACGCCCCTGGGCGCTTCGGCAGAAAAAAGAGAGTATATTTTCTGAAAGAGTATATTTCTCTAACAGAGCAGCACACATGGAACGTCTTTTTAAAGACGCTTCTTTTTAAAGATGCCTTTCTGATTGTGTGTTATTCCTGGTTGCGGTCGTTACCTCTCAACTTCAGACGGTCATGATCGCTGTCTTTTGTGTCTGGGCGCGACCCACACGGAGGCAGCGTTCGTGGATGGTTCATGTTCTCACTGCGAGAACATGACCATGGCAACGTTGCAGTCGCGGCTTGCTTTTGTAAAAAAGCAAGCCACCCCAGCAGCTCCCCGCCTTGGTCCTTCTACCTATGGGTTTGAGGCCAGCGTGGCTAGCACTGGGGGCGATTTGAGGACTCCAATGGGATCGCCTCCGCCGGGTATCCCCCCGCAGACCTCCCATTCCCCAGCATGCTCGTCTGCCCCGATCGGGCTTCCGGATGAGTCTGCTGGCTCGTCTCACGGCGAGTTCAGCCTCTTGTTCGGAGCCTGCGAAGCTGATGAGCTCTTGAGTGCAGCATCGGAGAGCGGGCTTGTCCAGTCGGACGCAGAAGCCTCAGCTGGGCTCCCCCCTTTGGGGTCGATTGCCCAGTCACAGGCTGATGCAGAGATGACGGACATGCTTTCCCAGGCGGCCGCGAGTGTCGGGATAGAGTGATTGGTTCCTGGGCTCGCGGCGCCACTCAAAGCAGCCACGCCCCGCTCCAGTACCTTTCTACCTGGAAGTGCACGAGGAGCTGACGAAATCGTGGGAGGCACCTTTTACTGCCCGGTCCCGATTCCTCAGTTCCCCCGCCCTCACTACCCTCGATGGCGGGGCGGCCAGGGGCTATACGGCGATTCCCCCGGTGGATAAGGCGCTCGCGGTGCACCTATGCTCGCAGAGCGCCGCCACCTGGTGCGGACGCCCAAAGCTCCCGTCCAAGCCCTGTAGGTTCACGTCATCCCTGATGGCTAAAGCCTACAGCGCTGCTGGACAAGCCGCCTCTGCCCTGCACGCTATGGCTCTCCTGCAGGTCCACCATGCCAAGGCGCTAAAAGAACTGCACGAGGGTAGTTCCGCCCCAGATCTGATGCAGGAACTGCGCTCGCCGACCGACCTCGCTCTCTGAGTGACGAAGGTCACGGCGCAGTCTCTCGGGTGGACGATGTCCACATAAGTGGTCCAGGAGCACCATCTTTGGCTCAAACTGGTCGAGATGGGTGAGGCCGACAAGACACGGTGTGGCTTTCCAATCCGTTACGATGACTGGTCCGGACTGTCCGACTCGGCTACGTGATTCAGTTTGCCAGGCGTCCGCCCAGGTTCAGTGGTATCCATTTCTCCTTGGTGAAGGACGAAAATGCTGCTACCTTGCGCATGGAGATCGCTACCCTTCCTACGGAAGGGTGCGATAGAACCTGTCCCTCCGGCCCAGATGAAGAAGGGGTTTTACAGCCCCTACTTCATCGTACCGAAAAAAGGCGGTGGGTTGCGGCCAATCTTGGACCAGCGAGTACTGAACCGGGCTTTACACAAACTCCCGTTCAAGATGCTGATGCAAAAACGCATTCTGGCGAGCGTCTGGCATCAAGATTGGTTTGCGGTGGAAGACCTGAAGGACGCGTACTTCCATGTCTCGATTCTACCTCGACACAGACCCTTCCTGCAGTTTGCATTCGAGGGTCAGGCGTATCAGAACAAGGTCCTCCCTTTCGGCCTGTCCTTGTCCCCTCGTGTCTTCACAAAGGTCGCAGAGGCAGCCCTTGCCCCATTAAGGGAAGTGGGCAATCACATTCTCAACTATCTTGAAGATTGGCTAATCCTAGCTCACTCTCGGGACATGTTGTGTGCACACAGGGACTTGGTGCTCTCACACCTCAGCCGACTTGGGCTTCGGGCCAACTGGGAAAAGAGCAAACTCCTCTCGGTTCAGAGCATCTCTTTCCTCGGTTTGGAGTTGGACTCAGTCTCCTTGACAGCGCGCCTCACGAACGAGTGTGCACAGTTGGTGCTGGCCTGTTTGAAGGCGTTCAAACAGAAAACAGTGGTTCCACTGAAGCTCTTTCAGAGGCTCATGGGGCATATGGCATCCTCAGCGGTGGCCACCCCACTCGGGTGGATGCATATGAGACCGCTTCAGCACTGGCTTCAGACTCAAGTCCTGAGATGGGCATGGCGCTGTGGGACACATCATGTGGTCATCATGCCGGTCTGTCACCGTCTTTTCAACCCTTGGACCGACCTCTCGTTTCTACGGGCAGGTGTTCCCCTAGAGCAGGTCTCCAGGCACGTCGTGGTCACGACAGACGCCTCCAAAATGGGCTGGGGCGCTGTTTGCAACAGGCATGCAGCCGCTGGCTTGTGGACGGGCTTGCGACTGCATTGGCACATCAACTGCCTCGAGTTGTTGGCAATTCTGCTCACCCTGCGGAGATTTTGGCCATTGATCCAGGGCAAGCACGTGTTAGTTCGGACAGACAACATGGCAACGGTAGCATATGTCAACCGCCAAGGTGGTCTGTGCTCTCGTTGTGTCACAACTCGCCCACCGTCTCCTCCTCTGGAGTCAGCAGCACTTCAAGTCGCTGCGAGCCACTCACATCCCCGGCGACCTCAACACTAGAGCGGATGCACTGTCACGGCAGGTTACCCCCAGGGGAGAGTGGAGATTCCACCCTCAGGTGGTCCAGCTGATTTAGAGTCAATTCGGACAGGCACAGGTAGACCTGTTCGCCTCCCAAGAATCCTCCCACTGCCCGCTCTGGTACGCCCTGACTGAGGCACCCCTCGGCATAGACGCGCTGATACACAGCTGACCTCCTGGCCTACGCAAATATGCGTTTCCCCCATTGAGCCTACTTGCACAGACTCTGTGCAAATTCAGGGAGGACGAGGAGCAGGTCATCCTGGTAGCACCCTACTGGCCCACCCAGACGTGGTTCTCAGACCTCACGCTCCTCGCAACAGCCCCCCCGGCGAATTCCCCTGAGGAAGGACCTTCTTTCTCAGGGATGGGGCACCATCTGGCACCCGTGACCAGACCTCTGGAATCTCCATGTCTGGCCCCTGGATGGGACGTGGAAGACCTAAGTGGTCTACCACCCGCGGTGGTACACACGATCCCTCAGGCTAGGGCCCCCTCTATGAGGTGCCTGTATGCCTTTAAGTGGCATCTGTTCGCTAAGTGGTGTTCTTCCCGATGGGAAGACCCCCAGAGATGCGCAATCGGATCGGTGCTTTCCTTCCTGCAGGAGAGGTTGGAAGGGCGGCTGTCCCCTTCCACCTTGAAGGTGTACGTTGCTGCTATAGCAGCACACTACGACTTGGTGGACGGTAAGTCCTTAGGGAAGCATGACCTGATTGTCAGGTTCCTGAGAGGCGCCAGGAGGCTGAACCCCTCCAGACTGCGCCTCGTTCCCTCATGGGACCTCTCTGTAGTTCTTCAGAGTCTACAAAGAGCCCCCTTCCAGCCTTTGCAGTCAGCTGAGCTTAAGGCACTCTCCTTGAAGACTGCCCTCCCGACTGCACTTCCATCAAGAGGGTAGGAGCCCTGCAAGTGTTCTCTGAAACATGCCTGGAGTTCGGTCCGGGCTACTCTCACGTGATCCTGTGACCTCGACCGGGCTATGTGCCCAAGGTTCCCACGAGCCCCTTTTAGGGACCAGGTGGTGAACCTGCACATGCTGCCCCAGGAGGAGGCAGACCAAGCCCTGCTTTAGGATCTCTGAGCAGCTCTTTGTCTGCTTTGGTGCACATCGGAAAGGAAGCGCTGTCTCCAAGCAGAGGATCGCCCACTGGCTCATTGACGCCATAGCTATGGCATATCTCGCCCAAGACATGCCGCCCCCATTCTACCAGGTGTGTAGCGGCCTCCTGGGCCCTGGCCAGGGGTGCCTCTCTAACAGACATTTGCAGAGCAACGGGCTGGGCAACACCCAAAACCTTTGCAAGGTTCTACAACTTCCGGGTGGAACCGGTTTCATCCCAGGTAGTGGCATGCAATACAAGTGGATAAGCCCGGGATTCGACACTCATAACTATGTTGGGGAGGTTACGTGTTGGCCTGGTGCGCTGGCTACGAGGCACACAGTGGTCTGCCCATCACACACCGCCAGTTCACATAACACAGTTCAGCCAGTTGCAGCATTTCATATAGGGACCCCTAGTGTCACTACATCGACACAACGTCAAGTGAGTGACAGATAGGGAATGTCCTGGTTACTTGCGGAACCTCCGTTCCCTGATGGAGGGAACGAGAGGTTGTGTCCCTCCTGCCACAACGCTGAACTACCCGCCGAAATGGCCGGACCTTGTCTCGGCTCCTCAGCATAAAACCTGAATGAATGGTTGCATACCAGCTCCTTTTATACCCGGATGTCTGGGGGAGTGGCATGCAAATACCACTCGCCAATTTTCATTGGCCTTTTATCAAAGACCAGAGGTGTTTCGGGCTCCCAAAAGTGACCCCTAGTGTCACACCATCAGTGAACGGAGGTTACGCAAGTAACCAGGACGTTACTTTCACCATTTTTGGAGAAGCTACTTTGAAACTTCAAGCTACTCATAACTTAAAATAGTTAAACTACAGTCAAGCTTCTCTTTTAAAACATTTGTTAGCTACATGACAAGCTACTAACAAAAAGTAGCTAACTGCATTGAAGCTATTTTAAAGAAGCAGAATTCAATGATGTTTAATGCAGAATTCAATAATATCACCAAGGGTGACATTCCCTTACTAAAACAAAATTAATTAATTAAAAAAAATTTTTTTTTACTTCAGTAACCATAGTTTAACCAATGTATTTGTAGTAAAGCCATAGTAACAAAACAAATAACCATGGTTACTATATGGATACTGCAGTATTATTGTAGCACAACCATGGTTAATTGCATCAAAACAATCTGCCAAAAGTCATGGTTAATACAATATTACTATAGTAAAACCATGGTTAATTTTGGTAAGGATTAAATAAATACAGTGACAACATTAACATTAACATACATTTTATATTACTGAATAAAAACATAGTAGCAATGCATACATATTTTGTTTAAAAAAAGATGGCAAAGTCCCTTTAAGGCTGTGTGGGGCTCAAGTGAATTGATTAATCATTTATGTGAACTAGTTCATTTACATGAACCATTTAAAATACCAAATCACTAAAATGAACTGGAGTTCCCAGTGCTAAATATAATGGAATTGTTTATTTTGACCAGTTTATTAAAGGTGCACTCAGTAATTTTTTCCTCATAAAAAAAAGTTTAACTCCTAAAGACATGAATTGTAATTTTGCAATATATGTAGGAAATCATGAGCACTCACATTAAAATGAAGACTCCAGTCATATCAGTAACCGTATAAAAGCTGTTTTATTCTTCATGGAGAGGGTCCGCACATGGGGGCTGCCATGTTAGAATCACATGACCAGCCGAATACTACTCGCTTAATCTCAGTAACCGTCCTGTTACTTGACACTTTCACTCACTGATTAAAGTAATCATGGCTGACTGTGAATACTACATTTCCACAATGGCATCTGAAACTGAAAACTATTGATTTTAAATAATGCTGCATCCAAGCCACTTGGTGTCAGTTTAATATGACACAAAGACAAAAGTTACTGAGTGCACCTTTAAGTCAAGGCAAGTCAAGTAAATTTTATCTCTACAGAGCTTTTTAACAACACACACTATTTCGAGCAGCTTTACAGAAAATGATGCTGTAATGCCTTAAAGTCCTCATTGTGTGGTTTAAATAAATAATGCGATTGAAAATTATGCCTTAAAAATAACTAGTTTTCTCAGCACTACATGGGAGAGAGAAGACAGTTGTTTAATTACTCCCTCGGCTCCATTACTCTATTCATAATGCTAATGTAACAATTGTAATTTGTGATGCTACAGCGCTACAAGCTGGAAAATGTAGCTTGTTACTGGAAAAGCAACACTATTGTGAAGATCACTAAACTCCTGTCAGTTTAGCTATTAGCGTCTCTACTTTCACTTAACTACAGAGGGCTGCCAACTCTCACGCATTGAGCAATTGACACTGTTCTCACGCTCTCATGCCACACGTCCCTTTTCTCACGCAGTGATAACGTCGTGGAGCAAAAAGGACACTGTCAGCGCACAGACAGACAAGACAGAGCAGGCTCTACTTTGTAGCTAGCCTGTAGTAACAACACAGTGGTTCTGTCTGACACAGTAAAATGTGTCTTTCATCGTTTTTTTGGTCTCAAGGGCTCACAAGATGATGTATTTCAGATTGTCAGCCGTTTAATTACAGCATGTTGCAGCTAGAACTGTGGAAGTAGTTCTAGAACAGCACTGTGGGTGTCTGATGCGCTTCGGTTTCAGTTGTATGTTGTTTCATATCTCCTAAGTTGTTGTACGACACTACCTTCTCTGAAATTCTGTGCCCTACATTATTCCCCAAAGTGAGTACTGAGCTTCCTACTGACAATATCTGCAGCAGCAGTATCGTACAGTGAGTTTGCTAATATTCCAGCTGGTACTCAACGTACAACTGAACAACCTCATTTTGACAGTTAACTGTGATGCTTCTGGAAAGTTATGATCCCTGAATCATTAATTTACCTGAGTAAAATTGGCTTAGCGTCAAGATATTTTAAGTATATTAAGAATAGTCCAAGAATATTAAGTATGTCAGGGCAGCTAGCACAATATGCTAGCATAAGATAAACAAGCATTTATTGCAGATCTAATAGTTGGGTGAATACAGTATTTGGCTTTGACATTATCTTGTTTCAATAGCTTACAGTAAGTGTAGGACTGATAATAGCTATTCTGATTGTAAAATTCTCACAAAAGGAGTGAATGTAACCTTTTAAAAAAAAATAAATAAATAAATGACAGTCTTTAGCTTAAGTCACAGCCATGAACCATTATTTGCTGGGGCGGAGCATTTAAATATGAGATATTTCGCTGATAACAGACTACATGTAAGACATTAACCAGTGTGACATTAAAATGTGGTAATTACTAACTGCCTCGGTTTATAAACAGAATACACATAAAATTAGCAAAAGAAGCTGTTTTAAACACTTAATTATTTAAAGTAATGCTGTGTGGACATAATATGCACCAGTTTACCGATCTGTTAATGTAATTTATCTACTTTTGTAGAATTCATCTATTAAAAAAAAATCACATGACAAGGTCTTAGACAATGTCTTTACGCAAACAATCGGACAGGGGCTGGTTTGCATACATAGACATTTAATGGAATAGTTCACCCCAAAATGAGAATTATTTAATAATTTACACACCCTCATGCCATCCCATATGTGTATAACTTTCTTTCTTCTGCAGAACACAAATGAAGAATTTCAGAAGAATATTTCAGCTCAGTTAATACATACAATGCAAGTGAATGGTGACCAGACCTTTGAAGCTCCAAAAATCACATAAAGTCCTCATAAAAGTAATCCATAAGACTCATCATTCACTTGCATTGTATGGACCTACAGAGCTGAAACATTCTTCTAAATTTGCATTGTGGGAAAAGTAAGACACTGATCGACTTGTGGGTGCCAGGGGCGGACTGGTCATAGGGAGACCCGGGATTTTTTCTGGTGGGCCGGCCGCGAAATGGGGGGCGATAAGCTGAAACAGGCCACTGCGTTATGCTGAACGGGCCGCGACTGGCTGAAAAGCCCCCTGTTCAACAACTTTTGGGCAAGCGGCACTATTCCACCATGCAACGATTGCAAATTGCTTTAGTTTGGTTAAATGTCTCAGATAGATTGATTTATAAAAACATTAGCCATTCTCTTACTCTGACCAGGTAATCAAAACAAGCAAGTACATTGTAAACACATATAACAGGAAACTAGCAAGCCAGACCATTTCAAAGTGGAAGTACGTCATGGGACGCAGTGCAAGTTGTCCACTGAAGCCCCCACTGTTATTTTTCATGTCAGCAATCTTACATTTTGGTCTTAAATTAGACCGATCTATACGTTTTGATGCAATGTACTGAAAAAGTTGACCAAAATTTTAGAGAGCTAACTTGTAAGACTAGTCTAAAACAGATTTATGCAACTGGCCCCAGATGTTGTTAAGTTTGCACCAGCTCGGTAACTCTGTACTCCAGTGTGTTCATGTTTTATGATCTCGATTAAGTAAAGACATCAACAGAAAAATGTTGCCTGGAGCACCAGGTCACAACCACCGATAATGTGGACCAAGCTGTGGACTGGAAATGGTACAAGAGGTTTGGAGTGATCCAAATGGAGTTGTGTGCTTTGGTCACTTTAAAGATTGTACAGTGTGGAGTTAACACCTCAATACATATATCATTCATTACTCTTTTGGCAGGAGGTTCATCGATGATGTTTATCACTGTGGTATTCTAGTTCCACAAAGGAGACTGAATGGGAACGGTGGATGGATGATATGGCTACAGAAGAAGAGAGTCTGTAGCTTGCTTATTATAAGCCAGATGAGAAGTAGAAGTCCTCTGCAGAAATAATAGCATGTGTAGAGATGTTAATAAGCATCTCAGTATTAGTTGGTTGTGGCTGCTCTCACAGGCCTTTGGCTCAAATGAGAAGGTACCCTTCTTTCTCTATTTTTTAATGAAACTCCCACTGAAATAAATATGATGTCTAATAGTTAGCTATCTATTCATCATAATTAATACATACTTGCTCACTCAAATGAAAGAAAGTATTTATCTTAGCATGACCTTGCACATATAAACAAGTGTCTTTCTTATATGTCTCTGGTTTCTTTTAAATATCAATATGTAACAGGGTTTAAAATGGGCAAGGAGGAGGTGGGAACCAGCTGAACAGTCAAAATGTTTAATGAAAACTTAAAAAGACAAACATAAATACACAGCAGCTGCGTGTGTCTCTCTCTCTCTTGAACTGCCACATCCGGCTCAGCCTTATCTCTCTCCTCGGCTGATTAGCCCGATTGGGGGCCGGCCGTGTGCACTCACGGTCCGGCCCTGCCCTCCTCCTCGTCACACTCCTTCCTCCTTTGCTTCAGGCCGGGGAACCTTTTTGAGGCCCTTCCGGCCATGCTTGCCGGCAGGCTTTCCCCACCTTTGGAGACCTGGGAGGGAGAGAGATAGGAGAGAGAGCAAAAAAATTGCTTGCCGGTTCCCAGACACGCCATCGCCTGGTCCTCGACCACTCCTCCACCCTCTGGCAGATGACAGCTGCTCCTCCCTGGGCGGACCGGAGTGAGTCCTCTGACCCCTGGCGAATGGAAGGCCCCTCCACATTCTGGCAGCTTGTAGCGAGCCCCTCCTCCCCTCGCGGATGGTGGCTGTCCCTCCACGTCCAGGCGACTGGCAGCGATTACTCCATCCCCTGGCGGACGGCCACGGCTGCTCCTTTGGGCAGATGGCAGTGGCAAGAACTCCACGACAGCGCATCCCTCCTCCTTCCCGGGTTTCGGAACCAATGTAACAGGGTTTAAAATGGGCAAGGAGGAGGTGGGAACCGGATGAACAGTCAAAATAATGTTTCATGAAAACTTAAAAAGACATAAACATAAACACACACGGCAGCTGCGTGTGGCTCTCTCTCTCTCGAACTGCCGCATCTGGCTCGGCCTTATCCCTCTCCTCGGCTGATTAGCCCAACTGGGGGCCGGCCGTGCACACTCATGGCCCGGCCCCACCCTCCTCCTCGTCACACAATAACAAAACTATATTGAATGCTCCATTATACTGTACTTCATTCTCTTCACAAGTACATGAACGCACGTGTAACACTACTCTGGCAATAAGTACTACAGGGGCAGAAGAGTTACCTTCAAATGTCTGAGCCATTAAACTGGGTGAGTTATTATTTATGTAGCTTGCCAAAAACATGTCTATAAGATCTAATTTGTTCTGCAAGATTGTCTTCAGTATTGCTCCACCATGACTGCAGTTTATCTGAAAGAGAAAACACATCGTAGAAGACAAATTTAACCACTTTATTTGTGGCAATGCTGAAACTGTATTGCATATTTACATTACATTTTTAATTCTTCTTGGACGTATTTCGAAATGTGACAATGCATGAAATCTGGCTTCCGTAGCTAGAAATATTTGTTTTCATGTACTTGCGTAAAGTATGTTTCAGGCCTAAAACATCAATAGCACTCTTCCCATAGTCTTGCGTAGTCAGGGGTCTATAGCTGCTTCAATTGGCCAAGAACTGCCCATTTAGACAGGAAGAGCCTTCTAACTGACATGTAAAGTGACCAATCACAGTCAGTTTTGTCATTACGGGATGTTTAGGAGTGGGGTTATCTGAGATGTATCATACCATAATGAAAGACAGACATGGGGGAAAAAATAATTTATATGACACGCTAGTTGATCCCATAAATGTGTCTCTGCAAAACAGTGTGAATTATCAGATGCATTAGGATCCATTTGCAGAGGTTTTATTTAGCAGAAGGAACAAGGCACACAGCAAAAGGATAATCTAAAGACAAAGCACGATTCGAAGCCAAAAATCAGTCCAAAAAGAAGAACAAAGTTCAAAGGACAAAACTCAAAAGCAATCAAATAAATGAGGCAAAGAGATTAAAAACAGAAGAGGTCAGACTGGTACATAATGCTCAGAAAACAACAATACTTTGCACTGAATAAAGTAGACAAGCCAGTATAAATACACTGACTAATAATGGCTTAAGCAGCCACAGGTATGAATGATTCCCTCACAACTCAGGTGAGGATGACCTCTGGTGGTGAGAGGTGGAGACTGCAGATGAAGCCGCTGTTACAGAATCCTACGATATTATGAGTGGCTCCTGACGCTGAGGTTGATCTCCGAGTTGCTGAGGTTGATCTCCGAGTTGGCCACGACGTCTAGGCGCGGGCCAATCGGGATGATCATGGTGGAAGTCTAGAGAAGATGAGAGAGGGGTTTAGAATGTCTGCTGTGGAAAACCAGAAGCATTCTTCAGGACCATAACCCTCCCAGTCCAATAGATAATACATGGTACAACCCCTACATCATGTTGGACTGACGCGCTATGCTCCTCAAACACACACACACATACACACACACACACAACCCTCTTACATCATGAGTCTAGAAGCTCCTTGACAATGTATGCCTCCTCTCCATCAATGACAAGTGCTGAAGGAGTAGGATGTGCTTTCCATTGGTCAGTCAGATGTTTCTCCTAAGCCATCGGTTTGAGCAGTGACATGAAAGGTAGGGGAAGTACGGTAGTGAGCAGGAAATCGGAGCTTATACAAAACACGATTAATTTTCTTGATGATGGTGAATGGACCAATGTACCTGGCGTACTTTCGGCAGGATAACCGCAGACTCTGCCATATTTCCCCTACCTTTCATGTCTCACTGCTCAAACCGATGGCTTAGGATAAACATCTGACTGACCAACGGAAAGCACATCCGACTTCTTCAGCACTTGTCATTGATGGAGAGGAGGCATACATTGTCAAAGTGGGTGGTGGTCGGTGATAAAGATCTGTGTGTACTGTATCTTTTGCCATCTGACGGTTAGTTGTGTATGCACATGAGGTTTGTTCACTTCTACAAACCCAATCATCCACAGCTGACACCTCGGAGGGTACGCCAGACCACGAGAAGAGAGAAGGTTCAAACCCTAATATGCTGTGGAACGGTGCCATACCTGTGGATGCATTCACCAGGGAATTCTGGGCATACTCAACCCAAAGTAGCTACGTATAAACCGACAAAACTCCTTGTTGAGCCTCTCCACTTTACCATTCGACTGGGGATGATAACCTGAAGTGAGACTCACATTAATGTTAAGTTGAGTACAAAAGGCTCTCTAAACTTGTGAAACAAACTGGGGACCCCTGTCTGAAACAATGTCCTCTAGTAACCCATAAAAGCAAAACATGTAGTGGAAGATATTCTCAGAGTTCTTCTTCCAGGGAATAAGATGACAGGCCTTAGAGAATCTATCAATAATTACAAAGAATAATTACAAAGATTGTGGTGTTACCTTGTGATGCTGGTAAATCAGTGATGAAGTTGATGGCTATGTGGGACAGGGTCAGTGTGCAACGGGCAGAGGCTCAAGAAGACCTGCTGGAAGATGTCTGGAACTTTTTGGTCTGAGCACAGACAGAACAGCCTTTAACATTGTAAGTCACTTCTGTTGCTAGCCTGGGCCACCAGAATTTATTCTGAACCAAGCTATTAGTGTGTTGTATGCTAGGATGGCCAGAAGTGAGAAAGGAATGCACCCATTTTATAAGCTGCTCACGTACCTGCTAAGGAACATAGGTCTTGTCAACTGGGCATATTCCTGGTGGAGGGTCTGAGAGTTGAGCATGGCAAATCTCCTCCATGATCTCCTATCTCACTGGGGCTACAATTATGTATGAGGCGAGGATGGTATGTGTAATTTTATCGTCCAAATCCAGTCTGTGGATCTCAGATAAAGCATTTAGGTTATGTGAAAGCTGAAGTGTGTGAATAACAGTGGCCAGCGTACTTGTCAAGGGTTAAATCTCTTGGCTGACTGGATATACTCAAGGTTCTTATGATCCGTAAGCACCAGGAGGGGATGTTGAGCACCCTCTTACCAGTGACACCATTCTTCAAATGCGGCTCTGACCACCAATTCCAGATTGACCACATCATAATAACATTCAGCAGTAGCCAAATTGTGGGAATAGAATCCACAAGGGAATTCTTTGCGAGAGGGCTCATGTCTCTGTGAAAGAATACCTCAGATTCCAAAGTGAGGCTGTCATCACGGCATGCAAGTTTGGACTGCACAGTTCTGCTCAATCCATTGTGATGAAGCAACTTTAATAGACCGACAGCCCAAACACATTGTGCAGTCAGTGTTCTGAAACTGAACACATATTCAGCTGCCGGCCGTCTTCCTTGCTTTAGAGTAATAAGTTGTTCACCAGCCTCCTTTGCCCCACTTGGATGCTCAAAGACTTCCTTGAGATGATACTTAAAAAGTTAGCGTGAATATTAAATCTCTGTATCTCTCTCCCACACAGCCATTAACCACTCCAGTGCTAATTTGGTGAGAAGAGATGATATAAAGGTGCACCTTGGAATCCTCCGTTGGAAAAGTTTGAGGTTGTTGGGCGATGTAGATGGTGCACTGATAGAGGAAACCACGACATGATACAGATTTGACATCAAACTTCTCGGGGAGAGCCAGACAGGGACCACTGTATGTTACGGCAACAGTGAGTTCGGGTGAAGGCACAGCTGAAGCCTACTGGGGAACTAGAATGTGAAAAAAATTCAACATTTCATCCATCTGCATGGAGAACCTCCTCAGGGGCCTCATGTATAAAACGCTGCTTAGATTTCTTCCTAAAAGTGTGCATAAGCACAAAAGTCAGATTTTGTGTACGCACAAAAATATTCAGATTTATAAAACATTACATACGCCAGAACCTGTGCATAGTTCCCTTAATAAATCCCAGCTAGTGGAAGATTGTGCGTACATGCACGTGATTCATTCCCCACCCCGTCTCCTCCCCAAAATAACCATATATGGAGTGTACAACGCCTGTTTTTACTATGCATATCCACATCTGCATAGAATTACCATATGCATTTCACCATCCAGACATGTGCACCATGAAGACACATTATTTATTAAGATATGAACTTGTTTTCAAAGAATATATCTTGAATATCCCTTGGCAAAATGTTTTTATCTTTGCAGACATAAATCTAACCAAGGCAATTTTGCTTTTCTGAAAACCTTTTAAATCGTTTTTAGGGTGTTTTTATTGAGAAGTTAAATATTTAGTACTGGAAACAAAATGAAAATTATTCAAATTCTTTGTGCAGCATTGTCTGATATCATCGGATTACTACGATTTTATATTTGACTGGTATTTTATATTAAGAAAACAGCTGAACGGCAAATGTACTTTTCATAATGTTTTATTAGACTAGAGGGGGTTTCATTGCGATGAGGGTCGGGATGAAGTGGAGCAGGCAGCGCATTTGATGTGCATTGCTGTACCTGTTTGCAGCTGTACAATACTGTTTCTGATGAGACATGTCTCTCCAATGATCTGTTCGACTACTGAATGTGACCAGCAGTGCCTGTCTTATAGCTACTGTCCGTTTTACCAAGCCATTTCAAGTCAGTCAGAGTCAAGTGTGCATCGCATTACAGATAATTTTTATTCAAATGCTGTACTTATCTCAGTACATGATTGTAATAGAACAGAAAATACCTCAAACTAAGAAATCTTCACTGTCATTTTTAGTTACTGTATGTTCCTTCTCTATGAGGACACAGGAAAGTTCTCCAAACGCAGTGCATGAGATGGGGCAGCTTCAGGCCACTTTAGCCACTCAGGCAGCCATGCTGTCAGCACACCACAAACACCAGGGGCCTGATGTATAAATGTTTTGTATGCACAAAATGGGCATTGAAATGTGCGTAAGCAATTTCCCACAAACATGTTTTGATTTATAAAAAATAAACTTGGCGTAAATATGTGCGCATCGTCCGGACACTCTTGACTGTGCGTACAGCATGATCATATGTGAAGTCGGCATGATGCTTCCAACAGTTTCGATTGATGACTGTATTCGGATGCGCTGACATGCAGCATTCTTATCAGACATTTTTGCAGTGGTTTCAATATGTTTACCTTTCCACCTGGTGTGATTGGCAGTACGTTGTATCAGCTGTGTGGGAGACTAGGGTTCAAAGCCAGGCAGTAACCACATTTGAATAATCAATGACAAGCTTGATTTGGAGGTTTCATTTTTCCTTCTAACATTACTTTTTTACTCCACTAATGGTTAATGTAAGGTTTGGGTTTGGATTGGGGGATAGAATCTATAAATATATGCTTTTCTCTTCATTGTATAACGTCCTGTAAAGCTGAAAACAACTTGCTTCACTACTAGCTTTTGGTGACCTCTCCTGGACATAAATGGAGCTCACATGGGCCCATATGCCCTACAACACTTACACATTTGGCCACTGGGGCCAGTGTTTCGAAATTTCAGTCAACGTATACCGATTTTGACGTAAGAAAAGTCAGTCTACTCTTTCTGATGTCACTGTGAGATCAGGCGGGTGCTTTCGCACTCTTTTACTGGTGTATGTGAATTGGTGACTCCAGCTGGACAAATAATTAACTGAACAGACTGATTATAAACTCTGATTTTCATTTAATTCACATTTAGAATAAAAAAGTATGTAGTTAAGCACTTGAAACAGAAGTAATCGTTATCAAGCCATTAGTAGGCTATATTAAGTTTATGTAACTAATTGAAAAGGCATTCAAATATAAGCTGTAAAAGGGAAATATTGGTTTGGGATGCACTGCGTTTGGAGAACGTGTCATCATAGAAAAGGAACAAACAGTAACTAAAAATGACAGTGAAGATTTCTTAGTTTGAGGTATTTTCTGTTCTATTACAATCATGTACTGAGATAAGTACAGCATTTGAATAAAAATGATCTGTAATGCGATGCGCACTTGACTCTGACTGATGTGAAATGGCTCAGTAAAACGGACAGTAGCTATAAGACAGGCACTGCTGGCCACATTCAGTAGTCGAACAGATCATTGGAGAGACATGTCTCATCAGAAACAGTTTTGTACAGCTGCAAACAGGTACATCAATGCACATAAAATGCGCATCAAATGTGCTGCCTACTCCACTTCATCCCGACCCTTATTCAAAATTTGAATAATTTTCATTTTGTTTCCAGTACTAAATATTTAACTTCTCAAAAAAAAAAGAAACACCCTTAAAACAATTTAAAAGGTGTTCTGAGAAGCAAAATTGCTTAGGTTAGATTTATGTCTGCAAAGATAAAAACATTTTGCCACAGGGATATTCAAGATATATTCTTTGAAAACAAGTTCATATCTTAATAAATAATGTTTCTTCATGGTGCACATGTCTGGATGGTGAAATGCATATGGTAATTCTATGCAGATGAGGATATGCATAGTAAAAACTGCCGTTGTACACTCCATATATGTTTATTTTGGGGAGGAGACGGGGTGGGGAATGAATCATGTGCATGTACGCACAATCTTCCGCTAGCTGGGATTTATTAAGGGAGCTATGCACAGGTTCTGGCGTACGTAATGTTTTATAAATCTGAATTTTTATTGTGCGTACGCAAAATCTGACTTTTGTGCTTACGCACAATTTTAGGAAGAAATCTAAGCAGAGTTCTATACATGAGACCCCTGGGCACACAGTAAAAGGGGAATCCAAAGACAAAGCAAAGTTCAAAGCCAAAAATCTGTCCTAAAATAAGTACAAAATCCAAAGGGCAAAACACAAGAGTAATCCAGTAAACCAGGAAAAGAGCTCAAAACACAGAAGAGCTCAGAGAGGTAGATAATGCTCAGAACTGTAGTAAGATAATGAATGGATTTTAAACGATAGCTTTTTGGATACTGACCTAAAGTGAGCTTCTAGGTTGTTAATTGATGGTACTGTATATGCTTCTAAAAAGCCATCAGATCACGTTATTTCAACTTCATTTAAAAAAATCATGTTTAATAGTGGAATTTCTGGTGAAGAACCACACTACACATTATCCTGAGGGGCAAAATCCACCAATTAGAGAACCACGGCAAACGCATGCCAAATGACTCCAGCCCTGCACTGTGAATGACACAATCTATGGTCTCCCTACAATCTCAAACTACTTATATATTTGTATAAATCTGAAAATGTTTCAATATATTTTCAATATATTGTTTCTATACTTAGTCAACAACTTTAAATCAAGAATTGATATTTGTTTTAAAATCATAGTTTTTCATTTGATTACATCATTCACAATGCTTTATGGGATTGTTGTTTGTTTCGCCATGAAAGATGTTAAGTACACAGTCTTGTACCTTCGTCTTTTTGTCTGATTTTTTTAAAGGGATAGTTCACCCAAAAATGAAAATTATCTCATCATTTACTCACCCTCATGCCATCCCAGAAGTATATGACTTCCTTTCTTCAGCTGAACACATTTGAAGAAAAACAGAAAAATATCTCAGCTCAGTAGGTCCTTATAAAGGATGTGGGTGGTAACACGATTTTGATGCTCCAAAAAGCACAGACAATCAGCATTAACATCATCCATACGACTCCAGTGAATGTCTTATAAAGCGATACGATCACTTTTGTTGCGAAAAAGATCAATATTTAAGCACTTTTTAACTATAAATCATTGCGTCCTGTAAGCAGCAGTATGCACGTTCACGAGAGGGCTGAGGTCACGAGGTCTTTCCAGCGATGGCATGGCAATGTTCCATTCGTTGCAGCAGACGCTCTCTACCTCTGTTGGCATTGCTTACATGTGCACCACCACGTCTCTTGAGCTCTCTGTCTCTCTGAGGCTTGTTGGTCCAGCCTCCTCCATCTCCCTGTGCTCCTGTACTCAGGTTCAAATAAAAATGGCTGTGCAAAAACTTGTATTTCCCCTTCTCCTCTTAAATGAAAATCTTCTGACAAGTTTGTTGAAATTTTCTTCAATCTGTTTACAGCGTTCGGTCTGCACAGTGTTCCTCCTACTCAGTTGTAAACAGAGCTGCTCTTCCTGATGTGCCGCGCATGCATCACTTCTCACGTGAACATGCCAATGCCAATACATCACACGAGAGACCACGTGACCTCCGCCCTCTCGTGAACGCGCATACCGCTGCCTAACGGAAGCGATGATTTATAGTTAAAAAGTACTTAAATATTGATATTTTTTGCACCAAAAGCAATCGTATCGGAACAATTGTTTTTTTATTAAGTTTAATTCAGTAAAGAAATTCACTGCAAAAAAATCCTATTGTTATCAAGTGTTTTTGTCTTGTTTTCCATTTAAAATGGTCAAAAATCTTTAAAACAAGATATATTTACTTGAGAAGTAACATATAAGATATTTAGACTTGCTTTAAGAGAATGACTCTTAAATATAAGTGTATTTTGTATATAAGTGTATTTGTTCACTTGGTCATACTTCTGCGAGTGCAGTAAAGACAAAATATACTTATATTCAAGATCTATCCTCTAAAAGCAAGTCTAAATATCTTATATGCTGCTTCTCAGGTAAATGCATCTTTTTTAAAGGATTTTTAGATATTTTAAAATATTAGTTTTTTTTAATATTATATACAACATTCTCAGATAATTTTTGTTTCTGCAGTATAGCTGCCAAAGAAAATGTATGTTGTTTTAAAGGAGTTTTAGATATTTAAAATGGAAAACAAGCCAAAACAAAAACAAATCAAAAATGTATTTTGTTGCAGTGTATAATGGGGCGAAGACTACCTCTCTAAACATTCTGTTCACTTCAATCCATCTTTAACTCACAAAAAAAAAAAAAAAAAAAAAAAAACTCTCTCTCTTATTAATAAAGCTGCATATTGCCAATTTTCTTCACGATAAGAAATGCACAGTGACACATATTATGATTCAATAAGTTGCCATCATGTTATAATCTAGCTGCATTAAGTGCACGTATTTCGAGGGATGAGCGTCCCCGCGACAGAGTGTACCTCAGCCGGGTGCAGTTTCAGTCTCTCCCCCTTAGATCGGGACATTCGCGCAACTCATAGAAGAGGCGCTGACCGCACAGAGAAATGCCAGTTTCGGAGTTTGTAGTTATTTACATGACCTACTTCCATATTATTTGAACTTTAATAAAGCTATAACACATTAAATATAACTGCATTTAAGATGTAACGGCAGGCTGTTTCATTTAAAGATGCTTTAATATGCAAGTTTTGCTCCAGCTCCACTTATTCCACAATGAGAGTGCTTCTGTATTTACTTATTTTGTATTTTTGCATTATAATTCCCTCATGCTTTGTGATCTACATCACCCGAAGCTGTTTGGAAAGTTTAGAGTGCATCTGGACTGTGAGTTGTGTTTTCTTCCTCTCCTCAGTCAAGCACGAACTGCAGTGCTGCTCTCACGTGTCATCATTAAAGTTTAATGTGAGCTCATGTTATGACTATTCGACAACGAAAATTGATGTGGACAATTTTTTATTTTCGACGTTGTCGATAACGTCGACTAATACTTTCAGCCCTAATTAAAAATCGTGTTACCATCCACATCCATTGTGAGGACCTACTGAGCTGAGATATTATTCTATTTTTCTTCAAATATGTTCTGCTGAAGAAAGGAAGCCATATACATCTGGGATGGCATTATAGTCTTTGAAGTCAGTTTGCTTTGAGATAGTGTGCTCTTGGTGTTCCTCGTTGTGAGTTGGTGGAACCCTGTAATAGCGTTGCGATGGTTGCTCAGCAGGGCTTCACACTGAAAGAGTTTTATAGTGAAGTGCTTTCAGCAGGGTGTATAAGTAAGGTTGTGTAGTGACGTAGTCGGAGAAGGAGGCATATCCCGCACAGCTCAACTCTACAGGAGTGTCTCCCTTAAATGGGGGTCACGACAAGGCGAGGGCAAGAGGGAATGATCAGAGAGAATAGGGTGAAGAGAAAAGATTGAGAGAGAAAGAGTGAAGGAAAGAGTGGGAGGAAGGCTCTAGCACAGCTGTGACCTGAATGAGTCCCTCCCCTCATACCCCTGGGGTTCGGGAACAAGCGCGGCCTGACAGCAGCCTACTTTCCCAAAGTATGATTCTAGGCCATTATCTGTGTTACCACTGGAGGGGCTCCAGTGGGCTCAACAGATCTGCAGAACAATCCTGTGAATGTGTGAAGGGATGGTGGGCCGGCCGTTTGTAAGTGTTACACGAAGAGGAGAGATCGTACAGGCAGGAGTCAAGGTGAGGATGGCGAGTGGGAGCACAGGAACAGGGAAAGGAGGAGATAAAAAAGACAACCGTGTCTCATAAATCAAGTTACTGTACCTACGTTTTTGATAAATGATTTTTATGTATCTGTTTCTCACACAATGCTATCTTATGACATCTAAACACTTTTATTATAGCATTACATAACCAACTACATTTACAAGCTTTTACGTATGCGATCAAATTATGAGGTAGCAATTGATAGAGCATCGCACTTGTGATGTAAAGACCGGAGGCATGTGTGTCAACATGTGAGCCAAAAGTGTCATAGAAGCACCATAAAATGATGTGGTTGTTTTAGCATTGCATTTTCCATCTCATGTTTGCTTTTATGACACTATCGGTTCAGTTTAGGCGTAAGTTTGTTGATTTTAAACTCAATAGAGCATTAACTCACTTTTAAATTAATATTTGGGTTATGCCACTGGACAGCATGAATGGTGTGCTATCAGTTACCACATAAAAGTTTGACTCTCCACTCAGTGTGTATACAGGAAAAAAAAATATTTGAGTAAAAAAAACTTACAGTTGAAGCTAAGAAGAGAGCAGCACTTATGAAATCCCTATGGAAAAAAGGAATGGGGAAAATAAAGAAATGTTTATAAAAATAAATATATAAATGTTTAAAATATACAACTATTTTATTTATTTATTTTTTATTTTTTTGCAGGTTGTTCAGTTTACTTATTTAAAATGAATTAAAGCAGCACAATTCTAGAACATTTAGTCTTAACTTGATTTCATTATGTTCTGTTCAATAAATTTGTAAAAACGAAATTTACGCAATCAATTTGAATTAGCACTACATGAATACTTTTTGTAGCATTGATGAAACTGGGCAGGAGATTTCCATTTCCCAGCATGTTTTGCAGGTGAATGGATGGGGTGAACAAATGTTGAAACTAAGAGTTATTTTACGCATTTTTGAATAATATAAGAATAGGAGGAGATTTGTTCATGTTTAATGTTGTGTTATATTGGTATTTTAAAAAATGTGTTAGGCTGGAATTTTTGGCACTTGTTCTTAGGTTGAGGATGGACTCTCACTTTTGGTGATGTTTGATTTCAGTGTTGCATAGCTCTATAAGCAGTTGCTGTCAAATTGACAGTGCAACTGTTTCACTGTCGTTACACTTGCTCACCTAGCATATACAGCTGAAGTCAGAAGTTTACATACACCTTAGCCAAATACATTTAAACTCAGTTTTTCACAATTCCTGACATTTAATCGTAGAAAACTTTCCCTGTCATAGGTCAGTTAGGATCACTACTTTATTTTAAGAATGTCAAATGTCAGAATAATAGTAGAGAATGATTTATTTCAGCTTTTATATCTTTCATCAGATACCCAGTGGGTAAGAAGTTTACATACACTTTGATAGTATTTGGTAGCATTGCCTTTAAATTGTTTAACTTGGGTCAAATATTTCGGGTAGCCTTCCACAAGCTTCTCACAATAAGTTGCTGGAATTTTGGTCCATTCCTCCAGACAGAACTGGTGTAACTGAGTCAGGTTTGTAGGCCTCCTTGCTCGCACACGCGTTTCAGTTCTGCCCACAAATTTTCTATCAGATTGAGGTCAGGGCTTTGTGATAGCCACTCCAATACCTGGACTTTGTTGCTCTTAAACCATTTTGCCACAACTTTGGAGGTGTGCTTGGGGTCACTGTCCATTTGGAAGACCCATTTGCGACCGAGCTTTAACTTCCTGGCTGATGTCTTGAGATGTTGCTTCAATATATCCAGATAATTTTCCTTCCTCTTGATGCCATCTATTTTGTGAAGTGCACCAGTCCCTCCTGCAACAAAGCACCCCCACAACATGATGCTGCCACCCCCATGCTTCATAGTTGGGATGGTGTTCTTCGGCTTGCAAGCCTCACCCTTTTTCCTCCAAACATAACGATGGTCATTATGGCCAAACAGTAAAATGTTTGTTCCATCAGACCAGAGGACATTTCTCCAAAAAGTAAGATCTTTGTCCCCATGTACACTTGCAAACTGTAGTCTGGCTTTTTTATGGCAGTTTTGGAGCAGTGGCTTCTTCCTTGCTGAGCAGCCTTTCAGGTTATGTTGATATAGGACTCGTTTTACTGTGGATATAGATACTTGTCTACCTGTTTCCTCCAGAGTCTTCACAAGGTCCTTTGCTGTTGTTCTGGGATTGATTTTCACTTTTCGAACCAAACTACGTTCATCTCTAGGAGACAGAATATGTATCCTTCCTGAGCGGTATGATGAGTGTGTGGTCCTATGGTGTTTATACTTGTGTACTATTGTTTGTACAGATGACGTGGTACCTTCAGGCATTTGGAAATTGCTCCCAAGGATGAACCAGACTAGTCAATTAGTCAGTTAAAAGTTAAACAATCTGTCTGTAAACAATTGTTGGAAAAAATACTTGTCATGCACAAAGTAGATGTCCTAAACGACTTGCCAAAACTATAGTTTATTAATATTAAATCTGTGGAGTGGTTAAAAAATGAGTTTTAATGACTTCAACCTAATTGTATATAAACTTCTGACTTCAACTGTACTTATGGTTAATAAAATTAATTTAGTTGGACCAACTTAAGACAGTTGATTAGATCTTATCTAGTTGGTCTGACAAGATTTGTAATTATATATAATTTAAGTACAACTAGAACTAGAACAAGTCAGTTCAAACCAATTCTTTTTTGTTGAATTTTTTTTTACATTAATTGTGTGGAAAAGTTTTCCTCAAGTTAATTAAGTTCAATGAACTTTTTTTTTTTTAGTTTTTTTTTTTAGTAGTTCTGCAGGAATTACATCAGTAACAAATTTCTATAACCAGACATTCCTCCCACAGCTCAAAAGGACAATTTAAACCTTACAGCTCAAGTAACAAACACTTTTTTAAAGGATAAATTCAATTGCTTTAGTAAAATAAGAGCTTCACATTTCTGCTTTTTATAAAACCCTCTGGCCCACAATTGTAATTATTACAGTAAATGTGTTTCCAATTCGACGGATGCTGTCCGTACATATTATGTTGAAAATAACCTGGAATAGTCCTTTAATGACCAAGTTGTGTAATCTTTGTTGCTTTATTATACTGTCACATTCTTGAGTCAAGACTGACTTGTTATCCCATCACAATCAGTTGCAGCACACATATCTCTTTTACATGTATTCATAACTCTGAGCTAAAGATGCTTACATAAATTGCTGTTTATGATTCCATATATTTGATATCTCTTACAGCGAATATCAGCCAATTGTATTTTCCCTAATGATTTTTAAAACTTGGTTGTCACATCAGAATTGTATAAATTAACTAAATAAAGATAATTCAAGAAAAACTTTGAGGTTGGCTTTACGAAGCCTTTGTCTGAAAGTTTTTAAAAGATAGATAGATAGATATGTTGATAGATGGACAGATAGATAGAAAGATAGACAGATAGTCAAGAAGACCTTCAGTTAAAACATTCAAAAGGATAGATAGATGGATAGAATTTGTATTGTAACTTAAATCCATGATATGGCAGGCCTTCACTCAAAAAAATAACTCTTTGGCTGAACTTGATTCAATCATGAAATTAGTTTTAACTTAAAATAACTAAGTAATCTCAACACAAACACTGTGTAAAAAAAGAACCTAGTTGAATTGGGTAAACCCAACAAAACTAGACATGTCAGTGTAACTCAAATAAATGTCTTTGACTTTTTTTATGTACTAACTGCCCTTACAAAAGATCTAGTTCTGTCAAACTAGCAAATTTGCTGCAGATTTACCACAAATTTGCCACTTATTATTTTCACATGCAAATGAGCTGTGATTCGCCGCAAATGTTTGCCAGAGGTTTGCTGCAGGTTCACCACTACTGGCCAAGAGCTGCAAACTTCTGGTAAACATTTATGGCACAATGGACAATTTACCGCAAGTTTGCCACAAAGCTTGTTTGCATGTGAAAATGATCAGTGGCGAAGTTTGCGGCAAATTTGCCATGATCTCATGATTTTTGTAAGTGAAAGTAAATGTTAGCATGCTAAATACCTGCTGGTCAGAAGCTCTACAGAGTGTAGTTTAGTAACTATGCTATGGGTAGCACAGCAATTGCTCAATGAACCGAGTAATCAGTTTCATGTGGAGCTTGTCCTCACCGTTAGTTCAAGCTCCACTCTTCACCACAATTGTAACCCCCAAAACTCCCAACATAACAGAAACTCTTCTAAAGCTCAACATGACAAAACATTAAACTCTAATTAGTATTCCACTTTATATTCATCTTGCACAAAAACACATTAAATAACACTTAATTTTTACATTTAAAAGTCCCATACAAATCATGCTGGGAAATGGAAGTCTCCTGCCCAGTTTCATCAATGCTATATTAACACCACAGGAAGTATTTATGTAGTCTCAACTCAAATGGATTAAGTAAACTTCCATTTTACAAATTTAAATGAATAGAACCCAATGGAAAAAAGTTGTGAAAAATGTTCTAGAATAGTTTTGCTTTAGTTTTTAATTAATTTAATTTAGTAAATTGAACAAGCAGCAAAAATATAAATGTTTTTACTTTTGGGAGTTTGAATAAAAAAGGCATTCCTTTAGCCCATTTGAACATTCTGTCAATGTAAGTCTATGTTTTTTTTTTTTTTTTTTAATTGTCTGCTGTGTGAAAAAACGATTATTCTAATCAGTTAGAAAAAATATTGCGCGTTCTAAAATTTGAAACAATTGCTTTCTATGAGTGTACGCACACCACCACCGCCACTCGCCATCTATCGGCGGCGCCCACCCAGGCCCCGGAGGCTGTTCAAATTTCTGCCACGCCACGGAGCTTAACTTGCATAATTTTCCATTAAATTTGACTTAAATCATTATCAAAGGACATCGATTATTTACTCTAGCCTTGTTCATTCTTGAAGAAGGGAAAAACTTTGGATGTAGCTTGACAGCTCTAGGAGAAGTTACAATTGATAATTTTGGTCTTGGTTTAGGGAGCCAGGGTCATAATTTTACATTTAAAAGTAAATTTGAATACATCAGGTTGATTGTTCTGCTTGTCATAGGGAAGACTGGTGATAGTTGTCACATGTTATTATTGCCCAGGAAAAAAGATTTAAAAAAGATACAGTTCACTGAAAACACACTGACCTTTGGTGAGAACATGCCCCAAAAGTTGTCACAGTGTCACAGTGTAACCAGCCATTAAGCTCCCGTAACTTTAAAGTTTTGGATAATAAAATTGCTTCATTGCTATTTACAGTTTACGTTAACAATGTTCAGTTTTTCCAATAATCCTTTGATGTGGGGACATAAAGTGTCACTGCAAATATTGGCTAACAATATTTTGCACTCAAAAATAGTCCAAATTTACAACACAGTGACAACTCATTAAATAAGTGCAACTGAACTTTCAATCTTAAACATGAATGGACTGCAAGAGCAATGCCAGCAACTATATATAAAATATTATGAAAGAACAATTTTAAGGTGTAGACTGCTTTTGCTTCTGCTGACAGGCTGAAAATAATATCAAACACATTCAAACACTATCATCTCTTTCATAAAACATAAAAGATGTCTCCACCCAGTTGGCACTATTCATTAGCTGTGGATTGTATCTTTTAATGTATAGATCCTTTGGTTTACTCTGCATTTCAGGTCAGACAATATCATGCAAGAACAATATTTTAGTTCCTGACCTTCATTTCCTCTTACACAATTGCAAGTTGCATGATTTTTTTTATGAAGGTTTAACTGCTAACAACATAGACAACAGTAGTTTAAACTAAACCATTTCATAACATGAAATAATTTGTATCTTAATCAGTATTTTTGTTTTCTTTTGCAATAAAATACCTAAACATCCTTTAAATCAGATACTTTCTTACTTGAGAAGCAAAATTTCATAAGATATTAGAAGCCATTTTCAATGTGTTTAATTTTTCTTTTCCAGTTGGCAACGTTTTTGGTAACACTTTACAACGAGGCTGTATTTGTTAACATTAGTTAATTACATTTGTTAACATGAACCTACAATGAACAATACTTTACAACATTTATGACTGGTTAATGCATATATCTTGGTTAATGTTAATTTTAGCATACTAATACATTTTTAAAATTAAAAGTTGTTTAAGTTAACAATAGTTAATGCACTATGAACTAACATGAACTAACAATAAACAATTGTATTTTTATTAACTAACATTAACAAAGATTAATAACTGCTTTAAAAATATATCGTTCATTGTTAGTTCATGATAACTAATGCATTAACTAATGTTAACGAATGGAACCTTATTGTAAAGTGTTACTAGTTTTTTTTCTTTCTTTCTTGTTTTAAACATAAATCTATCAAAATAAATGAAGGTTTATGCTTAAAACAGAAAAAAAAAAAATACAAGATTTATTCTCTCAAAAAAGTCTCATGAGCTTCACAATATTGCTTCACAAGTAAGTTTATTTTGTTTTAAGGATGTTTAGATATTGTTTTTGGAAAACAAGACAAAAGTACTCATTGAAAAGGATTTTTGCAGTGTTAATATATATATATATATAAAAAAGATGTTCCACCACTGAAACACACCAAACATCAGTATATCAGGTTTGATATCAGTTGCTCGAATCCATACAACTACAAATTAATAAATAGTGAAAAATATTATGATGATGATGTGCATCATAATTATCATTGGATACCAATGCAATTTCTGTATTGTTGTGCTCCTTAATCAGCAGCTCTTGCATTTATTTATTGTTTTTTTAATAGTAGGAACTGTTAGTTTCAAATAAGAGCAGTCAGGAAGACTTTTGTGTGTGTTTGTGTGTCTATGTGCTTGTTTTCTTGAGTCTCTTGTGGTAGATACAGAAGGAGTCTGTCTCAGCAGCTGGAGGGTATGACACATACACACACACACACACACACACACACACATACACACAAACTTGTTTTTATATCATTGTGGGGACTCTCCATAGACTTCCATGCATTTTATGGATTTTATACAGATCTAATGATAATTTCTACCCCCTAACCCTACTCCTAAACCCTCACAGAAACTTTTTTGCATTTTTACATTTTCAAAAAAACATCGTTTAGTATGTTTAATAAGCCATTTCCCTCATGGGGACCGCTGGCTGGGCCCCACAATGTAGGTGATCTCAGGTTTTACTATCCTTGTGGGGACATTTGGTCCCCAAAGTGTAGTATAAACATGTACACACACACACACACACACACACACACACACACACACACACAAAGCTTACAGGCTGTGAAAGGGCAAGAAGGAAGTTTGAAAGGGAAATGAAAATAAAAGAGCAGCAGAGTATTTCTAAATTAAAAAAATAAAATAAAATCATGACATGAATTGCTGATATTCACATACCGTATCAAAGGTCACTACTGTTGACACAGAGCAGATGGTGGCTACGTATTGGCATTGCTGAACACAATATGTATAAATGTGTATATTTATATGTATATGTACCTTCTCCTATACCAGCTTAATATGAAGAGACAACAAGTGTGTATGTGTGTTTTCATTGACATGAGAAGGTGTGTGTAGCCTCTCAATACATGACTGTGTCCATGGCAACAGTAATTATGTTCATGTTCAAAGAGAGGATGTTATACTGTATGTGCACAGTAGGTTTGCATATTTATTCAGAAAGAATGTACGAAAATATGTGTCTGTTTGTGTTACGGTAAAAGTGTATTAAGTTATTGCTCAGAGGTTACTCTTTCATAGCACAGGAGACTTAATGGAGCCCTCAGTTATATCTTTGTTTCAGACGTTTTTCCTGAAATTTCTTAGGAGGAATAAAAATAGACTCAAATGAGACAATTGTTGACATACACTATGAGTATAGAGGTGTAAAATTAATATTTATAGCATAGCTCGGATAATTTGGACATTCATGATTAGAGTTGGGAACCAAGAATCGGTTTAATATCTTACTATATTTTTTTAAATATGAGCCTGTTCTTTTTTATCTACAGCGCAAAACATACAGCCAACCAATATAGTCTGATTCCCGACAAATGACTCTAATGAGCTGGTTCTTCTGAATCTTCATGAACAGTGCTGTCCGATTCTCGAACAAATGATTCTAATGAGCCAGAATCTACAGCGTGAAACACACAGCGCAACCAATGTAGTCCAATTCCCGAACAAATGACTAATGAGCCGGTTCTTTAGAATCTACAGCGCAAAACATATAGCCAACCAATATAGTCTGATTTCCGAACAGATGACTCTAATGAGCCGGTTCTTTAAAATCTACAATGCAAAACATACTGTACATTGTGACCAGTGAAGTCCGATTCTGGAACAAATGACTAATGAGCCAGTTGTTTTGAATCTATAGCGAGAAACACACAGCATGACCAATGCATTCCGATTCCCGAACAGATGAATCTTATGAGCTGGTTCCTTTGAATCTGTACCACAAAACATAAAGCATAACCAATGTAGTCCGATTCCCGAACTAATGACTCTTATGAGCCGGTTCTTTTGAATCTACAGTGTGAAACATAAAGCATAACCAATGTAATCTGATTCCTGAACAAATGACTCTTATGAGCCAATTATTTGAATCTACAGCGCAAAACATACAGTGCAACCAGTGCAGTCCGATTCCCGAAGGAATGACTCTTGTAAGCCAGATCTATTGAATCTGTAGCACGAAACATACAGCACAACCAATGTAAACCGATTCCTAAACGAATTACTCTTTTGAGTCTGTTCTTTCGAATCTGTAGTGCTAAACATACAGCGCAACCAATGTAGTTTGATTTCCAAATGAATGTCTCTTATGAGCCGATTCTTTTGAATCTACAGCGCGAAACATGAAGCGCGACCAATGTAGCCCGATTCCTGAACGATTGACTCTTATGAGACGATTCTTTTGAATCTATAGCGCAAAACATACAGTGTAGTCTGTTTCTCGAACAAATGACTCTTAAAAGTCAGTTCTTTTGACTGTACACCGTAAAATGTATAAAGATACCTCCTGAACGAATTACTCTTATTAGCCAGTTCTTTTTAAGTGAATCAAAGACTACTGAACCACAAGTCATTCATTTTGTCATGTCGATGTTATGCCGATCGGAAATATTTATTATAATAATGAGAAATATTTTAATTCATATTGAATTCTCGTACTTTTGATTGCAGACTTTTACTTTTTCTGATTTTAGAGAGCAGTTACATTGCTGAGATTTCTTCTGAAGCTCTAGAGCAGACATATTTGTGATTACTGGGGTCTTTTTCTTAGTAGAAAAATTTGAGAAGCAGGATACTTTAGCAAAAGTCTCCATGTGGTCTCCATTTAATCTCATTGCTGTCTTGGAGAAACATTTAAGACACTGAAAAATCACATTTGAGAGAGACAGAGGGAGAGAGAGAGAGAGAGTGAGAGAGAGAGTGCAGACAGAGACCCTCATACAGCCCAGCTCAAACACAACCCAGATGCCAGCACACCAAACTCTGACATCCCCTGAGTCCAACACTCCAACAACAGAGACAGAAGCCCCTGAGTGCCCCCAAGAACAAGAAAATATGTCTAGAAATGCAGAGATAGTCATTTTAATGGACTCAAATGGCAGGTTCATCAATGAGAAACAGCTCTTTGCCAACCACAAAACATTTAAACTTTGGTGCCCAAAAATAGAAAATGCCCTTCAACAACTCAGCAAAGAAAAACTGGGTGAACCCAGCCACATCATTATACGTACATGTGGGGACAAAAGACCTGAGGGCACAACAAGAACAAGTGGCACAGTCAGTTCCATGAGTGGCAGTAAAAGCAACACAGACCTTCCTAACATCAAAAATAGTCATCTCCACCTTCCTCCCCAGAACTGATTTCTATCCCCGCACCATACAGAGTAAACACAGACATCTCACGTGGTTGTGCTGGAATGCCAAATGTTCACCTGGCATATCACCCTACCCTGGACATTCACAACCTCCATGACCACGTCCATCTCCGTAAAGACATTGTGAATGTGTTTGCAAAAAATCTTAAAGATGCTGCTCTTGGCCGGACCCCTGGCATTCCCTCAGAGAGCAACAGAGAGTCCAGCCACACACAGCCAATGAGACGCATCATCCCAGCAACACCACACCTGCATCCTGAACTACAACACCCATGCCTTTGGCCTCCACATCCACATCCTAGACATGAGCACCCTGTGCCCCATCACCGTAAGCAACCCCAGGACCTTGTGCCACCATACCAGCAGTGGAAAAAACAGCCAAGACCCAAAGCAGCCCCAGCGATAAGTAACAACACCTCAACAGAGCAGCAGCCTGCTCCACACCCACACCTCCACCAGCCAGAGCAGCAGGAGCAACTGAGCTATGCTGCAGCCCTAAAAGGTCCAAATCACACCAACAAAACCAACCTCAGAGAGATCAAGGACATGCTCAATCTAATATGCACAAGGCTGGTGGAGCAGTCGTGAGTAGAAGACAAATGTAAAAATTAGCCTATATGTATGTTTATGTGTATGTGTATATATATATATATCTGGTTCAAGTTGGGTTGGTTCTATTCCAGAGGACTGTTAAGATTGTTTGTCGACCACAAAAAACATCCAGTTTTGGATGTAAAACCAAAACCCTGGATTTTAAGAAAAGTGTATCGAACATAGACATAATAATTTTACAGGAAACATGGCGCAGAACTGATGAGGTCACTCTTTGTCCCTCGGGATATCGTGAAATATCTTTATCATCCCGAAAACGTGAACCAATTCCACATGGGAGAAATTCAGGGGGCACAATCTTTTGGCACAAACTAGAAATTGATAAATATATCCAACTAGTCAAAAAATAATAATCCCATATCTGGCTCAAAATCAATAAACAGCTTAGTCAAACAACAAAAGATCTATTCTTATGTGCTCTTAACATTCCTCCTTCTGAATCTCCCTACTATAAAGAAGACATCTTTGAGACTCTCCACAATCAAATCAACCACTTCCAGGCCCAGGGAAGTGTGCTGTTGTGTGGGGATCTAAATGCAAGAATGGGATTCCTACCCAACTACACCACAGACAGTGGGAATAACTATATATTCGGACAGAGCTTTCCACAAAACAGTGTAAATTTTCCAAGGATTAACTCCAATCCATAAATAAATAAAAACGGGAAGCTTCTAATTCAGCTTTGCCGAAGCCTCAGTCTGTACCTCGTCAATGGCAGGGTGAGAGGGGATTATCTTGGAAGATACACCTACAGTTAATTTCATGGTTGCTCAACAGTTGATTACACGATCACAGATTTCTTTAGATCTATTCTCTTTCAAAGCATTCATGGTCAAACCATTAACACCCCTATCAGATCACAGCCAAATTACTGTGTATCTAAAAAGGACAAATAATACTAACATGCATCCATGACCCAGTAAACTGTATAACATTAAACAGCATTAAATTTGGGTCCAAAGCAGTACTGAAAAATACCTGACAGCAACTGGCCACCCCAAAGTATGTTCAACCATAGATAACCTTATAGAAACCATTTATCCTCACAATGGAGGTGGTGTAAATCTGGCTGTAGAAAATATAAATGACATTTTTCGATTATTTGGCAACAATATCTAACCTTAAAACCACTAAGAAAATTCATAAGCGGGGGGCCTGGGTAGCTCAGTGAGTATTGATGCTGACTTCCACCCCTGGAGTCATGAGTTCAAATCCAGGGTGTGCTGAGTGAATCCAGCCAGGTCTCCTAAGCAACCAAATTGGCCCAGTTGCTAGGGAGGGTAGAGTCACATGGGGTAACCTCCTCGTGGTCCCTATAATGTGGTTCTCGCTCTCAATGGGGTGTGTGGTAAGTTGTGCGTGGATTGCGGAGAGTAGCATGAGCCTCCACATGCTGGGAGTCTCCGTGGTGTCATGCACAATGAGCCACATGATAAGATGCACAGATTGACGGTCTCAGAAGCGGAGGCAACTGGGACTTGTCCTCCGCCACCCAGATTGAGGTGAGTAACCGCACCACCACGAAGACCTACTAAATAGTGAGAATTGGGCATTCCAAATTGGGAAGAAAAAGTTCTTTTAAAATTGAAAAAATAAGCAAAACAAAAGAATGAAAAATGGTTTGATTCGGAGTGTATCCAAAATCAGCTCAAAACAATTAAAGTATCTATACATTCAAACAGCTTCTAGGACAGTTGGAATCTCCTGAATAAAAAGCATCATGAACAAATAACCATACAAAATGGAGAGACCTGGAAAAACTTTATAGCAAAATAAACATGAATACAGAACAAACTCATATATATATATGAAAAACTAAACTATATGGAAACACAATTGGAAAGTCCCAAAACCCATTAGACTACCCAATCACAGAAAAATAATTAATTGATCAAATACAGGCCCTGCCAGCCAAAAAGACAAGTGGACCAGATGGCATTCTAAATTAAATGCTCAAAAATACAAACCACAAATATTAAAACTCTTCAACTTCGTTCTGAGTGTTGGTCATTTCCCTGACACCTGGAATAAAGGACTCATAACACCTATATTCAAGAGTGGAGACAAATCTGACCCAAACAATTACAGAGGCAACTGTGTAAGCAGTAATCTGGGGAAGTTATTTTACAGTATCATCAACACAAGACTCTTACACTTCCTTACAGTGTACGATGTCTTAAGCAAAAGTCAGATTCAAGGGTGTAGATTCGGCTTGAACGTTGCAGCATGAAGCATTTACATGTTTCCATTGATCGTGGTATAAATAATGGGGGGGTTGTACTTGCTTGTTTTGATTATTGGGGGGAGATTACCTCCACCGGAATCTATGCCCCTGGTCAGATTGGATTCTTACTAAATTATAGAATCTCACCCTACATACCCTGATTGACAAATACACCAACCAAAACAAAACCAAAATATTTGCTTGCTTTGTAGATTTCCAGAAGGCCTTTGATTCAGTTTGGCATGAAGGTCTACTGTCTAAACGTATAGAAATTGGTATCGTGGGATAAACATACAACATAATAAAAACAATGTATTCAAACAATCAATGTGCAATCGAAATAAACAGATTTCTTCAATCAAGGGTGGGGTGTAAGACAGGGCTGCCCTCTATCACCGACCCTCTTCAATATATACATTAATGAATTGGCGAAACTACTAGAACAGTCAGCAGCAACTGGCCTCACACTATATGACTCCAACATAAAGTTCCTGCTGTTCGCAGATGATCTGCTCCTGCTGTCTCCAACAGAAGAAGGTCTACAGCAGAACTTAGACATCTTGCACAAGTTCTGTCAGACCTGGGCCCTGACTATTAACCCTAACAAAACTAAAATACTAACATTCCATAAGATGTCAGGGAAAGAGACCCAATTTTACCATTGGTATGTCTAAAATTGAACACGCCACAAACTACACATATCTCGGGTTGAAAATAAGTGCAGCTGGAAACCTCAGCTTGGCCGTGAATGAACTGAAAGAGAAAGCAAGAAGGGCCTTCTATGCCATCAAAAATCTATACAATTTGAAATACAAATTAGAATCTGGCTCAAAATATTCCAATCAGTTATAGAACCTATTGCATTATATGGAAGTGTGGGGTGTTCTTCTGAATCATGAATTTGACAAATTGGACAAAAACTCGATTGAAACCCTGCATGCAGAGTTTTGTAAGAGTATCCTCAGAGTCCAGAGGAACACATCGAACAATGTATGCAGGGCAGAGTTAGGCCTATACCCTCTATTGATTCGCATTGAGTAATGAGCCATCAAATTTTGGAAACATCTAAAAATGAGCAACCCCAACTCTATTAATTTTAAAGCCCTTAAAAACCATGAAATGAATATTGAAAAAAGCCCCTCATTCAGATGGTCCTGAGGCTGCAAAAACAGACTAACATGACTAACATGACTCACAACAGTCTGCCTCAGGACACTGACACCCTCATCCACAAAATTCACACTAACCAAATTATTAAAGCACAAATAGAAAATTATCCTACTTATTGGACTGAAGCAACACAACTTGAATGTTATTTGGCCCTAAACAGAAACAGCAGAATATCTGAGCACAGTGAAAGACTGCAAATTAAGAAAAACAATGACACGGTACAGACTGAGCAGTCGCACTCTGGCTATAGAGACAGGCAGATATCCACAGAATTGGCTGCCCAGAGAAAGCTGAATATACCCATATTGTAGCCAAGGAGATGTAGAGACAGAGCAACACTTCCTCACCATTTGTCCTAAAGGACATTTAAAAAAAAAAAAAAAAAAAAAAAATCCCAAATTTGAAACAATTTGCCCTGACTTCAGAACGCTGGACAAGAGTACAGAGCATCAGTGTTTATTAGGTGAAAGAAGAGATTGCATTTTACTAGCACCATGGTACATTGATGCCTGCCACAAAAAGAGGGAGGAGTTGACCAATCAGTGATGCGCCCACAAACACCCATAAACGCACGCATGCACACACACACACACACACACACACACACAAACATACATACACAAACATACACACACAATTCTACATTATATGTTCATTTATCATTTATTTGGTCATTTTATATATTTTGTTCTCTTCTGTTAAAGATTCATTGTAAACATTGCAAATGCTTTGTCAATACATTGTAATGTTTTTCATACCAATAAAGCACTTTTTAATTGAATTGAAGAGAGAGAGAGAGAGAGAGAAAGAGGGAGAGAGAGAGATTGCATTAGGACAAGGTTTAGATCAAGTGTTCTAAGAATCAGATTTAGCTCTGTATTTTATTTGTTATTGTGTGTGTGTGCCTTTATTTAGCAGTATGGGTGTACTATTGAAGTGCAGTATGCAGCAGAGTTCTCTTACATAACACAATCTCCTCAGGCAAATGCACTGCAGCACACACACACACACACACACACACACACACTGCCGACTACAAAAGCATTCATATGCATGTGATAACCAACGCACACACACACAAGCTCATGAAAGGAAAAAAGAAATATGCACAACTCAGCTTAACCTTCATAAATCTTAATGTCAATTCAGTAATTTTGTGCATGCTTTTCTAAATGTTTTTGTAGACATACTGCCAAATATATATAGTCAAAAATACCCATGCTGTAAGAAAGAAAATTCTCTTATCTCAGCTGTTTCTCTTAGACAGCAATGAGACTATATGAAGAGCAAATGGATACTTAAGATTGTTTTTCTCTTGAGATAAAGACCTGAGAGAAAAGACCCCTGAACTGTGCTTCGATTTGCAAAGATTGTAAAGACTGCAGTCAAAAGTCAGAAATTTAATTGTGAATTCAAACATTTCTCATTAAATTCTTTCAAGACCAAATGATTTGAGCTATTCACTTTAATGTTATAACCCTCACTGAATGTCAATAGTCATCCTTTTTGTGTCAATTATTATTTATGCTGCATAAATAAATAAATAAATAAATAAATCAATAAAACCATCTGAAACATACTTACATTAAACTTAAGTAAGAACTCCATTTTGTCTCCTTAGCTAAGAAAGAGCTACCTCTGAGCAAACAAATGTTATTCTGGGTATGATCAGATGCTTTGCAATAAGATCACTCCATTCTTCTATTTCTGTCAAAATATGTAGATGTTTGACTGGATTAAATCTCATGTTTACTGTTATTGTTTTGGCTGCTGCAGTGAGTTTGTGCAGCTCAAATGCTTGAATAAAGACTGAAAGATATGTTTTTGAAAACACATTTTTGGATGTAGAAATGGGTTAGCATGTGGGCTGCTATGACTCAGTGTGTGTGTGTGTGTGTGTGTGTGTTATACGCTTCACTGGTGGCATGCCAACCTCTGGCTGCTGTTTCCCAGTAACACTTTGCCACAGTTTTGTCTCATTTCACCTTTTCCAGACTTGTATTTCTTTAGTTTTTTTCACTGTCTCTCCTGATTTCTCTTGCTCTGTTTTCTCTTTCATCATCATACCCAGCATCTACACAGAATGTCAAGCTTGGCTAATTAACTAATATTATGATTGTTTTATTGGGTTTACTTGCTATCTGCTGACCACTTGTCCTAGAACACTCTTCAGGTGAATCTCACAAAGCAAGCCTGGGTACCCCCCCCCCCCCAAATTGCAATCCCAGATGTGTATGACTTTCCTTCTTCAGCAGAACCGAAGTGAAGATTTTTATAAGCACATTTCAGCTCTTTTTCTTCATACAATGCAAGTAAATGGGTGCCATCAGGCTGGGGGCTATTTGACGGTCCAAAAGTCATATTTAGGCAGCATAAAAGTAATCCACATGACTTTAGTCGATCAATCAATGTCTTCTGAAGCAAATCGATAGGTTTATGTAAAAAATAAATCGAATAAATTAAAACTTTATTAACTAAAAAAATAGCTTTTTTCCAGCAATCAACGCATCAGTGATATAAGCGTAATGGCATGTTCATGTGAGAAGTCGGAAGCGTGCACTTTGTTTACAACAGAGGAATGAATGTCATGCGAGAGTTAGGTCATTTCAAACAGAAATACAGCATTGCCCGGAAGTAACGATTTAAGGTTAAAAATTTTCTAATTATCGATTTATTTTTTACACCAAAATATCGATTTGTTTCAGAAGACTTTAATTGATCGACTGTAGTCATGTGGATTACGTTTATGCTGCCTAAAAATGACTTTTGGACCATCAAATAGTCAGCAGTCTAATGGCACCCATTTACTTGCATAGTATGAAGAAAAAGAGCTGAAATGTGCTTATAAAAATCTTCACTTCGGTTCTGCTGAAGAAGGAAATTCATTCACATCTGGGATGGCTTAAAGGTTAGTCAGTCATGAGAGAATTTCCATTTTAGGGTGAACTAACCCTTTAAGCACACTTCCCCCCCAAATGCGTCTATAAGAATATAGCATCTTTAAATGTATGCATCTGTATATCAAATACTACAATTATGTATAAATAGTTTAAAATAATTTAAATAATGTAAAAAAAAAAGATTTTCATTGCAATAATGGGAATTGGGGTGGAAAATGTGTTTAATTGTTTTGAAAATAATGTCATAATGCAAAATAATTATAATGGTCCTAAAACAGGCTTCATTCTTAAATTTTTCTTATTGATTTGGGGGTGAAATATGGCCCAGACATGTTCTTGACAGGTTTCAAAAGATTCACCTCTTTAAAAAATCCCATGAAATCCTATGAAATTCTGGTCCTTCTAAACCCCTAGAATTTGAGTTTATTATTATTTTTTTTGCCTGATTTGAGGTATCATGTTCATAGCACAAATATAATATTTTTGTAGACGTACCTGAGCCAACCTGGTCTCATAGAATCACATTACTATACATACATTATTGCAAAATTATTTTTACGGGCCTCGTTGTACACATTGCGGAAGTTTCCTGGTGAAATGTACACTACAGGCACTACAACAACAATGACTCTTATTCCCTTTCACACAAATCACGAGTAAAACAGCAGATTATCAGTTCATAAACACTTACTTTTCACCTTGTTCCTCACATAATAATCTTATGACATCTAAACACTTTTACTATAACATTACACATTACATGTTTATGTAATTATGCATTACATAAACATAGCTTGTTCACATGCAATCAAGTTGCACAGTAGCTCAACTGATAGAGTGTTGCAATTGCAATGTAAAGGACTGGGGTACGAGTCCTGAAGAGCACGTGAGTTGAGATGTGAGCCTATAGTTTCAAAGAAGCAGCACTAAATGATGTGGTTGCTTCAGCATTTGTGTTTTTCATCTCACATTTGCTTTTTATGACACTATCGGTTAGGTTTAGGTTTAAGGTAGGGAAGTCGGTTTTTGTTGATTTGAAACTCATTAGAGCATTAACCTTAAAATCTCATCTGTTTGTGAGAACATTTAACTCGCTTTTAGCACCACATGGTGGACATTTCAGAACTGCCGCGATACGTGAAATTAACCACGATGTACAGTATCATTTTGCAAAAATGTTTCCACAGTCATGTAATTTTCATGAGATCAGGCTTACCTGAGCTGTCCTCATCTAAACGGACTGAAGCATACTAAACAACCTAGCGTAAACTTAGTGCCGATGTGTCCCTTTTCATTCTACCCTGAATGCTCACTGAATTCTGGAATAATATTCAGTATTCAGGATGTGTCACTCTACAGTGGATGGTTTTGTACTTTCATTCTGTCTTGGCTTTCTGTTTCATTTACACTGTTCTTTTCTTTATCCTTGTCTCTCTGTAGCGGTGCCGTTTCCGCTGAGCCACAGGTTAAGCATGCGAGAGGTTTTCGACTGTGAGGGGAAACCTCGAGTGGACCTGCTGAAGGCTCACCTCACTAAAGAGGGCCGCGTGGAGGAGCCCGTCGCCCTGCGTATTATTAATGAGGGGGCCGCCATCCTCCGCCAGGAGAAGACCATGCTGGACATAGAGGCCCCTGTCACAGGTCACTGTCATAAATACATACTCCCATAAATAGCCAACACTGAAACACTGTTTTTTGATGACCAAACAAATGTGGATTATAAAATAGTGTCACTCTGTTTTCTCTGAATCTGAGCATAGTTGAACCAAACCTGACATGGATCATAGTCTAAGAGACCCCTTTTCAGTCATAACTTAATTTTGACAAAATGTGAAGTAATTGCGCTTTGCAAGGCAACATGTATCTCTGTTTAAAAAATGTTTTTGAAAAAAGTGAGTGTGATTTACAGATATTGACATTTATTGAAGAGTACTGTTATCCTTATAGTTTAATTTTGTTTGTTTGTTTTGTTTTTCTCAGCATTGGTAAAACTCACCTTAACTCATCGTTAAAATTAATTTAAAGAAAGAAAGTTGGTTGGAAAGGCCTAGTGAGCTGCCTATTGAGGCAACATTTTTAGACATCATGTGTGCACACCTGACATTAAAATACCTCTTTTTGGCCAAAATGTACCACAGTCTCAAATAAATTATTTGTGGATAATCCAATCCCAGAATGTATAACAATGAACTCTGTGTTATTTTTCATCCAAGATGGTGGACAGAGTCGAGGGAAATTATAAATAGAAGCATATTTAATTAAGTACTGAAAAGGAGCCTGAGTAGCTCAGCGAGTAAAGACGCTGACTACCACACCTGGAGTCGCAAGTTCAAATCCGGGGTGTGCTGAGTGACTCCGGCCAGGTCTCCTAAGCAACCAAATTGGCCCGGTTGCTAGGGAGGGTAGAGTCACATGGGGTAACCTCCTCGTGGTCGCTATAATGTGGTTCTCGCTCTCAGTGGGGCGCGTGGTGAGTTGTGCGTGGATGCTGCAGTGAATAGTGTGAAGCCTCCACACACGCTAGGTCTCTGTGGTAACACGCTCAACAAGCCACGGTATAAAATGTGTGGATTAACGGTCTCAGATGTGGAGGCAACTGAGATTTGTCCTCTGCCACCTGGATTGAGGCAAGTCACTTCACAACCACAAGGACTTAGAGCACATTGGGAATTGGGCATTCCAAATTGGGGAGAAAAAAAAAATATATAAAAGAAGAAAACATTAAGCACTGAAAAACATGGAATGTACACATGCAAAACTTCACAGAAAGCTCCACTGATTCCCAAACTCCTGTTATTCACAGTTTTACACACCCCCTTCCCCTTAAGTATTCATTTATTAAATATTTTTGGTTCAGTTAGCCTTCGCTAAACTCCGACCCCCTTGCATCACATCCCATAGAAATAAATGGGAGATTACTGTGGACATCATGATTTTTGGCAAAATATGCTCATAAGCAGAATAAATATTATTCTTACGTCAGGCTATAATGAGGAGTGGGCATTTTTATCTGCTGTATTTCTTTAATTAAATTGTTAAATCAATTAAAGTGGAAAGCTATCAGTGTTATCAACAATAAATTTGTCAAACCGAAGCAGACAAAAAGTTCTACAGTATGCATTCGAGGTATGAAAATTCATGAGTAAACATTAATGAGAAGGAAATGCTAACTTTAAATAGTTTAGTTAATGTCAGCTTGTCTGAGGTGCCCTAGTGTAGTAACCATTGCCAAGCTGTGACTGGTAAGTCAACGTTTCAGGGTGTGGTTTAGCAAAGGGTCAATTTGACTACACTTAAAGCCCAAAGTATACTTCAGTCAGAAAGGACGCCTGACACAAATCTTGTCATCAGCAGAGTGCTCAAGCACTGAATGCAATGCAGCATGATTTTTCTAACTGCATGTCTTTAAACCCGCAGAATGCGCATGTGCCTGAAGTTATTTGCACTAATTAATGGGTCCACAAGGTGGCAACACTCACATTTGAGCCATTGCTCTCATGAAGAAGCACTAGATAAAGATGTAATAAACAACAGGAGATATGAATGTGAAGGCAACAACAGTGGATGTGCACGTCAAGATCGTGTGTGTGAGGACTTCAGAAGTTACCTGAATTTGAACAACTCGAGTCTGAAGGAATATAAAGACATCTTTAAACAAAACAAAAAAAGAAAAACAGCAGTGTAAATACATTTAGAAAGTTTTTCTGCCACAACTACCATAGGTAATACAGTACAGTTAGTGTTACTGCAGTAAATCCATGGTATATTTTGTAAGCGTTGTGATCTGTACCTGCTCTGCCCTCGTGCTGCTATGATTAAGCCGTGTTGATAACTGACCCGTGTAGCGCTGTTTCATTCTGCTTTTAAAATGAGCAAAATGCACTCCAAAACATACAGATGACAGAGGAAGGCTCATTTATATTCAAAAGGAAAGTGCTAACTGATTGTTCAGTGAAACGAACAATCCTAAGTTTCAGAAATGAGCTCGCGGGCCACTTGAAATGAAATGAGTTTGACACGTGTTGTTATGCGGTGACGTCACTGTGAGTAAGTGTGTATTTGTGTGTGTGTGTGTGTGTGTGTGTGGTGGGGTCTCTTTTGCAGTGTACAAAGCGCACATCCGACTGGGGCTGGCAAGCGTTATGTTGCGTCAAGAATATTAAATGAACATGTGAAATCCCAACAGCGGCACTCATAATTCAGCAGTGGCGCAGCGCCGCTGCAAAGTGCATATAGGGGAAACACTGTATGCAGTGGTGTAGTAGTGTCTGAAGAGGTGGGCATACTATGAATTTATGAAAGAACAGACTGTTGTAATTATAGTCCCACATAAACGTACAAAATGTATATCAGGGTATGTTTCTTGCTGGCATGAACAGTACACAGCTAAGAACCATGGTGTTCAGTATGTTTTTAAATTAATAGGTGTCATTAATGTTCCTTTTATTAGGCTACTATGAAAATTGTTAATACTTTATTATTATTCTAACTAATAAACTAATTCATAATACGCAATAAACTATTAAGCAGTGTAGCTAATATGAGTGTAGTAATGTTCACATTAACATGTTATCTTGTATTAACATATATAGCCTGCATACAAATTTATGGTAATTATATTTGTTTATTTTTGTACTTTACTGTGTATAGTGAAATTGTTTTCCTACTTAGAAATATAAGTTGAAATGATTTGATGTCATGAGAAAAAGGCACCACTGACAGCAGCAAAAGGCAAAAAAAAAAAAAAAAAAAAAAAAAGCACAAGAAACTAGCAGGGGTGCAATAAAATGCTGTTTTTTCACAAAGTTTAATTGCATAAGTTAAATTTAATTATATATATATATATATATATATATATATATATATATATATATATATATATATATATATATATACAGGTGCATCTCAATAAATTAGAATGTCGTGGAAAAGTTCATTTATTTCAGTAATTCAACTCAAATTGTGAAACTCGTGTATTAAATAAATTCAGTGCACACAGACTGAAGTAGTTTAAGTCTTTGGTTCTTTTAATTGTGATGATTTTGGCTCACATTTAACAAAAACCCACCAATTCACTATCTCAAAAAATTAGAATATGGTGACATGACAATCAGCTAATCAACTCAAAACACCTGCAAAGGTTTCCTGAGCCTTCAAAATGGTCTCTCAGTTTGGTTCACTAGGCTACACAATCATGGGGAAGACTGCTGATCTGACAGTTGTCCAGAAGACAATCATTGACACCCTTCACAAGGAGGGTAAGCCACAAACATTCATTGCCAAAGAAGCTGGCTGTTCACAGAGTGCTGTATCCAAGCATGTAAACAGAAAGCTGAGTGGAAGGAAAAAGTGTGGAAGAAAAAGATGCACAACCAACCGAGAGAACCACAGCCTTATGAGAATTGTCAAGCAAAATCGATTCAAGAATTTGGGTGAACTTCACAAGGAATGGACTGAGGCTGGGGTCAAGGCTTCAAGAGCCACCACACACAGATGTGTCAAGCAATTTGGCTACAGTTGTTGTATTCCTCTTGTTAAGCCACTCCTGAACCACAGACAACGTCAGAGGCGTCTTACCTGGGCTAAGGAGAAGAAGAACTGGACTGTTGCCCAGTGGTCCAAAGTCCTCTTTTCAGATGAGAGCAAGTTTTGTATTTCATTTGGAAACCAAGGTCCTAGAGTCTGGAGGAAGGGTGGAGAAGCTCATAGCCCAAGTTGCTTGAAGTCCAGTGTTAAGTTTCCACAGTCTGTGATGATTTGGGGTGCAATGTCATCTGCTGGTGTTGGTCCATTGTGTTTTTTGAAAACCAAAGTCACTGCACCCGTTTACCAAGAAATTTTGGAGCACTTCATGCTTCCTTCTGCTGACCAGCTTTTTAAAGATGCTGATTTCATTTTCCAGCAGGATTTGGCACCTGCCCACACTGCCAAAAGCACCAAAAGTTGGTTAAATGACCATGGTGTTGGTGTGCTTGACTGGCCAGCAAACTCACCAGACCTGAACCCCATAGAGAATCTATGGGGTATTGTCAAGAGGAAAATGAGAAACAAGAGACCAAAAAATGCAGATGAGCTGAAGGCCACTGTCAAAGAAACCTGGGCTTCCATACCACCTCAGCAGTGCCACAAACTGATCAACTCCATGCCACGCCGAATTGAGGCAGTAATTAAAGCAAAAGGAGCCCCTACCAAGTATTGAGGACATATACAGTAAATGAACATACTTTCCAGAAGGCCAACAATTCACTAAAAATGTTTTTTTATATTGGTCTTATGATGTATTCTAATTTTTTGAGAGAGTGAATTGGTGGGTTTTTGTTAAATGTGAGCCAAAATCATCACAATTAAAAGAACCAAAGACTTAAACTACTTCAGTCTGTGTGCATTGAATTTATTTAATACACGAGTTTCACAATTTGAGTTGAATTACTGAAATAAATGAACTTTTCCACGACATTCTAATTTATTGAGATGCACCTGTATATATATATATATATATATATATATAGCAGGGAAATAAAATTATGGTGACTCCAGTGATGCTTGTACATCAGATGCTGGAAATGTCCCACCACATACTGAAATGGAAAATATTTTTGGATGGCAAATATCCAATCATGTCTGAAATTAACGTTCTGATTGGTGGATCAGCTTAGTCAGACTTAGTCTGTCTTGCCAGTGCCATCAGTTGAGCTCCTGCAGCTCTGTACACATTTAGAGAGTATATCTGTACACTTTTTAAAATAAAATAAAAAACACAGTTCACTCAACGGTGCTGCGGTATCGTGTAAGTAGATTGAAAAAATTCCAGGTCAAAAGCCTATTCGTTGTTCTGGCGGCCATACCTATCATCGCTTATTTCAGGTGAGCATACAGCGTATGCCTGCATATGCCCTAGACTACACTACTGACTGTATATATATATATATATATATATATATATATATATGCACATGCGCACTCTTCAAACAGCCATCAGAACGGCACTTATGCATTTACATGACTACATAAGGCACATTTTCTGAGAAAAAAACCCAGTTTGTTAAACCGCATCCTCTTAATCCCTTAAATGTCGTAAGGAAATCTGTGTTCTCGTTTACATGACGTTTCAGAACACAGCTTTCTGCAAAAACCCTGGAATAACTGTTTTCTTATGTGCATGTAAACGTGGTCATTTAAACAAGCAAAAGAAAAAAAAAGGTTTTACTTTCTGCCTGTGCATGTCTGTTAAATCTGCATATATTTTGATTCATCCCAGTGACTCGAGTCATTGACCATTTTGGCAGTTTACATATATATGCCAGTAGGTGGTGACAAATAAGTTTCTTTCCTATGCTATATTAAAATGTGTGTGTCTTCAAATCTACTAAGAGATATCATTTTAAGCATTCTAAGCATTTCCCCCCCACAAATAGCAACAAAAGCAGACATTTACATTTTACAAGGCTTACGTTTTTGGAGTATGACTACGTATTTATTAAGCTAAACAAAGAGATATCAATAATAGCCTAAAAATAATTACACATTTTAATAACATCCTTACATCATTGTAATAATGTATGGTCAACAAATTCATCTGCCACTTTTTCTCGATGTAAGTGACATGTTTGGATTAGTGCTGCTCCTTTAGAGTCCTATGTAGAGAAAATGTGCTGCTGTAATCAATCAAAACTCTCACACAAATGACAGATTTTAGATTCAAAACTGCGTATTGAGCACTTTGCGTACCTGATCTAAATGTTTGATTTTCATTTTTGCTTATTTTGTATAATAAACGATGTGGGTACAGTGTTGGGTCATCACTTGACATCCAATATAAAATCTGAGTCCTGAAGCAAAACCACTGTTATCACGTATTATAACCAGTGTAACAATGAAAAGATATTATGGATTACAGTGTGTATTATGAGATACAGTATTATGAATGTCTTTATAATGCGTTATATATGCAGGATTTATAGAACTTTTTATCTTATTTTGGACATGTGGATGTATTTTTCCTTCTTTTTTGAATAAATTAGTCATATCTATATATGAGACAGATATATTGTTGGTATTTAAGAAACAAATGTCTAATAGGACAAAATGGAGAGATGTTTTAGTAGTTTTTCTTTATTATTATAGTGTGTGGAGATATCCATGGGCAATTCTTCGACCTAATGAAGTTATTTGAGGTTGGTGGGTCTCCTGCGACAACAAGGTACCTATTTCTTGGGGACTATGTTGACCGAGGGTACTTCAGTATTGAGGTGAGTGTTCTTCTTCACCCTGCTTAGGCTCTCTTTCTAGTGCACACTGAATCAGTTAGACTCCAAATGGTTGAACATGAACATACATCTCTTATAGTTTTAAGTCTGAATACATTAAATGAATACTGTATGTGTGACAGCACACTCATAATCATACTCATATTTAAGCATCTCATCTATTTTTCAGTTCAAACTATCTTTGGTAAAATTTCTTGATTGGGTCAATGAAATCATCTCTCTCTTGTTTTGTCTTTCTCTCCCTCAGTGTGTTCTATACCTCTGGTCACTGAAAATCCTCTATCCGAAGACACTGTTTCTACTGCGGGGAAACCATGAATGTAGACATCTGACTGAATATTTCACTTTCAAACAAGAATGTGAGTACTTCAAAACCTCACCTCTCTCGTCTCCTCTGTTGGTCTTTTTTTCTAGAGCAGTCTGCTGTCAGACAGAGAAAGAGAGATGTCAAGAGATCCAGAGAGAGTATGATTAGCAGAAAATTCATTTGCCTGTTAATGTTGGGCCCAGGGAGCCTGTGAGTGTGATTTCCCTGATGAGGGGAGTGAGGAGGAGTGGATGCCCTCCTTTACCATCTGCTGAGTGACAGAACACACACACACTTTCTATCAAACACTATTGACATCACTATTATTATTGCTCATACTTTGCTCATAATACACTGACCTAATATATTCAGGTTGATTCAGTGATGTTAAATATTATTATCGTAGAAAACAGGTGAAAAAAATACCATAGACTTGACATTGAAGGAGGGATTCCAGACAAATAGAGAACAAAATATCATAGTTACTTAGGAGTAGGTAACCTTTTGACACTTGACTCCAGCCAGTAAATAACCACCTAGAAACTGCATAACAACATGCTAAAACCTACCATGGGTGCATTTTCCAAAAGCATCTTTAGCCAACTATGTTCGCAAGTTCCATCGTTACCAACACAGTTAAACGATTTGGTGTTTCCCGAAACCATAGTTCCAACGAACATTCGCAAACAGCATCGCAAAGTTGTGTGGCTTTAACTACAGCTCTCCACCTGTGTTTCAAAACATAGTTCCTTGTTAGTTTGCTGTGTGGACATCATTCGACTTCGCTGAGGCTTCTATATCTTTCATTTTGTCAAGACTTTCGGCTTCTGTTGGAGAACACGACTTTTATGTTTTTAAGTTAACGCATAATTGCCGTTTATATGTTTTTGACGAGTGCGCATATGCATATGTGTCGAAGTGCGTCGGGGGAACCCCGAAGTCTAATGTAAAGGGAAACCCCTACTGCAGCAATGTATCTGTCACATTTACATTGCGCGCGCAGCTTTCGTGTCTTTAGCGGCTTTCACGAGCTATTAAACCCAGAAGTTATTACTCCACCCACTGCGTAATGCCATTAATGACAGCTCTATATTGTTGAACCAATGTAGTTCAAATGATGGATGTGAGACATAATTACTATGGTTTTGGGAAACAGTCATGACTAGCTAGTTAATTTCTCCAACGATGCATCATACTATGGTGTTTAAGCAGTGAGTTATGTAGTTGAATGGGAAACACACCCCAGAACGCCTTTGCAACAGCATAGCAAAGCCTGGCAGCAAGTTTAGCACAAGCAAACACCACTCCTATTTTCTTCTGAAAATTAAAAGAAAACTGGTAACACTTTACAATAAGGTTCCATTTGTTAACATTAGTTAACAACATTAGTTAAAGGGATCATGGCATGCAGAATCAAAATGTCCTTGATCTTTTGACATATAAGAGGTCATTTACTTTAAAAACATTGTAACACATTCAATGGAAAGGAGGAGGCGAGAACCGGCATGACAATATAAATAATAGATTAATAATAAACTTATAAAAGACACAAACACACAGAGGTGTCGGACAGCTGTCCGTAACTCTCTCTGTCGCACTGCCGTCTCCGGTCGGCCTTATCCCTCTCGGGCTTAATCAGCCTAATTAGGGGCCGGGTGTGTGGAATCACAACCCGGCCCTGCCCTCCGCCCTGCCACATTTCTCCCTTGTTCTCTCGGGCCGGGGAGCCCCCGGCATGACGTACATCCTCCCCCCCTCTTTCCCTGGGGGGAGGTGTGCCCTTCCGGCCCCGTCTGCCGGCAGGTCATCCCTGCCTTCCTGGAACTGGGAGGGTGACAAGGGGAGGGAAACAACAATAAAAAAACATGGTACATACACGCCGTAATGGCCGATGATACCAACTTAATAATATTTTAAAAAGAGAGGGAAAGGCCAATGCGGAGCGGCAGTGGGAGTGAGAGAGGAGAGAGAGATAGAAAAAAAAATGTACTCGCCTGTTCTCCGATACGCCATAGCCTGGTCCTCGGCCAATCCTCCACCCTCTAGTGGATGACAGCCGTGCCTCCCCGAGTGGATCGGAGGCCCTGACCGCTCCAGACGGTCGGTTAGGAACCCCTCCTCCCCTCGCAGTCGGCGGTCGTTCCTCCGCTTTCAGGCGGCTGGGCTCCTCCGTCCCCAGGCGGATGGCCGCGACTGCTCCGTTGGGGTGGATGGTAGTTGCGAGGACTCTACTATGGCACATCCCTCCTCCTTCCCGGGTTTCGGCACCATTGTAACACATTCAATGGAAAGGAGGAGGCGAGAACCGACTTGACAATATAAATAATAGTTTAATAATAAACTTAAACCAAAAGACACAAACACACACAGGTGTCGGACAGCTGTCCGTAACACTCTCTCTGTCGCACTGCCGTCTCCGGTCGGCCTTATCCCTCAGGCTTAATCAGCCTTATTAGGGGCCGGGTGTGCGGAATCACGACCCGGCCTCGCCTTCCGCCCTGCCACAAACATACTGCGAGTTTTAGAACTCAAAACTTCCTCCTCACTGTGAAAAGAGCATTAGTTAAACCAGGCTGACAAAACAACTTGTTCTCTACTTCCTCCACATTGTGATGTCACACTGTGGTAGACATTTGTATCTGACCGCCTCCACAACAACACATCAGCAACACACTTTACCTTATCACTCCTGTTGCCCGTCCAGTAGTGGTGAGCAGTGAGATGGCGAGTAGACAGAGCAGGTCAGTCAAGAGCAGAGAGCCAATCATAATAGTGGGCGTGTACTGACAAGTCTTAAAGGGGAAGCAGCACCAAAACCGAGCTTTCTGACAAAGGGTCAGAATGAGGGTGGAAAATTATCATGTCCTACAAATATATGTTTTTTTGCAAAAAACTTTACTAATATTAACAGTGAACCTCAAGGAACATATTCAAATAAAAAAAATAAAATAAAAAAAGGCATGAACACTTTAACATGAACTAACAATGAATAATACTTTTACAGCATTTATTAATCTTGGTTAATGTTAATTTCAACATATAGTACATTTTTTAAATCAAAAGTTGTGTAACATTAGTTAATGCACTATGAGCTAACTTTAACAATGAACAATTGTATTTTTATTAACTAACATTAACAAAGATTAATAAATGCAGTAAAAAATACATTGTTCATTGTTAGTTCATGATATCTAATGCATTAACTAATGTTAACAAATAGAACCTTATTGCAGTTTTACCAAAAAATTATGAATCACTTTTCCTTTTGAGGATGTCCCAAAATAATGTTTTGTCAGATGTACCTCACTTCTGGGGACATTTTTCAAAAATTTTGTGGGCTACTTTTTTAAAGAGCATTTTGAGAAACTTTAACTACTGAAAAAAGTGGTAACCTGCAATTGTTACCACAACAAACTATTTCTACTTGATCTAACCCATAAAAATTATTTGTGTTGGTGCAGTCTAATGTAGTCACGATACTTTAATTAAGACATGTTAAATAATATTTTGGACTTGAATCAAACCAGTTAATTTAAATGTTACAACAATGAACAGTTGTTACAATACACTGAGTGACATTTATGGTGAAATTAATTTCTTCTTACTCATTTTGATTTTCAATACTTTGCATATTAAAAATGTTTAACTCTTAAAAATAATATAATCCATAATTTATACTCTGATTCTTAATGCACTGCACAAATATGTAATTAATGTAATGTAATTAAATGTGGTCCATTAATACTAATACTAATACAAATCAAATGATATACTTTTTTCAGTGTTAATGCAATATATAAAAGCATTCAAATGTACACTTCAAAAAAAGCACCAGTAGTGTAGTCTACTGTAGTCTAAACTTCTGTCTGGTCATGTGTGGTCTTTTGATTTTTATGTTGATTGAGGCTCTTTTTTTCTTGCCCTTGATCTTGTGTCTTGACTGCTAGTCTGGGTTCACTGTATTCCCAGTCCACATACAGTAGGTGCCTCCTCGTCAATTTTATTTAGAGGGAACTAACTGCTCATCCCTGGCTTGCAGTCTTCCAAGTCCATGGGTTCCTCCTAATCGATATTATTTTGAAGAACCTGACTGCGTGTCCCAGCCATGGACTCACTTCTTGAATCCCCTGTTTTTTTCTGTCCTTCTATTATTGTCCTTCCTGATACAACCTCAGCATATGACCTCTTTCTTCTAGTTTTCACCTCTTCAGTTTCCCAAATCTTTCTTTTCTTTGGCTGAGATATATCCTCCTTTTTTGTATTGTATCCCACAACCTCAGCAAATAACCTCTTTATACTTGATTTCACCTGTTCAGGATCCTCCTTTCTTTAACCTTTGTATAAGACCTCCTTTCCGCCCTTTCAGGTTTCAAAAACTCTTCTCTTGGTCCGAGGTCCATGCTCCCTAGCTTTATATCCCAATAACTTAAAACATACCTTCTTTTCCTGCCTCTGTGTCATCTTCAACTGCTGAGTTCCACTAGAGCGAGCGAATTTATAGCAGAACTGTACTGATGTCATAATGATTATTTGTTTTCCTTTGATTTTGTGTTCCTTTGAATCTATAATCAGAACTACTGTAGTGGTAGCATTGTGATGTCACTGTAACTCTGATGTCATAACACTTATGTAGATACACTAGCAACTGTATAGCAGTAAGGCCCAGCCATCTCTTGTCACCAGAATAGGGTGATATCAGATGACAATGACAAAAAATAAAAATAAAAATAAAAAATAAAAAATCGATACACATGGGAAAAACACAATTAAGCCTTTTCTCAAAAATGTATTATCTAAACATATTTGCAGTACTATACACATATTCTACAAAAAACAGTTTAAAGTAAATGATCAAATACACAATTACATAATTAATTTAATTTGTAATTTCTGTTCAAATTTCAAATATATTATATATTTTAAAATACATACTATTACTTAATATATATTATATAATATTATATATTAAAACACACATATGTATGTATGATATATGTGTGTGTGTGTGTGTATCTTTCCAAAAACATTTTTTTATTGAATATTTTTGTTTATTTTATTTATAAAAATATATACAGTATATGCACTTTTAATGCACATAGAAGAAGTCTTTTGATGCACAGAGAAGAATAAATACAAGAATAAACAGAATAAAATACAACATTAACTACAAACTGCAAAATTAAATAATATATTTGTGATTTCTGCAAGTGAAACAAAAGGCTTTGACATTTTTGCATTTGCTGTTATCCAAAGCTACTTACAGTGCATGTAAGGTATACAGTTTCATTAGTTTGTGTGTTCCCTGGGTATCGAACCCCTGACCCTGGCATTGCTAGTGCCATGCTCTTCCACTTGAGCTCACATCTCTGAGAGTAGGTCAGTGGATTAGCAAGGGGGTGCATTTGCGATTTCATTAACTTCAACTGTACTGTACTGTGCTATTAACATTTCATAGATTTTTAGCTTCTTTTTTTTTTTTTTTTTTGTCTGAAAATAAATAAATAAATCCCAGTATGGCAGAAAATTTACATATATAGATTGGTCCAATCATTAGTTAGAGAGTATGTGTGTGTGTGTGTGTGTGTGTAGAAGATGGAAGGAGAGATTGATATGCAGAGTGATGCAGTGATGTGGCTGAACAGATTGGTAGATTTAGAACGGCACAGAATGTCTCAGACACACAAACACACATCTCTCTCACTCTGTGTACTCTGAAAGTGTAAATAAATGCAAGAGCTTAATGTACAAATTCGATTCATACAGAGATAATAAGCCCTTCAAAACAAGTTCACTTCATTTCTGAGAATGCACACTTTAAAAATGTTTTGTCTGGTAACCTTAAAATTATGCTTCATGTGGTAACATCTGAATTAACTGGTTTGATTCAAGTCAAAAATGTTATGTAATTGCACTAAATGAACCTAACAAATTAGGTTAAAACAGCAAAAGTCATTTTTATGGGTTAAATGAAGTGAGACAGATTAGAGATTTTAATTGATTTTATTTAACATATTGAGGTAATTTGTTTCAGGTATATAAACATGAAATTTCATGTGATTTATTTATTTTTTTTTTTTTTTGCTGTTCAGACTATAAAAACCAAACAGGTTTAAGTCAGATACATAAAAACAATAATAATAGTAAAAAAAGAGATTTTTGCTGCATGTCTAAACATGAATACTTCAAACAGGTGTGTGAACTCTGTCTCTCTCTTTTTCAGGTAAAATCAAATACTCAGAGCAGGTGTATGACGTGTGCATGGATGCGTTTGACTGTCTGCCTTTGGCTGCTCTGATGAATCAGCAGTTTTTGTGCGTTCATGGGGGCCTGTCTCCAGAGATCCACACGTTAGATGACATCAAGAGGGTGAGGGGGACAAACTGGACTAGACAATAGAGAAAAGATCTTATAGGGCTTTTAACACTTGCAATTATTATAATTTTTAAACAACATGGTCTCAGAGAATGAGGTTACTATACTTCCATTTTTTAAAAATTATTTTTACATTGCTTATCATACGTATTGCGTTTCCTGGTGAAATGAACACTAGAGGCACTACAACAACAATGCCTCTTATTCCCTTTCACACAAATCAGGAGTAAAACAACAGATTATCAGTTCATAAACACTTACTTTTCACCCTGTTTCTCGTATATTGCTATCTTATGACATCTGAACACTTTTACTATTGTGCGTGACTTGTAAGGCAATACATTTTAACATATGCATTACATAACCAACTACATTTACAAGCTTGTCGAGAAACATCAAATAGCGTGGTAGCTCAACTGATACGGGTACCAGTCCTGAAGAGCATGCTAGTCGACATGTGAGCCGAAAGTTTCAAAGAAGCACCACAAAGTGACGTGGTTGGTTCAGCAATAGTGTTTTTCATCTCAGATTTGCTTTATATGTAACTAGGTTTAGGTTTAAGGTTTACATTTGACTACTGTAAAGTGGTGTATTTCTAAGTGAAAAAGAATATTCAGCTATGAAAAAATCGTAGGGCAGGACTTGATTTTAACCATCGGAATTCATTAGATTCTGAAAAGTGAGCTCAATGCAAGTTTGCTAAAATTCTTAAATAGGCTTTTTTTCTGTATGTAATATAAAGATATATCTACCAAAATAAAGGAAATCCAAAAAGTTTAAGCATGCCAAATGCATAATATGAATGTAATGGCATAATAGTAATGTTTCATAAATTCATATTTTGCATTATGACATTTTAATTGTTTAGAAAAAAAGAAGTGAAAAATTATTTAGAAGTTCAAAATAAACTTTTTTTCTGCATCTATTGTCATGTTAGCATATTTTTTTACAAATCTTTTTTAAAATCTTAAATCTTTATTGTATTTATCTTTCACTGGCTTAACAGATCCAATCCATGTTCAATGGAAATTATTTATTGTTAGAACAATAAAATAATTTTGTACCTCCTTGTACATATTTAAAGCATAATTCCGAAGTAAAACAGTAATCTAATGACAAAATAAGGTAAGTGGTAAAATATTGGTATCGGCCTATAGTTGTTTATGTTTTGTTTTTAATTAGGGCTGTCGATTTAACAGTGTAATTTAATGCATTTAATTATATGAAAAACAATGTGTTAAAAAAATTTACGTAATTAATCATGCCCCTTACCTGTACGTAAATTGTTAATAAGGAATGTTCCTAGCATCTGAGCAATTCAAAACTTGATGTCCCACCTTGATGCAGTAGGGGGCAGTCAGCATGTCAGCTGTACAGGCAACATGACTCGTCAAAACAATGAGCAGGCAGCACAACCTTCCACAGACTTAATTTGTGGTCAAACTCAGCTGTACAGATTAAAACAGAATGCAGAAATATTGAGATGCGTTTTTTTTTACGTTTCAAACTGTTTAACATCTTAAAAACACACGGCACTGATGTCTAGAGACGCTGAAAACTAGTATAGATTTGATACTAACCAGCTTTGATGCTAACACCCTTTCAAATTCCAAATGTTAATCATTGCTTAATGCAGAGTTAAAAGTGCCTTTAACACAGGGTTAAAAAGACATTAGGAAAAGTGTGAAAAGCCCTTATCTGTGTTTCTAAGTCTTCATAAAGTGCAGTGCTTGTAAATGTTATTGTAGCATGTCTGAAGTCCAAGGCATTAAGTCTTTAGGGGAATTAATATAATCTGTTTTTATAAAAGAATGTTCAGAAGGCAAATCCATTTCCATAACAAGGTCCATTTCATGTTCCTAAGGAAGTCCTTATCGAGCAGTCCTGGTCTGTTTGGGATGTTTTAGACTGAAGACTGAGCTCTAACACCAGACGTTTCACTGATCCTATGTAAATCTCCCCTTATACTTTTGCTTTATTTTCTACGACAATGGGCTGTGCACAAACACAACACACCTTTTTTTAAATTATTATTTCCTCTCTCTCTCTCTCTCTCTCTCTCTCTCTCTCTCTCTCTCAATACAAAAACTCTACATTTGATTTCCAAAGCAGTGCAAAATAAGAAAAAGAAAAGTAAAATAATGATTGGAATAAAATACAAATTATAAAAAGGAATATAAAAGTAATATAAAATATTAACAAATAACATTAGAAAATTAAAAAGAGAGTAAACAAATAGTATAGAAAATATTGACAAAATGAATAGAATAACAGTACAGACTAATATTAGAAATGAACAAATTTAAAGACCCCACAAAATCAAAATGAGAGTTTTAAGGTCCAAGTTTGTTTTTTGTTTTTTTTTTGTGTGTTTTTTTTACTTTGAGGCCATCTTTATGCTAAAGTACTCCTAAAAGTTGAAAAATAAATAAATAAATAAAAATTCTAATTTGGGAAGACAGACTAAAGCTGCATTCCATTCATCTCAGAAAGTCTGAATTTTTCAACTTACTACTAGGAAAATCACTTTCAAGTGATTTGAAAGTGATTTGATTTGATTTGATTCGAAGTTGGACTTCCAACATGGAAACTCGTGCGAAAATCTTTAAATTGCAGAGATCCAGGTGCATGACTTCATGCAAACATGTCAGCACTCAAGGAGATTTACAGAGTTAATGATAAATATTCACTTTTATTCAATATTATCCATCAATTAGTTAAAGTTTCTACATTCTATGATAATTAGTCCTGTTTAACAAATGTTTGCAGAGACAAATGTAAAAAACATGGTAAATTCAGTATTGCTAATCATACACCTGTACAGCAAATGCTAGAAATGCATTATCATTTAACAGCCGAACACATCATAGGCTAACGGAAACATTGCTGTTTTGTTTGCTTACACATCATCTTCCGAGTACTGGCCAATGGAATGGATGACTATATGGTCGGAGTCATTTGGAAATATCAAGTCTTTAACAAAAAGAAATAAATTCTGAAACAAGTTAGATTTACATTTTAAATTTACATTCATGCATTTGACTTTAATTCAAAGTGACAATGCATTAATAATATACATTTTATCAGTCTTTGCATTCCCTGGGAATCGAGCCCATGACCTTTGTACTGTTAAAAGGGATACAAAGAAATAAGTTAAAATAAATAAATACATAAATAATAGTGTTAATAAAGATGTGTTTACTTTGTCTCTCTCTTTTTCTCTCAGTTGGACAGGTTCAAGGAGCCCCCGGCGTTCGGCCCCATGTGTGACCTCCTGTGGTCTGACCCTCTGGAGGACTTCGGCAATGAAAAGAGCCAAGATTACTTCAGCCACAACTCTGTCCGTGGATGCTCTTACTTCTACAGGTATACCGCAACCATTCACATGTAATTTTAATGGAGAACACTTTGAGTATTGATTGGGGAGAAGAGCTGTAGATTTATAAAAAAGATAACACCAGAAAGGTGAGACATAACCCGTAGGAATAAAAACTAACTAATGAAATCTCTTTAGCCCTCTGAAAAAATCAACCTGGTCTCATAGAATCCTGTTACTGTACCTACATTTTTGCAAAATGATTGCGACAGTTTCCTGGTGAAATGAACACTAGAGACACAATAACAACAATGACTTTTATTTACTTTCACACAAATCATGAGTAAATTGGCAGATTATAAGTTCATAAACACTTACTTTTTCATCCTGTTCCCCACACAATGCTATCTTATTACATCTAAACACTTTTACTATAGCACATGATGGCGATACATTTTGAAGTTTGCATTATATAACCAACTACATTTATAAGCTTGTTCACATGCGATCAAATTGCGCGGTAGCTCAAATGATTTGAGCGTTGCACTTGCGATGCAAAAGACTGGAATACGAATCCTGAAGAGCGAGTCGACACATGAGCCCAAAGTGTCTTAGAAGCATCACAATGGGCCTATTTACACTTAGCCACTTCATGCGTTTTTACTGATCGGATTGCTGGTTGAAAAAGCTCATTCCATTTACACTTGGCCACATCAGTGTGTCTCCGCCAAACGGATATAAAGCCGATCATGCTATATGCAAATAAAACAGAGTTCACTTCCGTGATTATGCTAATTCCGTTATTATTTGATTCCAAGTGAATTTGCCCAGCGCGAGTGTGTCTGTGTATGGGCGCGCTGTCTGATTTCCCCCTCGCGGCTTGTCGTAGATAAGACATGTCATGCATGTCAGCTGCACTCATGTCAGTGTTTAGTTTCAGTTTCATCTGCGATCTGCATATGCAAATAAATGAGGAAAAAAGTTCTGTCTCTCTTACAACATGCATTCATTTCTTTCTTTGTCATGTTCTTTCTTTGCGATGCAAGTCCAATGCAAATATTTGGTGACAGCTGTTATATTTCGCATTTTCCCTATGCTGACATTGTGCTGTTTGGGCGGGGTAAAGTTTACATACAGTTGAATTCACAAGTTTACATACACCTTAGCCAAATACATTTAAACTCATTTAATTGTAGAAAGCTTTCCCTGTCTTAGGTCATTTAGGATCACTGCTTTATTTTAAGAATGTGAAATGTCAGAATAATAGTAGAGAGAATGATTTATTTCAGCTTTTATTTCTTTCATCACATTCCCAGTGGGTCAGAAGTTTACATACACTTTGTTAGTATTTGGTCGCATTGCTTTTAAATTGTTTAACGTGGGTGAAACATTTAGGGTAGCCTTCCACAAGCTTCTCACAATAAGTTGCTGGAATTTTGGTCCATTCCTCCAGACAGAACTGGTGTAACTGAGTCAGGTTTGTAGGCCTCCTTGCTCACACATGCTTTTTCAGTTCTGTCCACAAATTTATATCAGATTGAGGTCAGGACTTTGTGATGGCCACTCCAATACCTTGACTTTGTTGTCCTTAAGCCATTTTGCCACAACTTTGGGGTATGCTTGGGGTCATTGTCCATTTTGAAGTCCCATTTGTGACCGAGCTTTATATTATATATTTCAATATATCCACATAATTTTCCTTCCTCATGATGCCATCTATTTTGTGAAGTGTACCAGTCCCTCCTGGAGCAAAGCACCCCCACAACATGATGCTGCCACCCCCATGCTTCACGGTTGGGATGGTGTTCTTTGGCTTGCAAGCCTTACCCTTTTTCCTCCAAACATAACGATGGTCATTATGGCCAAACAGTTCAATTTTTGTTTCATCAGACCAGAGGACATTTCTCCAAAAAGTAAGATTTTTGTCCCCATGTGCACTTGCAAACTGTAGTCTGGCTTTTTATGGCAGTTTTGGAGCAGTGGCTTCTTCCTCGCTGAGCAGCCTTTCAGGTTATTTCGATATAGGACTCGTTTTACTGTGGATATAGATACTTGTCTACCTGTTTCCTGCAGCATCTTCACAAGGTCCTTTGCTGTTGTTCTGGGATTGATTTTCACTTTTCGGACCAAACTACGTTCATCTCTTGGAGACAGAATCCATCTCCCTCCTGGGCGGTATGATGGCTGCGTGGTCCCATGGTGTTTATACTTGCGTACTATTGTTTGTACAGATGAACGTGGTACCTTCAGGCATTTGGAAATTGCTCCCAAGAATGAACCAGACTTGTGGAGGTCCACAATTTTTTTCTGAGATCTTGGCTGATATCTTTTGATTTTCCCATGATGTCAAGCAAAGAGGCACTAAGTTTGAAGGTAGGCCTTAAAATACATCCACAGGTACACCTCAAATTGACTCCAGTTATCCAATTAGCCTATCAGAAGCTAATTGGCTATTTGCCTAAAGGCTGACCCACTGGAACTGTGATATAGTCAATTAAAAGTGAAACAATCTGTATGTAAACAGTTGTTGGAAAAATTACTCATGTCATGCACAAAGTAGATGTCCTAAACGACTTGCCAAAATATGAAATCTGTGGAGTGGTTAAAAAAATGAGTTTTAATGACTTCAACCTAAGTGTATGTAAACTTCTGACTTCAAATATATGTGACTTGAACAGCCAGATGCATTTAGACTTGACCAGTTTTGTCTGGAATGCATCTCAAACCACCTCCTGAAGTGGGCTGAGCGATCGGATTGCAATCCATCTCGAATGCACTTCAGTGGGCATTTACACCTGGTCCTTTCATAATCATGTAGCTTATCCAATCAGTGAAAATGCATGAAGTGGCCAGGTGTAAACAGGCCCAAAATGACTTTGTTGCTTCAGCAATTGTGTTTTCTATCTCACATTTGCTTTTTATGACACTATCGGTTAGGTTTAAGTTTTAGGGTAGGGAGGTTGGTTTTGTTGATTTAAAACTTGATAAACCTTAAAACCTCATCTGTTTGGGAGAACATTTAACTTGCTTTTAGCACCACATAGTGGACATTTAACATCGCAACTGCTTTGATACATGTAATGAATCACATTATATAATATTGCAAAAATGTAACTACAGTCAAGTAATTTTCATGAGATTAGGCTGGAAAAAAAACGCATGACAACATTTTTCTGAGCTACGCTATCCACATTGGTTTTGAAGCTCTATACTCTTACTGTATGTCAACAATTGTCTCATTTGTTTCTACTTTTATTTCCCCTAAAGAAATTTAAGATAAACATCTAAGACAAAGCTGATACTTAAATGTAAATGAGCTATAAAATATAAAATAGCAACCTATAAAGAATCAAATATTCCTCTGGGAATGGTTGTACAGTAAAACTAGGGTGTAGATAAAAGTCCAGTACGTCAAGGATGGAGAGAGTGAATTTAATTGGAATTGTAAAGCAGCCCAAACAGTGACCAGCCTCAGCACAACACAGAATCCCCACAATCCCACGGGAATCTGTGCTCTGCCGTTACCATGACAACTGGCTACTACTGCCAGATCCGCTGAGATATGAAGATATAGAGATAGAGAGAGAAATGATGGTGCAAGAAAAGGAATAAAGGAGAAAGAAAAGAAAATTTTGAGAAAAATGAGTGATCGCAGTAGAGGAGTTTTTAGAAAGAAATGAAGCTAATGTGTGTTCAAACTAGAGCAAACATTGAGCAGGCTGTGAATGAGAGTCTGAGGTGTGAACATTACCCACAATCCTCTCTGTTTTCACATCTTATGAAACCTACAGAAATCAATGAAACTAAACACAATGGATGAAGCCGCTGGTCAGGATGTGTGTGTCATTTATAGAAAATAATGGCTTGCCATGTTTGGTAACTTTGGTCAATTTTTTTCACCTGTTTAGGTTACATTTACATTTAGTCATTTAGCAGACGCTTTTATCCAAAGCAACTTTCAAATGAGGAAAATAGCAAGCAATTTGTCATACAAAGTTCAACAACATCTATAGTGTTGTACTGCCAAGCTCTCAAGGCGGCTGGAGTAGTATAGACAGAGACAGAGAAGGATTTATTTATTTATTTATTTTGTACAGTAAGTGCAAGTTAAGTTCAATAGTAAGTACAATTAGTGTGGACTGGTTAAGTGCTCGGTTAATAACTACCTCCTCCTTGTTTTACTGTCCATTCATTTAAACAATACGTAAAAAAAATAAAAGAAAAAACATTACTCTGGTGAGAACAACAGAAAGTCAGTGGCTATGTTCAGAATTAAATATTACTTCCTGAATAATGTGTAGTATATTGTTTATTGACAATTTTTGTATTCAGTAAGTGAAACAGTAGACATTATGGAACGATAAACATTTAGAACTGTAGTATGCTAAATTGTTGTCACATGTAGGGTTGCCAACTTTTTGTTGCAAGAATATGAGATGTTTGAGCATTTCGAGTGCTTCAGTATGGGACATCTAGAGCAGCGTTCCCCAATTAGTTTTTACCAAGGGCCAAATTCTGTCAACAATACAAAGTGAAGGGCCACGGCCGTTGATGTAATGACACATTTTTTGTGCTGCTGCTATTATTATTATTATTATTATTACCATTGTTGTTTTTATTATTAAAAGAGTCACGCATAAATGTTCATATTTTTTATTAGTTCTTTTAGTATTATTAGCCTGTTTTATTTATTCAAACAATTATGAAATATTTTTGGTATACAGATACACAAAATTACACAACTTTGCCTGCTGAAAAAAAAAAACAAACAACAAAAAAAAAAACTTTCATGAACAATCTGGATCTCCATGTCCTCCATGCGAGACAACTGTTCCTGCTCATCTCCAAACAGGATCTCCTGCACGTTCCCTAATTGCAGATTCAATTATTAGTCCTATTAGTATTAATATTGTTATTCTTAAGGATAATATAAAGTATTGCTATAATTTAAATAAAGAAAAGACCGTGAGCCAATGTTTTCTTATAAATTATTTGTAATATTAGGCTATGCATCATATTTTTTTTCTGTACAATGTTATTCTTAATGTACATCATTCCACGTGTATTTATATCACTGTAACTTGTGTTATATTATCCAGGATTTATAAAAAGAGAAGTTGGGATCTGGAGTCCATTTGGTAGATACTCGTAGATAAATACATGTGCTAAGATAAATATATAGGATGTATATTTATGCAACAGCGCTCTTTACTCATCTCACTAGGCACAGATTATACTGTATACTCCTCAAAATGCAGCAACACCATGGAAAGAACATAATGAAACAGTTATGCCAAATTAGGTATAGGAATGCTTTAACAGTTTTCAATATATCAATCTCTAACAGCTGAAGGTGCGGGCATGAGATTGGGATAAATGTTTGTAGAACAGCAACAGCGCCGCCTACTGTACAGGAGTGAAATTATTTTTTATTTAAATGTTTTTCACACTCTGTTTATAGACCTTTTGTCAGAAGTTTCACATAATCGTCACAGATTTGGTGTGAACAGGCCAAACATTTGTCTCTCGTGGGCCGGATGTGGCCCGTGGGCCGCCTATTGAGGAACCCTGTTCTAGAGTGTCTCACCGCCAAAATACAGGACAATAGGCAAAATTTCTGCCAAAATATGGCAACCCAAGTCACATGTCCTCATTATGTTGCAAGTGCGACCATATATCATCTTGGAAATAAGACTATAAGTTATTTTGCATTTTCAATTCAGTTTTGTGTACAAATGTATTAACTTTTGACTGTCTGATCAAATAAAGAGCCAAAATAGAATAGTAAAAAATCTGTAATTGTAATTGTAATATTTAGCTGTAATTACTTCCTGTTCATTCATCACACTGGAAATGGAAGGTCAGGTTGAGCAAGTGTATTGCATTGTGAATATGGTATTTAGTACAGTGTATACTGCTGTACATTTTGCCAAATATAATGGACAATCAAGGTATTCTATGCATAAATATTTGCATATTGTGCATGATATTCATACTATAGCCTATACTGCAGAAATCATAAGAGTGGTATCAGAGATATTCTATTCAGAAATATCAACCGCCGCGCTTTTACCATTGTAGAGAGCGTAATGGTCAACTTGGATCACATGAGTCTTCTCTGGCCAATCATATAACGGCTGAACGTATTTTGGAAATGTTATGTTTGTGGAATACGTTTCAGTGAGCAGGAAAAAGAGCATAGTTTTGCTGCTGCAGATTTCGGCATGAGAGTCTTAATCTATTTCAAAATATATATTATTTTATGTCAGTATCATTGGGCATCACACAGCAGTCATAACAGTCATTACAATAATATAATTACATATATAATATATTAATCATTACAATTTAAGTCTAATTTAATTGTTGAATCCTAAAAACCAAAGGAAAAAACAGACATATATCAATTTATTTTTGTTTTTATTAGATAATATACAATATTGCACAAAATGTATCATATTTTAATACTAAACACTTATTTTAATTCATTGATGCATTTTTTTGCGAGCTGGAGAAAGTCAATAAATGAATCTCCGTAGGCTTGTGTTAATGCCGTAAATGAGTCCAACATGTCACTTCATTCTCTATTCTGACATCTCTTATAAAACAGCAATTTTCTCGTAGTCAACTCCACACATAGTTCATCTCATAAGGAGTGTTTAGTGTAAAACATGTTGAAGATTAGCAGACAGGCTGTTAATGCAATAAGTGATGAGCTGTTTCTTCACAAAAGCAGTTTATTCAGCACGCTGAAGCATCTAATCCACAGACATCCATAAAAAATCAATAAAAAAAAAATGGCGTGTCTGCGTTATGCGTATTGATGCTAACCTTGTAGGCTCCATTTTAGAATGGCTCTGTGCTATGTATCACAAAAAAAGCTGAAAAAATTCTGGATTGCAGGATTGGTTTTAATGTGATAAAACTCACCAAATCCAATCAGGCTTAAGTGGTATCAAGATGCTCGTTACCAACTTCCTCTATCAATTCACATTTACATTTATGCATTTGGCAGACGCTTTTATCCAAAGCGACTTACAGTGCCCATATTACAGGGACAATCCCCCCCGGAGCAACCTGGAGTTAAGTGCCTTGCTCAAGGACACAATGGTGGTGGCTGTGGGGATCAAACTGGCAACCTGTTGAGTACCAGTTATGCGCTTTAGCCCACTATGCCACCACCACTCCTAAATTCAGAGTCTGATCCCGAGATTATGATTAGTTCATGTGCGCGTGCACATGAATGAAGCGAACAGCCAATCTCGAGAGAGTCAGCGAGATTTACTTCGCCGCTGAAGATGTTTATGAAAATTATGATAAATTATAAGAATTGAAACACAGTTATAACACAGCACAAGAGGATGTTAAAAAAATATGATCAAATCACATTTACACAACACGAATGATGACTATGAAATCATGCATAATTATAATACATTTACACAGCACAGAGGATCACTAGTAAATGATAAAGAATTTAAAGGCATTTACACAGCAAGAAGAAACATTGCTGCTGCTGCTGCTAGCGCATGGAAAAAATCTGAATGTGATGAAAATATTAAAATAGATAATATATCGATGTGAAAGTAACTTTATATAGGTCCACAACAAGAACATTCAGGCTTGTAATTTTAAAACTTTAATATCTTGATTTGAAATGTAAAAAATTTCAATTAAAATCTTTAGTATTCATTTAAGTTACTAACTTAATATCATTTAAGACTATTAGACAATAATACACTATCTAATAATAAAAATGTGAGCATTTGGAAAATGAGTAGATGGTATGCACTAATAAAGACTTATTTGTTTTTTCTTTCTAGTAGTATAAGACACAATAAAGACATATTTGGTGTACTAGTGTGCTTTTATTGAACTTCAAGTGAAATACTGTATGTTCATGGCATCTCTGCCAGCAAATCCCAGTGTTGGGTAAGTTACTGTAAAAAAGTTATTAATTACTAACTACTAATTACATCCTCTACAGTGTAATTAGATTACTGTACTAATTACTCTGTCTGAAAAGTAATTGCATTACTTATTACTAATTACTTTCTAAAATCCTTATCAACCTCGACCAGATGAAAAATACAAGGATAGACATGAAACTGTTCTTTTCATTCTTTCAAATAAATCATATAAAATCAAATAAATTATTCATGGATTGGCCAAAGAATTTAAGGGGTTAGCGTTAAATTAGAAAACATATGTTTTAATATTAGACGTTTAATTTTTATTTTAAATTCACTATTGTTTTATTAAGAATTGTTCTATGGTCTGTACATTATTTAACACAATTTCATCAGAAGTAACTGTAATTAAATTACTGAAAAATTAAGAGTAATCCCTTACTTTTTTTTCAATGAAAAAGTCATTTATTAATTTGTAAGTAATGCATTACACCCAACACTGGCAAATCCTAATAAGAAGGGGTTTGGGTGTAATTCACACTTTTCTGATATATCTACAGTATATTGTGGAGTGATTTTAAAGTCATTTGATCATTATAGCTCACTTGAAATTATGTAATTATTTTAGGTTTATTTATTCATAAATATTTTTTGGCCAGTGTGGGAAAAAATGTAAGTGTCTTTAAACAAATGCAAGACTGCCAAAAATCTATTTCTTGCATAAATAATGATCATAAATAGTTATTAGTAGTAATTTCAAAAATTGTCTCATTGAAGTGACCTTTAAATTGGAGTGAGAGATACTGGGGGGAGTGACTGTCACTTTGCTCACAGCTGATTGGTCCAGAATCTGGATGCGATCTCTGATCGGGAACATAACCTGATACATAACATAACTCCAGAGCAGGTTAGCTGATTAGCGTGTTACTATGGCGAAGAACCCCATTGAAAGCCAATCAACTTTACTGGTACAGCGAATTCAGAGTTTGCTTAATCTAAGTTTAAACTGATCTAGCTGCTTAATCCTGCTTTGTGACATAGGCCACTGGTGGTATGTTAGCATGCTAGTTAACAAGAGAAAAGCTCACACTCTTACTGCATGGAAAAAATACTAGCAAAATATTTTAAATTAGAGGCCAATGAAGAAACAAGTGACAAGTTTTTCCTTTTTTCAGTTTCAATCATCAGTGTCAATTCATAAGAAGTGCTAGTGTAAATATGTTAATATACTGTTACAAACTAAGCCAATGACTGCTGATTTCAAGCTGACAAATAAACAAAGACAAACAGACAAACTTGAGACCATACAACATACTACACCAGGCCTATTCAACTGGCGGCTCGAGGGCCAAATTTTCAGTGGCCCACGTGAGGTTGTCAGTTGTCTTGGGGGCTGTTTACACTTAACACGTTTTGTGTCTGTTCACGCTATTTTCCAATTGTTCTATGCAAACTTGCGCTAGACGATTTCAGACGCTTTTTGAGGTTGCGCTACACATAATCATTTTCCGTCATTTTGACAGAAGGGGAAGATTAAAGAACTAAAATCATGGACGACTGACAAGCGCGAATTCAGAGAAATAGAAAAGTTCTATTCATTAATTTTGTCAAGAAATTTGAAAAGTCAAAAGTTTAAATCATGGCATCTATAATAAACATCACAGTTATTGTTCAATAAAATGTTTAGTATCAGTCTGATTTACTCTCTCTGTAATGGACCAATTTTGAAAGCACTTTAAAAAGATGTTTTTTAATTTTTTAGTTTCAAGTTACCTGTATTTTTATTTTTTTTCTTCCAGAATTTCCTGCTAGGAGGAAATATTTCTCATGAGAATAAATAAATAAAGCTTTTTTATTTATATAGTGAGCACATATTATAGGCCTACTATAACACAATATCTGTAGATAGAAGCTTATCGATAACAAAATATGCTAGCTTGGCTCACGTGCCCCGAAGATTTTTTCCATCTGGCCCACTTGTCAATGAAGTTGAATAGCTTTGTACTACATGATAAGTCTTTATCTCTGTACAATGATTACATTTAGGGCTGCGTTCCACTTCACTTTTGACATCCACTTGCTAACTCACCTAATCCCCGCCGCCATTTTGAAAGTCCGTTCCACTTCGTTAAATAAGGAGGGAAGTTTCTGTTGACAGACCCTCAACCCCTCGATTTTGACCGAGGAAACGAGCCTACTCTGATGTATGCTTTAGGCAGCTCCATATCCCACAATGCAACTCGATTGTGACATGACAGCAGATTGCACTTCATAAACCCCACCCCCACACAACTCTAATGTATGATGGAAGTGAAGTTAGGTCAATTAAGCAGTTTAGAAAAGTTATATTGAGATTTAACAGCGTAATACTTGTAGCTACCTTAAACTGTTTATCACACAGTTATAGCCTATGTGTTCATTGTTGTTAACATTTTCATTTGTGTAAACCTTGATTAATCCTTTCTAACAATTCATTCTAATGAGAAAAAAATAATTAAACATACAAGATTTATACATAAGCCTCTGAAATCAATCTCTGAAAACATTGTTTTCTCAGGTGCAAAAATCACTAAATAATTCCACAAATTGACATCAGCCTTCAACATGCTCCAAGTGATCAAGGGTTAAGGGTGTTCCAGTTAAACCCATTGCATGTCTTTCAACAGTAGTGGACACTCGTGCAACGTAAGCAGTGACGTACATCCGAGTTCATGAGACGGAGTGAAATTGGCAAGGGAAGGGGATAAAAATTTGAAATGGAACGCAGCCTAGAACCCTCTGATATCCTGAGTAGAAAATTATGTTTATGTTGTTGTAGCCCTGCACTTTTACATCACTGCTGCCCCCTGGTGGCAGGTAGTAGGATGACATTATACACATGCTACCATGACAATCAGGAGAAAAATCATATGGCCAAAAATCCATAATCAAGGACCCCAACATCTCTAATGGCGTTCGCAAAGATCTCAGAACAGCTGCCATATTAAATAAAACCTAGTGAACAAAGGAGGTGGTTTGAAATGTTGTTTTAAATCTAAATCCCAAGTTCTAACGGCTGACACTACTTCAAAATAAGCAAAAAACTGACCCCTGGAGAATTTGCTGATTTTTTCCCCCTCCATTTTCTGCACTGATTTTGAAGGAAAATCTTTGGAATTATGTGGAATGAATTTAAACATGATACATTTTTTAAAGGGACAGTTCACCCAAAACTTTTGTCATCATTTACACACTTTTATGTTGTTCCAAACCCTTATAACTTTCATAATATGGAAAAAAGATGCAATGAAAGTAAACGGTGACTGAGACATTCTGCCTAACATCTGCATTTGTGTTCCACGGAGGAAAGAAAGTCAAATGGATTTGGAACAGCATGATGGTGAGTAAATGATTACAGAATGTTTATTTTTGTGTGAACTATTCCTTTAAATGAAGAGTACTAAACTGTTATTGGTAGCTGAAACAAAACCTGTTTGTTTATATATTTTATAAACAAACAGGCAAGGGACACAGGGATATTTAGACATTTTTAGAATGATATACGTTCCAATTCTTTGTAAATCTGCGGCACAGATTCTGTGTTGGCTTGGCAATACTTAAAAAAAAAAAAACTTAAATGAATTTACCTGTTCAGAAACTCAAAAAACATGTTAAGTGACGCTATTTATCAATGAAGCACTATAAATATTGTCAGAAGCATTATACCCATTCAAACCAAGGGGGCAACCCTCAGAATTAAGTGAATTTTGAATGCAACTTAAAAATATATAGTTTTTTGATTATTTAATTTGCATGATTACTGTATGGAAAATGTGTTTGTCTAAAAAGCTGTGGAAGAAATTGACATTTTTTTTTCTTGTATTTTTTTATTTATAGTCTTATCTTTTTTTCTTATTTCGCTGAGGGTCACAAGTGAGTCAAGGCCATTGGTTTACCCTCAGAGAATAGGTGACTGAATATTATCATGCCTCATTGTGTCTTTTTTTTCAATCATTTTGCACAGCTATCCTGCAGTGTGTGAGTTTTTACAGACCAACAACTTACTGTCGGTCATCAGGGCACATGAGGCTCAGGACGCAGGGTAAGAACACACTCTCTCACTTTCCTCACTTCCCAGAGATATACAAACCACTGCCAATACATACAAGCACACACACTGACAGACGTATGTATATATATTGATTGAGTGGTGAGAGTTTGTGCTGATGGATGATCATTGTCCTTGTAATGTACAGCTACAGCAGACAGACAGACAGACAGACAAAGAGCGATTGATTCTTCATAATCCACACACACTTTACACTACAGTACTGTTCATTGATCTCAACACACACACACACACTTACCTTAGCAATGTCAAATCTATCTTTGTCTCTCTCTCACAAAACAGTTTCTCTCACACAACATATACCACAGCTAGTGTGCTCTCTCTCTCTCACACACACACACACACACACACACACACAAACAAACAAACAAGCACATACACACAAAAACGCTGGCAAAGTTACAGACAAACATTTACTGTATTAACTATCACATAATCACCTTAAATATCAATATAAATATCAACTTTCTTATTAGGTCCTCAGATGATGTAGCTTCACAAAATAATTTTTGTTAAAAGATGAAAATGTGGAGAGTTTTTGAATGTGCAACAAATGTCTCATTCTCTACACGACTCAACAACAGTCACCAATAATCTACAATACTCCACAACAATTATTAGGGGCGCCGTAGGATTTTTGGACCCTCTGACAACTTTGCACTCTGGGCACCCTGTCTTATTGCAACCCATACAAAAATATTTTGGAAGAGACACTAAAAAAAATCTAATTAAATGAACTTAATTTATTTAATAGAAATAACTGTGCAATATATATACACGATCAGCCACAACATTAAAAACACCTGCTTATTATCGTGTAGGTCCCCCTCGTGCTGAAAAAAAAAAACAGCTCTGACCCATTAAGGCATGGACTCCACAAGACCTCTGAAGGTGTCCTATGGTATCTGGCACCAAGATGTTAGCAGCAGATCCTTTTAGTCCTGTGAGGTGGGGCCTCCATGGATCGGAGTTGGTCCAGCACATCCCATAGATTCTCAATCGGATTGAGATCTGGGGAATTTGGAGGCCAAGGCAACATCTTGAACTCTTTGTCATGTTCCTCAAATTGTTCAGGAATGGTTTTTGCAGTGTGGCAGGGCGCATTATCCTGCTGAAAGAGGCCATTGCCATCAGGGAATACCATTGCCATAAAGGGGTGTACGTGGTCTGCAACTATCTTTAGGTAGGTGGTACGTGTCAAAGTAACATCCACATGAATGCCAGGACCCATGGTCCACACTGCCTCCGCCGGCCTGCCTTCTTTCCATGGTGCATCCTGCTGCCATCTCTTCCCCAGGTAAACGACGCACACACACCCCGCTGTCCACATGATCTAAAAGAAAATGCGATTCATCAGACCAGGCTACCTTCTTCCATTGCTCCATGGTCCAGTTCTGATGCTCACGTGCCCATTGTAGGTGCTTTCGGCGGTGGACAGGGGTCAGCATGGGCACTCTGACCAGTCTGTGGCTACACAGCTCCATACGCTGCAAGCTGTGATGCACTGTGTGTTCTGACACCTTTCTATCATGGCTAGCATTACGTTTTTCAGCCATATTTGCTACAGTAGCTCTTCTGTGGGATCGGACCAGACGGGCTAGCCTTCAATCCCAACGCCCATCAATGAGCCTTGGGCACCCATGCCCCTGGTTCACTGGTTGTCCTTCCTTGGACCACTTTTGGTAGGTAGTAACCACTGCATACCGGGAACACCCCACAAGACCTGCCGTTTTGGAGATGCTCTGACCCAGTCGTCTAGCCATCACAATTTGGCCCTTGTCAAAGTCGCTCGGATCCTTACGCTTGCCCATTTTTCCTGCTTCCAACACATGAAATTCAAGAACTGACTGTTCACTTGCTGTCTAATATATCCCACCCCTTGAGAGGTGCCATTATAACGAGATAATAAATGTTTTTCACTTCACCTGTCAGTGGTTTTAATGTTGTGGCTGATCAGTGTGTATTTATATATATATATATATATATTGTTTGATGATGTCATTTAAGTGAGTTGGGACTGTTTCAAATGGAAACATTGGATTTTTAATATTTCAAATGTTGATTCAAGTAATCTTTTGGAGTATCTGAAGGCAAACATAACCATATTCCCCCCCTCGTAGGTTTGACGATGGATGGCTAATCATTGAGTAGGTCAATGTAACTAGGTTTCTATAAAACAAACTATTGCATTTTGTTATGGAATAAACAGTAGTTATAACATTTAAAATCTATAATTAAAACAGCCTTTGTTATAATAAAACAAAGTCAGTCTGGCCTTATGAGATGTTTACCATTTTCCTTAAAGCTTCAAAGTAGAAAATTCTCGGTTTAATTCAGGTTTTGTGGTATGCACTGTGCTGTTTAGCACTCTACATGATCCAGTCAAGCCTGATTTGTGACGCATCCAGTGCCACCATGCTTGCTTGTTGCCCCCACACTGAATAAATGGGATATATATTCATCCATTAAAAAAAGCGCTTTTCGGATAAATCAGTGAACATCTTAAGGGGGATCTCACACACTATATCATCTTATATTATGTATTATTAGTAAGAGCAGTCTTCTGACCAGTGCAAAGTTTCCATTTATCACAAAATCATACAGGAAAAGATTATGCCAGGCCCCCTGTCTGTCCCAGGCCCTTAGAATCATCCTAACCCCCTGTTAAGGCTGCACTATGTAAGATTTTTTGGTTAAAAATGAACAAATTGCCATTATTGATCAAGTACACAAACAATCAGTGTTCAAAACAATGTCCTTACCTTACCCAAATTCATTTTGGTAAGCCTATAAAAATAATTTGTATTTTGAGCTATGGGGTTGGATTTGGCAAGTAATCGCTGGCTTATGTCGTTCCTCTTTGCGTCATGATGTCATGTCCGTCAACACAGGAAAGAAGAACCGGCTGTCACGTGTTCCGGCTGAGGACGCTATTCAGATCAGTCAGCCACATTCACACGGTTCAGGATGGCATCGCTGCAGTCTGGATGGTTGTTTATCTGTTATCCATTTGGTGATGTTGTTTACCTTCTATTATGCTTGGAATTGGATACAGTGTGTGGTCTGGTAGGGGTAATGCTTTTATGAATTGAGCATTACTCGTGTGTTTACCGATCGCGATCCGTTGTCAGGGGAAGTTACTGTGCTTGTTTACTAATTCGTATGACTTCTGAAATTGAGTTCTTGTACATATTATTTTCATGCTTAATAAAGTATATTTGATCCCCATTATTGCTCATTTTATGCTTTTAGTTTACAGTGTTATTAGGCCTACAGTTTCACTTGCTTTATTAACTGCAGTGTTCATTTTTTTTCCATTTTAGTCACAGTTTTAGCCTTTTGATGAAATTGTCCTTTAAAAATAGTCAATATTTTGTCATTGTAAGGGGGTTCAGTGGAAAGGAGGAGGTGAGAACCGGCTTGACAACTTAATTTAATAAACAACTTAAACACACAACCAAAACCACACAGTACAGCTGCCTGCAATTCTCTCTCTCTCTCTCTCTCTCTCTCTCGTCCCCGGCCGCCTTTATCCCTCGCGTGCCCCATCAGCCTGATTGGGGACCGGGTGTGTCTCATTCCATCCCAGCCCCGCCCTCCTCAGCTCTACACTCCTCCCGGCGTTGCCTCAGGCCGGGGAGCCCCCGGCATGACGTACATCCCCCACCCTTCCTCTCCGCGCGGGGGGGCGTGTGCCTTACGCCCCGACTGCCGGCGGGTCATCCCCGCCTTCCTCGACCTGGGAGGAGACAGGAGGGGGAAAACAACAACACAAAATGGCGAGGGAAAGGCCAACACGGCGCGACAGAGAGAGAGAGAAAAAGAAACTCACCGGTTCTCTGATGCGCCGTCGCGTGGTCCTCGATCACTACGCCACCCTCTCAGGTGGACTGCAGCCGCTCCTCCCCGGGCGGACCGGAGTCAGACCTCCGACCCCCAGCGGACAGAACGCCCCTCCGCGTTCCCGACATCCCGTGGGGACACTCCTGCAATTCTCTCTCTCTCGAACTGTCGTCCCCGGCCGCCTTTATCCCTCGCGCGCCCCATCAGGCTGATTGGGGACCGGGTGTGTCTCATTCCATCCCGGCCCCGCCCTCCTCAGCTCTACAGTCATGTTATATTCAATCATTTTAGTCAGTTTTACTCTGACAAAAATTACATAAAATTTTAGTCAATGAAAACAATATGTTTTACTTGATGATGACATGCAAAATGGACAAAAAAGTGTCAAACTGTAACAGCCCAAACTTTTATCAAATATTCAAATATTTAGAAATTTTTTAATAAACATCTTCTAATGTAAACATGTATCAAACATACAGTATAAATGTACATAGGCCTACTGTCCTTGTTGTGAAAACCTGAGCTCCTGAAATAATAATGTATAGACAGAAGTATTAGCTACTTTTTAGAAGTTAGCCTACTGTACTCTGATTTCTTCATGCTTTAGAGACGTATTAATTTCCCGTAAAAGGATATTACATTGCGTGTAGTGTGTTTCTTATGGAAACTGCGTATTCACAATGCAAGTTACGCAACGCAAATTACAATATAATGGTATAATGATATAATTATATAATGCAAATTATATAATGATGAATATCATGTATAAATAGGATGCATTTGAATGAGGTATTTACCCTGTTTTAAAGCGGTTCATTTTGCCAGTGTTAGCAAGTTCAACTCACGCAGCTCAAGCGGAGAAATCCCCAACAAACTGGATTATTGGATTAAATGAATCCATATCCAATATCTTCTTCTATTTACAGATTCTCAAGATGTTTCTTCTTCTGTTTATATCTTGCACTGTTAACATCTTGCAGTATAATTTTTATTGTCATATTTTCGTCAACAGAATGCTTTAATAAAACCATTTAATAATCTTCATGATGTGCCTTTTTCGTCTCGTCTTCGTTATCGTTGACAAATCCAAAAACCTTTCGCCAACTAATGTTTTCGTCATTGATTTCGTTAACGAGATTAATCATGTAAAAATAATGAAGTCTTACATTGAACTCGAATCAGCAGTATCATGAGTTTCACCTCTTAAATTGATAAGTATAATACAATACAAATATTAATAGTAGATAAAATACTTGAATAATCATATTACAATATACTTGTAACTGGTGATGATTCAGGAGAGTCCCCTGTTCTCTATGTAAAATTGCTTTGAGTGTATTGTCAGAAAAGTGTACAATTCATTTATTCAAAATATGTAAATAAGAGTGTGGTTTATCTTCATCAAAGCAAGTGATATTTCATTTGTAAATGTTTAATCGTATAACATAATAATATCAACACGAAAATAGCACGTTTTGACTCCAGCTCTGAATTTCTCCCAGTCATAATCACACACAGGCGATGTCCGGGTAACCTCAAATCATGAGCTTCATCCGCGAGAGCAGTAGTGTCAAAACCCGATGGACGTAAAGTGTTCTTCTGGAAATTGCTTGTAATATTACATTTCAACCACAGATGTCACTAGAGAGCACAAAGTTATGTAGTTCCACTTTAAGGTGCCCCTGACAAATACTAATACTCTACAATACTCCACAACATTACCAATACTCTACAATACTCCACAACAATCATCAGTACTCTAATTCTCCACAAAAGTCACCAATACGGTAACTCTCCACATCAGTCACCAATGCATTATGTTAATGTACTCTACAATACTCTAAAATACTCCACAACTGTCACCAAAACTCTACAATACTCCAAAACAGTTAATAATACTCTACAATATTCCACTACATAACCAATAATCTACAATTCTCAAAAATAGTCACCAATACTCTACAATATTCCAAAACGGTCACCAATACTCTACAATATTCCACAACAATAGCCAATACTCTACAAAACTCCACAACAGTCACCAATACTCTACAATACTCCACAGCAGCTACCATTATTCTACAATACTCCACAAAAATCACCAACACTCTACAATATTCCACTACATTACTAATACTCTACAATACTCAAAAACATTCACCAATACTCTAAAAATACTCCACAACAATCACCAATACTCTACAATATTCCACAACAATATTATTCTGTTTTGCCTCGTGTCTGAGTCTTGAGTCATACCCCGCCTACTTGTTTGCCATTATTAGTTAATTTGCCTCACCTGTCCCCTTGTTAACCTGTTTGATTTCTCTCCCTATTTTAGTCTCCTCCTGTGTGCTGTCCTGTGCCAGTTCATCTTGTTCGTTGATCTTGTTCGTTGATCTTGTTCGTTGGTCCTGTTATTCTGTCCTGTTCTTCGGTCTTGTTTCAAGTCTGGTTGGTCCTGTGTTTTGCCCCGTTATCCAGCCCAGCTCGTTTTTGTTATTACCGCCCAGTACCTGGTTTTTCCCCTTAGGGGTAGTTTATGTTTGTTATCTTGTTTATCTTATTAAATAAACCTTTTGTTTTTACACTGCGTTTGGGTCCTTCCTCTAATGATTCGTGACACAGTTCTCCACAGCAGTCACCAATACTCTACAACACTCCACAACAATCACCAATACTCTACACTATTCCGTTACATTACCAGTACTCTACAATACTCAAAAATAGTCACCAATACTCTACAATATTCCACTACATTACCAATACTCTACAATACTCAAAAACAGTCACCAATACTCTACAATATTCCACTACATTACCAATACTCAAAAACAGTCACCAATAGTCTACAGCACTCCACAGCAGCCACCAATACTCTACAGTACTCCACAGCAGCCACCAATACTCTACAATACTCCACAAAAAAATCAACAACACTCTACAATATTCCACTACATTACTAATACTCTACAATACTCCAATACAGTCACCAATACTCTACAGTACCCCACAGCAGCCACCAATACTCTACAATACTCCACAGCAGCCACCAATTCTCTGCAATACTCCACAAAAATCACCAACACTCTACAATATTCCACTACATTACTAATACTCTACAATACTCCAATACAGTCACTAATACTCTACAATACTCCACAACAGTCACCAATATGCTACAATACTCAACAGCAGCCACCAATACTCTACAATACTCTACAAAAATCACCAACACTCTACAATATTCCACTACATTACTAATACTCTACAATACTCCAATACATTCACCAATACTCTACAATATTCCACAACAGTAGCCAATACTCTACTATACTTCATAAGTCACCAATACTTTAATTCTCCACAACAATTGTAAATACTCTACAATACTCCACAATAGTCATCACAACAGTACTCCACTATAGTCAGCAATACTCCACAACAGTCTACAATATTGTACAGTACAGTCAAGTAAACAGCAGTCAACGATATTCTACAATATTCCACAAGTCTACAACACAATACAATAGACTAAACAACACATACAGCATCTGTATGCTCACTGTTATAAAGCATTAATTTGGTTATTTTGACAGTCTAATAATATGCTTTATAATGTACATTAATCATTACATGCATTTTTTTTAATTGTTTTGTTTTTTCACTTCTCAGTTACCGTATGTACAGAAAGAGTCAGACCACAGGCTTCCCGTCCCTCATCACCATATTTTCAGCTCCAAACTACCTGGACGTTTACAATAACAAAGGTTTGAATTCAGTTTTGCTATCTGTAACAATTACACACAAACACAAATACCCGTAAATGTGGTTAATTTTGTATGATTAGGTGAATCTAAAGAAGGGTCATATTTCACTGTAAAATCAAAAGAAACAAAAACTAAATTAGAATCAGTATCAAAACAATTAAGCCTACTTCAGGACTATTATGATGTTTTGCATTGTGACATTTTCATGACATTCCTACAATGAGAAACATAACTGTAATACAGTAATGAATATCATCTTAATTTGACACAATGATTGTTTTATTTAAATCAGCATATACTACATGCTGTGCAATAAATACTACCATGACGTTTAAATATTTTGCAAGTTTAATAATTTGTCTTTATTTTTATACAATACAGTTATGAGTAAAACAAACAGTGGGGGGAAATGTGCTGCTTGTCATGAGAATGTCACATTGACAAAAAATAATGGTCCTACAATATGGTTCATTTTCTTTATGCAAAAAAATAATTCCATATTTTTCTGTCTTCATTTAATATTCTCCAGTATTGCTATGCATAAGGAGATAAGCCTGTTTTGTGAGATTTATAAATACATAAATATGTGATAGGCAATGTGTTAACATGGAATAATACATCACTAGTCTTTGTGTTTTGTTTGAATATACCTTAAAGAATGAAGCAGAGGTATTTAGTTTCTTATAAACATGTTTATGCATGTGGGCCTTGGTATTATTGCCTCCTCACCTCTCCTCAGCGGCCGTGCTCAAATATGAGAACAACGTGATGAACATACGACAGTTCAACTGCTCGCCACATCCGTACTGGCTGCCTAATTTCATGGACGTCTTCACCTGGTCTCTGCCCTTTGTTGGAGAGAAAGGTGGGATATTCAGAGGAAACACATTCATGAACAATTCTGCCCTAAACAGTATCTAAACTGGTCTAAACAGTATCAGACGTTATTCCTGATAGCACACATACATCACACAGACGTCTATTTGATGTGTGTGTTTACATCTGGAAGACATATTTTTAAAGTTTTTTTAGCTCATCTGCAATACGTCTATCGGACGTTTCCTCGCGGATGCCAATAAGCAGATCAGCAGATGTCTTTGAGACGTTTATGATTTTGTAAATCTGATCTTTTTACGATGTTTAGATTGTGATGCTTTCCAGACAAAAAGATCTAAAAACAGACATCTCAGAGATGTATGTGTGCTATCTGGGTATCATTCTGTCTTGCCTATAAATCTGAAAGCTTTTTGTAAAATTGAAGACAACATTCTTTGTGGTTACACAAAAGGTGCGGTCACATTTAAGGCGTGGTCACATTTGCATGGCAAAATCCGTGAATTTTGTGCGATGGACATCCGGTGGCGAAGAATTTCCCCTTGTGGATTTTGCTTAGAGTTCAAGTTTGGTTAACTTTGACAGACAAAACTCTCCGCACTGACCAATAGGAAGTTGCTTGGTTTATTCACAATGGACAAGTATATCAGTTTAGCGGCGAGTTTCTTTTTATCTGCACTCTCCCAGAGTGCAGCATTGAAAAGAGGCTTCTTGGCAATTCATTTTTGCTGGTTTGACACACGCTCAACATCCGGCCATGCCTTCTTCACTTGTGGATTTTGCTCTCAATGGAAATCCATGGGCTAAGAAATTCACAATCGTGCACATTCACTTTGAGATGGAATTCTGCCTTGTGAAGGTAAATGTGACCGTGCCTAAATTCCTCACGTATTAGTCATAACTTTCTGGGTGTGTGAGTAAAAGTGGATGTGCTGTCTTGACTTGTCAAAACACAGAAACAGGACTAACAAGAGATGTATTTCTTCTAAACTGCCTTAATAAGTAAAACCAGAATTATGCCATATCAAAATAGTTTGGGCTGATGAAGTGATTTGATAGAGATCAGGATTAAAGGATTGAGTTTATCGTGTTTATAAATACTACAATAACAGTTCTTTGTTGTTGTGAATGAAATTGTTAAAGACAAGCAGTTTGTCAAGAATTCTTTCAGTAAAACTTCTGACCTTTGACATCTCCACAGTGACAGAGATGTTGGTGAATGTCCTCAGCATCTGTTCTGACGACGAGCTCATGAACGACGGAGATGAGATCTTTGATGGTGAGGACCGCCGTTTCCTCGTAATGTTTTCAGAAGCGCACTTCCGTCAGAGCAGATATATTTTTAAAGTAAAAATATTTACAAACATCTTTGACGCTGAATTTTCAGCATTCTTTTATCATTCAAAAATCTCTAAAATGAACCTCGCCTCCAAATAAAAACATTCGATAAATTTAAGGAATTTAGAGAGAAGCATTTTAAAACTTCGTGTGCATGTTTTTCATTCAGAAAATCCAAACTTGGTGTGAATAGGCTTTTTGTGTGATGTTCACTCTCTGAATGTTTTCTCTTAGCTAATGCTGCAGCCGCTCGTAAAGAGGTCATCAGGAACAAGATCCGTGCCATTGGCAAAATGGCCAAAATGTTCTCAGTCCTGCGGTGAGTGTGAAAGGGGTTGGTAACGTGTGTTTGTCGTCTGGATATTTATAATATAACCAAAAAAATTATGAAAGCAAAAGCAATATTGCATGCATACTCACCTTCATGAAAAAATGTTCAGCTACATCGTGGTAACCACAGCTAAATCCATGGATGAATCTTTATTACCAAGTAACTATGTTTTTACAAAACAAACAATGGCATTTGTTGAGAAAAAAAAAAAAGTAGTAAAACTACTATTACAAACACAGTTTAATAAACATTATTTTAATTTAAGCAAATTAATTAAGTGCAGCACAGTGATGCACTCAGTAGCTAGGTGAAAACGTTTTCAAATCATTTTAGCACGATTGGAACACTTATCAAACAATCATCATCCAGGACCTTAACTATCCATTTCATAAAATGTGTGTATAGTGCATATGAGTGTATTTAATCATTGAAATTGCTTTGTATTTTGACAGAGAGGAGAGTGAGAATGTGTTAACCCTGAAAGGCCTGACCCCTACTGGCATGCTACCAAGCGGCGTACTGTCCGGTGGAAAACAGACCTTGCAGAGTGGTGAGTTACAAAACCAAACATCTCTCTCTCTCTTCCATCTCAGCCTGTTTTCCCTTAAAAGACTGCAGAGACAATGTCTTATTAAACTCACTTTTGTTTTCTAACCCCTTTCTTTAAATGGAAAGTTCTCCCAAAAATTACAATTGTGTCATTATTTACTCATCCTCTTGATGTTACAAACCCGTCCACAGGCTCAGTTCAACGGGGTGCTTGCAAACATTAGAGCACTATCAACTGAATATGTAAGCCTAATAATACTGTATATTGGCAAAGCAGATTATCACACACACAAAATCCATGCATCAAAACTAATAAATGTATATGATCTCGCAAATCAGTGTGTCCTAATTTGCAGGTGCAGCATTCTGCTTTCATGCCTCCAATGTACACATGAGCATTTGATTGGTTAAGACCTCAGCTCATGCATAGAGAATTCGTAGCAAATTTATCTCCCTCATTTCACTGCCTCACCTGTTGCTTCAGATTTCTGCACCGGGATAAAGCCAAAATTGACTCTAGATCAGTGTTTGCCAATAACATTTTCCCACAATGAAGAAAAAACATTTCTTAAACAAAGGCATTGTAATTCATGGATTAAATATTAAGTTGTTTTGGTAGCATTAAACATGAATTCATCTAAAAAAAATAAAAAATACTGCATTACATCTCCACTTTTTACAGAGCACCCATTATTTTCAGTAGCACCCTTAATGATTTTGGTGCTAAACCACCTTTCTTCATTGGAACATGAAAGGAGATGTTAGGCGGTGTGGTTAGCCAAGTCAATCAGTTACTGAAACTAACATACTGCCTATTATCTCCTTTTGTGTCCCTCTGAAAAAGGTCATGAGAATGAGTAAATGATGACAGAAATTTCATTTTTGGGTGAACTATCCCTTCAAGTGAAACATGTTTGTTTTTGTTCATTTTCTTCGCAATTGAACCATTGAAATGTGCACACATGAACACATACACTTACAGGAACGCTAACCGGCTAACAGTGCCGCTAACGCTAACTGCTAACTGCACGCGGCAGCTACTTGGCAGCTAATGCTGGGGCACTGTGTTGCGTGCATGACTGTCACAATAAACTCCCCATCCATCCCTCCTCTCTCCCTCTCTCTCTCCTCGTCTGTCTTTCTGTGCTCCTCAGCTACCGTCGAGGCCATTGAAGCCATCGAGACGGTTGAGGATGGAGAAGGTAAACTGGCCGGCCTTTCTCTCTTGCTCTCAGCTGCTCAGAGGTTTCATAGCAACTGCCATAACACGCTAGCTAGCTAGACAGCACAGCCTAGCTAACTTAGTGTGTGGGGTGCTATGATTGGTCAGGGATTGTGCATTACACACACACACACACACACACACACACACACACACACACACACAAACAACCACTGCACACAATCACTCATTACAGAAACACACATTTACAAGCTATCTAAACAGGGACTTTTATTGTTTTTAAATAAAGCTAATTGCAAGAACTAAAGACTCCTATTCATTAAGAGCTAGAAAGGTCGTCAAAACAGTCTAGCAACAGTAAACTGTGTACAAACATTCAGACACCACTCAAGAGGATCATTTAAATATGAGATACCACACTGTCCTGTCAACTCACTACATGTAAAACATCAGCTAATATGACATTAAAAGATTAGTTCACTCAAAACTGAAAATTCAGTAATTGTTTACTCACCCCTGTGTTGTTATAACCCCATATTACTTTTTTTCTTTTTCTTAACACAAAGGGAGAAATTGTGAAAACAAATTGTTCTCAGTGATGTCATACAATGGCAGTTTATAGGTACCACCTCTTCAAGCTTCAAAAGAACACAAAAGTATAATTCAGAAGTCTAATAAATTATTCCATGCGACTCATGATTGTTATCAAAGCATACGATAAGGTTTGGTGTGAAACAAACTGAAATCTAATGTATTATTTAGTGAAAATGTTCACTGGCCATTATTCTCCTGTTCACGTGAGCTTTAGTGTTCTTTGCACCAGAGCAACAGTAGTTATACAGCACGCGAGATGGTGCGTTCAAGCGAAAACACGTTTTGTTTTGCTTCAACACAAACACCAGCAATATTAACAACAGAAAACACAACACAGATGCACACAAACCAGAGAACAGAACTTACAAACATGTCTGAAGAGTTTATAGTGGACGAATAGATGCATTTAATGTCCATTTTCAATGTTTCAGAGTCCTCCATCAAAAAGTGTGATGGAGGAGGATGAAGATAGCTACCAGTACTGCCGCTCCCTATACGCAACTCCCTAGTGGGGCACCATCTTTAACAAAGTGGGACACCAGAAACTCCACGACTGCCCTTACTCGCACGTTATGCGTTATTCAAGGACCCGAAAGCAGTCGCGTAACACAATTGCCTCATGTTCGCACCATGCATCGCATTTTGGACAATGACAATTCATAACGGACGGGGTTACCTGGCATGACGCCAAATATAGAAACCAAGCAATCAACAGAATGTCTTGTTGCTTGTTGCTGCTGCTTAGGACAAAAAACTCTAATTAACATAGAAAAGATAACTTTTATTGAGTGTTGTTTGGCGTCTGAGTAGGACATGGTGTGACTGTAGCTACCTTCAGCCCCATCTCTCTGTTTGATTGAGGACTCTGAAACATTGAAAATGGACATTAAATGCATCTATTCTTCCACTACAAACTCTGCAGACATGTTTGTAAGTTCTGTTCTCTGGTTTGTGTGCAGCTGTGTTGTGTTTTCTGTTTTTAATGTCACTGGTGGTCCTGTTGAAGTAGAACAAAACGAGTTTTCGCCTGAACACCCCATCTCACTCATGCTGCATAAATAGCATAAATGTTGCTCTGGTGCAAAGAGCTCTAAATCTTGAGTGCAGACTCATGAAGGCGAACAGGAGAATAACGGTCAGGGAACATTTTTACTAAATAATACATTAGATTTCTGTTTGTTTCTCAACAAACCTTATTGTATGCTTTGATAACAATCATGAGTCTCATGGAATAGTTTATTAGACTTCTGAATTATACTTTTGCGTTCTTTTGAAGCTTGAAGAGGTGGTCACCATAAACTGCCATTGTATGACATCACTGAGAACAACATTTTTCAAAATTTCTCCCTTTGTGTTAAGAAAAAGAAAGTCATATGGGGTTATAACAACACAAGTGTGACTCAATTTTAATTTCTGGGTGAACTATTCCTTTAAAATTTGTTTGACTACATGCCATTCCATATAGAATCCCCATGGGATCAGTAGAAGAAGCTGTTTTCAATGATGATTTAAATTAATATGCAGTGGATAATGTGAAATTTGTCATGTTTACATTATGCATTCATGGCGTAAATGCTAATGCTAACATGCTAGATGTGTTCATAATATGCACTGGTTAACATCTTTTATTGTATCTTTTAGACTATTGTAGACTTAACCTAAAAAATGGCATGACATAATCTTGGAAAATGTCTCTACACAAACACGAAGAATAATATGACATACATATGAATGAAAGGAAAAATTATTTTTCAAGCAAAGTTTCAATTAGATTAATTAGAGATTAGCATAAACCTACCTCTCCCATACAGCCACAAAGCCAAAAGGAAAGAGGAGGAACTCAAACAGGAAAATATTGATGAGCACATAATTGCAGTCAGAAAATTATAGGGGCAGAGACACACATACACAGACAGGCACATCAGGTACACATTGAATATTTTGTGTTATTCTACATATGAGAAATGCATGTGTATTTTAAATATACTTTGGTACACTTCTGAGAAACTAATATTTTTTCACAGTGCTCCAATGACCTTGATTGCCTGATGTTTTGCTAATGTTCTGGGTAAAATAGTTAGTAGTTTAAGCACTGCAGGCATCCCATACAATTTAGAAAGAGAATTAAATTAGTCCATAGAGTAAGATCACGGAGTGATCAGAACGGCCACACTTTTACCATCAGATATGATCCTCAACTGAATTAATTACTTCCCTTAACTATATAACTAAGTATATAATTATATCACATGCTGTAAGGTCATGTGCTTTGAATGTGTGCATGACACATCCATAGCACATGACCTTCCATAACGCCCACATCCAGACAACACACACACCAACTTTTGTAATACAGAGATTTCAATCCCATTTAAACAGTACATGAAATCACAGATGTTAAGAATTGTAACTCAGACATTGTTTTGAAAACTAATTCTGTCTACTGACAAGCAAATGCACAAACACTAATATACATATAGACATGTAAACCCATATACACACAGACATACATCATACAGACACATGATGGACTCTGCTCTGCTATTCTCAACAGCACACATACCTGAACAACAAGGTTACAAAATCTGGGCCATGGACAGGTGGGGGGATGCATCCCCCTGCCTCTCACTAATGACCCAGTATTCTTACAACACCACACCAAAATACTTATCCCAGTGCTGCTCTTTGCGCAGTCATTCGGGGTTTGGTCTTTTATGACCTTGTGATCTGCAGGGATCATGTGACCTCTCTTTGGCAGGGTTTGTTTAATGTCTCATTCAGTGTGCATTATTAAAATTTTATTTAAATGTAAATCTAGTGAACAATGACCTAAAGATCTGCACAGGATACAGGATATCTTAATTCTCAATGTACCCTGCTGAAAAGCTTAGACTGGCGTCTTTGGTTGGTTTATGCTGGATAGTGCTGGTTTGGTGCTAGTCTAGCGGGTTTACCAGTATATGATTATGTGATATAGTTAGACCCGCAAAACCCATAAACTGAATGGTTATATTGGTCCACCTGCTAGACCAGTATCAAACCAGCAAAACTGGTGGTTTGGTGTCAACCAGCATGGTCTTGTTGGTGAAGCTGTTTGACCAAGTAAATCTCGCTGGTCAAGCTAGCTAAGAAGCTAGTCGATCAGCATGGTCTTTCTAGTGATGCTGGTTGATCAAGGAAGCCTTGCCGGTTAACTTAGTTCAGAAGCTAGTCGACCAACAAAGTATTTCTGGTGAAGCTGGATTATTTTAGAAGGGAGTCAGCCAGAATGGTCTCTCTGGTGAAGCTGGTTGACCAAGGAAATCTTGCTGGTTAAGCTAGTTAAGAAGCTAGTTTACCAGCTTGGTATTTCTGGAGAAGCTGGTATACCAGGGAAGTCTTGCTGGTCAAGCTAGTTAAGAAGATAGTCAACCAGCAAGGTATTTCTGGTGAAGCTGGTTTAGGTAAGAAGCTAGTTGATCAGCATGGTCTTTCTGGTGAAGCTGTTTGAACAAGGAAATCTTGCTGGTTAAGCTAGTCAATACACTAGGTGACCAGCATGGTATTTCTGGTGAAGCTGGTTTACTGAGGAAGCCTTGCCAGATAACCTAGTTCAGAAACTAGTCGATCAACATAGTTTTTCTGGCGAAGTTTGTTTATTTTAGAAGGGAGACGAACAGCATGGTCTTTCTGGTGAAGCTGGTTGACCAGGGAAGTATTGCTGGTTAAGCTAGTTAAGAAACTAGTTGACCAGCATGGCATTTCTAGAGAAGCTGGTTTAGCAGGGAAGTCTTGCTGATCAAACTAGTTAAGAAGCTAGTCGATCAGCATGGTCTTTCTGGTGATGCTGGTTGACCAGGAAAATCTTGCTGGTTAAGCTAGTCAAGCAGCAAATCGAACATCATGGTATTTCTGGTTAAGCTTGTTTAGTTAAGAAGGTAGTCGACCAGCACAGTCTTTTTGGTGAAGCTGGTAGACCAGGGAAATCTTGCTAGTTAAGCTAGTCAATAAACTAGACGACGAGCATGGTATTTCTGTTGAAGCTGGTTGACCGAAGAAGACTTGCCAGTGAACCTAGTTCAGAAGCTATGTGACCAACATATTGTTTCTGGTGAAGCTGGTTTATTTTAGAAGCTAGTCGATCAGCATTGTCTTTCTGGTGATGCTGGTTCACCGGGGAAATGTTGCTGGGCAAGCTAGTCAAGAAGCAGGTGGACCAGCATGGTATTTTTGGTGAAGCTGGTTTAGTTAAGAAGCAAGTCATCCAGCATGGTCTTTCTGATGAAGCTAGTTAACCAGGAAAATGTTGCTGGTTAAGCTAGTTAAGAAGCTAATCGACAAGCATGGCATTTCTGGTGAAGCTGGTTTAGTTAAGAAGGTAGTCGACCAGCATCGTCTTTCTGGAGAAGCTGGTTGACCAGGGAAATCTTGCTGGTTAAGCTACTTAAAAAGTTAGCCGACCAACTTGGTATTTCTGGTGAAGCTGGTTTATCAGGGAAGTCTTGCTGGTCAAGCAAGTTAAGAAGGTAGTCGACCAAAATGGTATTCTCTAGTGAAGTTGGTAGTACCAGCATCTGGAAGTCAGAAACCAAAACACAACATATGGTGGCGCCCAGCTATGCTGATCTTTTCAACAGGATAGAACACACAATGATACAGAGAAATGTCTTTAAAAGCTTTTGTGAGAACAAACCCAAGAGAGGCTCTCACATCATCTCTGACTGTGGTATGAAGCTCTATCATGTTTCCATCAGAACAGATCTGAGTGTTATAAAACCATTCAAATTTACATAAAAGAACATGTGTGAAGATACACACATAAACTGATTTTTGATGCTGGTGAAATGGGTTTGTTTTCTAATGGAAACATTGGCTGTGCCATTGATCCCTTGTGAGGTTTTTGAAGAGATCTGGGTGTGTGAAAATTGATAAGCTGTAACTTCCATTATCGTCGCCACAGCTGTTCCCCTGTACACCTATAGCGTGTGTGTGTGTGTGGTTGTGAAGTACTATTACTTTGTGCCTATTATGTGACTATAAGTGGACCAGTAGAGTGTTTGAAATAAAGAGATGTGTGTATTGTATATTTCACCCCAAAATCAAAAGAAAAGAAAAAAAATAAATAAGATTTTACATTATTTTCACACATTTCCATTTTAGCACATTTCCACCCCTAAATCCAAATTACTGTTATGCATCTGAATATTTTACTTTAGGGACTATTGTAATTCTCATTATTGTCAGTGGTGATTCTCTTTAGATTCACTTTAGAATGACATTATACTGTATTACAAACAAAATTACTGAAATACAACATTTTTTAAAATTTAAATCAGCATTAATTAAACAACAAATGCAATCATTGTGTTTTAAATACTTTACAATTTATATAATATCCAAGTATTTTCTCTGCATTACAGTAACAAAAATTTGGTGAAAAAATAAGCTCAATTGCCAAAGTAATTTCAAAATATTGTCACAATGCAAAAAATCGTATTGTTCCTAAAAAATAGGCTTTGTTTTAATTAATATTTTTTTACAATATCTTATTTTGATTTTGGAATGAAATGTGACGTGGACAATGTTTTTGACAGGTTTTGTGTATGTATATCATGATAAAGTATACACCATTCTGTATGTGTTGAGAGTTCACAGTAAACTTTGTGATGTGTGTAGCAAATTTGTAGACACTTGTTGTCTGTCTATTAGTGTTTGTTTGTGTAAGTATTTGTGTGTAAGTATGTGTGGTTCTCCTTTTTATATTGTGCCCATGCATACTTGGTGACTGTTCCTCTTCTTTCTCTCTCTCTCTCTGTCTCTCTCTCTCTCTCTCTCTCTCTCTCTCTCTCTCTCTCTCTCTCTCTCTTAGCTATCCGTGGCTTTTCTCCACAGCACAAGATCACCAGTTTCGAGGAGGCGAAGGGTCTGGACCGTATAAACGAGCGCATGCCCCCTCGCCGAGATGTGGTCAACAGTGTGGGGCTCTCCATGGGCAAGATGAACATTGCCGAATCCAACGGCACGGATGACAACAGCAATATTCAGTGATTCATCTCATCCTCCTCGTCCAGTCCCTTGCTCACCCCTGCTCCTTCTCCCATTATGCAATTCTCCCCTCATTTTCAGTGCTACTGTCTGTGTAGCAGATGGATTATGCGATATATTTAGACCGAACTCCCTGCTTGGTGTTCAGCGGCCTCAACAACAAATTTGAGACGGACAGAAGGGATGCGTCTCTATTCAGAACAAGAATGCAAAGATATTCATAAGGGCTGGAGAAGATCATGGGTGAATTCCAAACAGCATTTTTGCACCCTTGATGGGCACTCCGAGAAGAAGACGCAACTTGAAGGGTTGTTCCAAATGAAAGTGAGCAACTGAGTCCCTTCATTAAGGGCCTTAACGCAAAGCCGTTAGTGAAGGGTACATGCAGTAACCATATTTTTAAAAAAAATAGTCATAATACAGGAAATCCAAAACTATGGTAATAAAAAATTTCTGTCAAAAAGCATGGTTAGTTTCATGGATTTTACATGTATCATGGATTTTAAAACCATGGTTCTTACCACAAAAATGGTTACATGGTTACTGCAGGTTTGCTATAGTGTAACCATCAGTAGTGTAATAAAATCATTTACAAATCATTTACATTTACAATTTTGTGGTCATGGTTTTACTTCAGTAATCATAGTTCAACTATGATTACTGTAGTAAAACCATGGTTAATTTTCGTAAGGGATGAATAAAGCTATTGCGAGGGAATGCAAAATATATTGCGAGGGAACGCAAAACTATTTCAGAAAATAAATTCTCTCCCTGTCCTCTTAAGGAGATCTGTATCCTCATGATTCATTCCGAAACCTGAGATAATTTATTTGAGATATTACCTGGGATTTAAACCTATGTAAACCCAATGGGAAATATCCCTTACATATTTTTTGTTTTTATCAAGTGCCATACATAGACACAAGTTGAAATAAATTTGATTGACAGACACAAAAAAAAATTATTTTACTTGCCACAACAATCTTTACAGCTAAAAACCAGAATTTTGCTGCTACGTTATCAAGTTAAGATTACGATTCAAAATTATACGTGCAGTGATGTGTGTAGGTGACAAGAATGCCCTCCTCCCTTCATAGTACTCATTTCAAGAGCTCTGCCCTTCACAGTGAGTAGGGCAAAGTGATACTCACTTTCACATTGGAATTCGCCCATGTTTTCAGTTGGGAATGATTGATTGCGTGAGAGTTGCATGATGGGATATGGGCTTTGTAAAGTAAATATGAACAAAGGGCATTTCCTGTTGCTTTGTGCAAGCCATTTCAACATAAATCATGTGCAGGATATGAACTAAAGATATGTACAATTCAATTTCCCTAGTTAAAATGCAAATTCTTGATATCATAAATGAAATTACTACTAGTAAAACGCTTTTTTAATTTATGATATCAATAATTAGGTTTGCAATAGTAAAAATGTTAACTCTTGATATCAAAATGTCAAAATGACTAGCGGGAATATCCATTCTTGATATCGAAAGTGTAATTGCAACTAGTAAAAAACATAGTGTTTGCAATCTGTAACTGCATTTTCATTAGTAGAATTTCACAATTATCTGTCTATTCAAAACCCAATTACAGATAATACAATTTTTTGATAACAATAATGTTACTAGTGTACAAATCCATTCCTGATATCAAAAATGAAATTACAACTAGTAAAAATACTCTTTTTTTAATATTTGTATGTTTATTTCAACATAGTAGATTTGGTATTTCAGATATCTGGGAATGGATTTCAGATATCAATAAATGGAAGAGTAATGAAAGATTTAAGATATCTGAAATTAACATTGCCACTAGAGGAAAAAAAAATATATCAAAAATGAACATGTTTACTAGTTGTCATTCAGTTGTTGAAATCAGAATAGGCAATTGCACTAGTAAGAATGTAATTATTGATATCAAAAATGAATTATTTTTACTATTAAGCTGATACTGTATGTGTAGTTTGAATTTCAGCTAGTAAGAAATTCTTGGTAGATATCTGTGTTTTAAGCAGAGTGATTGACAGATAATTGTGAAATTTTACTAGTAAAAATGCAGTGACTATGTTTTCAGTACTTATGTGTTTTACTTGTTGAAATTCAGTTTTTAAGAATTGGTATTTCCGTGAGTAATGACGTCATTTTTTATACCAAGAATGTGCTATTGCAAACCTAATTACTGATCTCAAGAATGATCATTTTAATTAGTGAAAACTGTATCTACTGTATAATTCATATCCGGCACACGATTAAATTTAGAAAGGGCTTGCAATAGTTGCTTTGTATGAAAAGATGCTTATTTATGTGTGTTTGCACTGTATGTCAGTGTGTGTGGGGGCAAAATGTGTTATATAATTTTAAGTAGGTTTTCACGAATGTTTACTGTTCTTTTTCCAGGCCTGCTGTGGAAACTATAACACAAGGCTACTGCTGTATTTATTCTCAATGAGAGGAATGTATGTTTGTGTTTATGTAAGTGTGTGTGTGAGGTGCTTGAAACCATTTACTTTAAAATTCTCTTGCAGTTCTATGTTTTACTACTAGTACTCAATATACAGTATAGCCCAGGGGCGTAGATTCCAGGGGGGGATGGGGGAGCGAGTACAACCCCCCAATATTTATACCATGATCAATGGAAACATGTAAATGGAAGGAAAAGCAAAACCAATATTACAAAAATTAACTTCACACAGATTATTATGATTAATTCGCAATTAATTTCTCGTAATGCCCCTCATGCTGTTCAGCTGAGTGCTTGCTGCATTGTGTAAATCCGGTGTTGTCACGTCGTGCCGCAGTTGCTATGGCAGTACTCCCTGTGTCCCGCAGAGTCTGACAATTTCCCACCTCTTCTCCCTCCGTTCCATAGCAGAACGAAGGGAATATTCATGTGTGTGTGTGTGTGTGTGTGTGTGTGTGAAACAGGGAGGTGATGTGACCTAGGGATTGTGTTAGGCAATTGTGGATATGTGAGACTTCAAACAGATCTTTGTGACAATGTGTGGTTTCAAACAGGTCCTTGTCCTGTACAGGTGCACTAGACTGAACAGATTTCCAGCTACGCATAATTCATGGGAGTTTATTTTGTATATAAATGCCGTATATTTTTAAGGAACGTTTTTTGTTATTGCTTATTTTCATGTTTTTATTTTTATTTAATTCAAGCTATTTACTTATTTATTGTTTGTTTGTTTACATTGCTGTACAGGTAATTAAGCTCCAATGAGGTGTTAAACCTTGCGCTTTTGCGTTTCTTATTTAATTGATGTACAGAAGTTATCTAGTAGTGTGAAGGAACATATAATTCTGTGAAATGACATCCGGGCTGCCAAAGCATGACTGCATGGTTATGTCAAATGTAAATCGAATATGGACACACCTTAATGTGTCTCACATTTTTAAGGAGAAGTATATTCTGATCATTATTCTAAACAATATGCTGATTATTTATGATTATGATTATTATTATTAAGAGTTCTGCTGGTTTATTCCACTTTGCCTCATCCTTGTTTTGGTTGCTCGTGCTTTACTTTATGAATAATGAAAACTTTCATGGGTTCTTTGTGATTCTATATCTTGTATTTTTTTCTGGAGCTTCATTTTGAGCATCATGATTTCCTGATCTACAATACAGACAGTGTGAGCATGCCCTATGGGACAAATCTCTTTTTTTACTCTTGAATAAAATATGCATGAACCTTTTGGAATTTCTGTATTTATTTAAGTTGCATTTCCCAGAATATAGAGTTTCACACGTCAGATGATGAAATCAGCATAATGTCTGCTTCATGCTAAATGATCAGAACCCAAAAGTCACTTTATGTATAAGATGTTTCACAAATTCAGCACAAGAAATTCCAAAGCACAAAAAAAAAAAAAAACAAAAAAAGCATGTTTCAACCCAAAATCACAAGACAAAAAATGTTTAAAAAAAATCTTATCATGTTATGATAATATAAAAATCTTACAGATTTGCATAAATAAAATTAAGAATGCTTTTTGGACCATAATTAAGTACTTTTTTTAATCAATATTCTCATTATCATAATGTGTCCAGTTATTTCCTTTTTCCTTTTTTTTTTTTTTTTTATGCAGTCATTTCATTATTACAGTAAGACAGTTACTGTAAAAAACAAAGTGTTATTTTTTGCTCTCAGTAATTAAATTTTGCATTAGTAAAAGTGTTAATTCTTGATATCGTAAATTACATCATTACTCACAGAAAACATTATTGATATCAAAAATTTAATTTCTAGTAAAAAACTATTTTTGATACCCTTAACTACATTTCCCTATCTGTCACTCACTTGACATTGTGTCAATGTAATGACACTAGGGGTCACACTTGGGAGCCCCAAACACATCTGATCTTTGAAAAAAGGCCAATGGGAATTGGCGAGTGGAATTTGCATGCCACTTCCCTGGACATACGGGTATAAAAGGAGCTGGTATGCAACCACTCATTCAGATTTTCTCTTCGGAGCCGAGAGGTTCTATTCATTGAGCTGAATTCTCCGCGATTCTCATTCACATCCTCTGCTGGATTCTACAGCGCATTTCAGCGGCTTCTCCCCCTCTGCCCCGGTGCAGTGCAGAGAAAGCCCCTGGGCGCTTCGGCAGAAATAACTAGAACAAAAAGAGTATATTCTAAAAGAGTATATTTTCTTCTAAAAGAGCGGCACACACAGAACGTTTTTTTAAAGATGCCTTTCCGTTTGTGTGTTATTCCTGGTTGTGGTCATTATCTCTTGGCTTCTGATGGCCACGGTCGCTGTCTTACGTGTCTGGGCGCTGCCCATGCGGAGACATCATTTGTGGATGGGTCTTGTCCTCACTGCGAGAACATGACCATGGCAACGTTGCGGTCGCAGCTTGCCTTTGTGAGAAAGCAAGCCACCCCAGCAGCTCCCAGCCTTGGTCCTTCTACCTATGGGTATGAGGCCGCGACGGTTAGCACTGGGAGCGATTTGGGGACCTCAATAGGAGCACCTCCGCCGGGTATCCCCCCACGGACCTCCCATTCCTCAGCAGGCTTGCTTGCCCCAGTCGGGCTCTCGGATGAGACCGCTGGCTTGTCTCAGAGCCTACGCTCCCGTTGCATGTCACAACTCCGTCTCCTCCTCTGGATTCAGCAGCACCTCAAGTCACTGAGAGCCACTCACATCCCAAGCGACCTCAACACCGCAGCGGATGCGCTGTCACAACAGGTTACACTAAGGGGAGAGTGGAGACTCCACCCCCAGGTGGTCCAGCTGATTTGGAGTCGATTCGGTCGAGCACAGGTAGACCTGTTTGCTTCCTGGGAGTCCTCCCACTGCCCGCTTTGGTACGCCCTGACTGAGGCACCCCTCGGTATAGACACGCTGGCACACAGCTGGCCCCCAGGACTATGCAAATATGCGGTTCCCCCAGTGAGCCTACTTGCACAGACCCTGTGCAAGGTCAGGGAGGACGAGGAGCAGGTCATCCTGTTAGCACCCTACTGGCCCACCCAGACATGGTTCTCGGACCTCACGCTCCTCGCGACAGCCCCCCCTCGCGAATTCCCCTGAGGAAGGACCTTCTTTCTCAGGAACGGGGCACCATCTGGCACCCACGACCAGACCTCTGGAATCTCCATGTCTGGCTCCTGGACGGGACACGGAAGACCTAAGTGGCCTACCATATGCGGTGGTAGACATGATCACTCAGGCTAGGGCTCCCTCTACGAGGCACCTGTATGCCTTGAAGTGGCATCTGTTTGCTAAGTGGTGTTCTACCTGACGCGAAGACCCCCAGAGATTTGCAGTCAGATCGGTGCTTTCCTTCCTGCATGAGAGGTTGCAGGGGCGGCTGTCCCCCTCCACCTTGAAGGTGTTTGTAGCTGCCATTTTGGCATATCATGATGCAGTGGATGGTAAGTATTTGGGGAAGCACGACTTGATCATCAGGTTCCTGAGAGACGTTAGGAGGTTGAACCCCCCCAGACCATGCCTCATTCCCTCATGGGATCTCTCTGTAGTCCTTCGGGGACTACGGGGAGCTCCCTTCAAGCCGTTGGAGTCAGCTGAGCTAAAGGCACTCTCTCTGAAGACTGCCCTCCTGACTGCGCTCACTTCCATCAAGAGGGCATGGGATCTGCAGGCTTTCTCTGTCAGCGAAACGTGCCTGGAGTTCAGCCCGGGCTACTCTCATGTGATCCTGAGACCCCGACTGGGCTATGTGCCCAAGGTTCCCACGACCCCATTTAGTGATCAGGTGGTGAACCTGAAAGCACTGGCCCAGGAGGAGGCAGGCCCAGCCTTGGCGTTGCTGTGTCCGGTGCGCGCTTTATGCAGCTATTTGGATCTCACGCAGAGCTTTAGAAACACCGAGCAGCTCTTTGTCTGCTTTGGCGGACAGCGGAAAGGAAGCGCTGTCTCCAAACAGAGGATCGCCCATTGGGTCATTGACGCCGTCGTGAAGGCATATCATGCTCAGCACATGCCACACCTCGTGGGGCTACGAGCCCATTCTACCAGGGGTGTGGCGGCCTCCTGGGCCCTGACCAATGGCGCCTCTCTAGCAGACATCTGCAGAGCAGTGGACTGGGCAACACCCAACACCTTTGCAAGGTTCTACAATCTCCGGGTTGAGCTGGTTTCGTCCCGTGTTTTGTCAGGTACGAACAGATAAGTTCCAGGACAGCTGGCCGGGTATATCACTTGCGCATTGCGCCTTTCCCTCCCTTGAGGTGAATATGTGCGCTGTTGACTCTCAGTAGTGTTCACAAAGTGGTGATCCCTGGATGACTTTCCTCCTTAACCCTGTGACAGACGAGTTTGCGGAGAAACTCGCTGCCAGCCCAATACATATGCTAACTAATCCCTGTACTGGGGTAAGTGCTCCACATATGCTGGTTCCCCATAGGTGACCCCATGTGATGTATATTTGCTGCTAAATTGTTTCCCTGTTGGTAAACTGCGTCTTCCTTGGGCAGAGGTTCCTCTGCCCCCGGTCACTGTGTTTGTAGAGATCCTCCCCTCTCGGGTAGGACCTACCATGGGACTTCTCCACATGACATACTTCCGACAAGACTTGGTAAGACCATGTGATGTAATTCCACTCAAAATACCCCCCCCCCTTCTCTGGGTGGGGTGTGGTCTCTGCGGTGTCTTCCCCTTGGGAGTGACACCCTCTCGACGTAGACATTTATGGGCCCCCAGTCGGTTAGCAAAATCCACTCTTTTTGGGGAGAAAAGAGATGAAAAGAGGCCACGGCTGGGCTAGCCTGTCCCTATTTTTCGGGCAGTCGACTTGTTCCCGAAGGACCGTTCGACGCCCATAAGAGCATTGGGGGAGATTACGTGATGGCCTGGTGCGCTGGCTATGAGGCACACAGCAGTCTACCCGTCTCGCACCGCCAGTCCACATAACACAGTTCAGCTAGTTGTGGCGTTTTGTATAGGGACCACTAGTGTCACTACATTGACACAATGTTGAGTGAGTGACAGTTAGGGAACGTCCTGGTTACTTTTGTAACCTCCGTTCCCTGATGGAGGGAACGAGATGTTGTGTTGATGTAGTGACACTAAGGGTCACTCTTGGGAGCCCCAAACACCTCTGATCTTTGACACAACATCAACATCTCATTCCCTCCATCAGTGAATGGAGGTTACAAAAGTAACCAGGACGTTTTACTTGTAACAATTGAATTATTTATCTATAAAATTATCATTTTTATTTGTAAGAAGTGCCTAGCTGTGTATTTGGAATTCCAACTATTATTAATTATAGATAACGTTTCAGTTACTGACGTAAACTTAGTATCCTGAAAGGAGGGAAAGATATGCTGTGGGAGCTCCTCCTAGGGGTGGTGACCTTGAAACCCTATACCAGGGGTATTCAATTAAAGTTCCAAGAGGTCCAATCTCTCCATTTCCTTCCCAGAAAATGTCCGGATAATAATAGCTTAATCGGTGTCAGTAGACAGTATGTTTATGAAACCATAACCATACTGACTGGGGGGGCCCAGAGCAGCCAAAGTGTTTGTTCATTTTTAAGCTGAATGACAGCAGTCCAGTTTTTGTGTTTGAATATGTTTTTTACATTCAGAATACATACCTATATATGGGACACAGTAGGCCTTTTGATAGATCAAGAAATACTGTATGGGGTAAGTCTGAATGGACCATTTTTACATTATATTCCTTAAAGTGACAATCTACTAACACAAACAAACATTTTACATAACAGTGCAGCATAAAAATACTGTTTGCTATATATAGATATATAGGCTGTAGATGGGTATGACACGCTGGGGAGAATTTGATGATCTTCATCATATTGATGAACTGGAAAACGTTATTCAGAAAGGATCCAAGATAAGTAGGCTGACTATGAAATAATGAAATGTTCTCAACAGCAGAGAACTCTACTAGGATAACTAGTAATTTCAAAAATGTGGTTGTCTTTATTTGCCATCCATGCCAGAGATGATGACATCTTTGATTAATTGAAGCTAAATTTAGATGGGGGAAAAAACGTTATAGGCGCCACGTTAACTTGCCCTGTCACAAACCTGTCTTAGCTAAACCATTGGAGTCATATATCATACAGATGAAGATAGTCTCACTTTGCTTCATTCTTGTTTTCTGCAATGTGTTTAGGCGAAAGATGCTAGTATCCATTTATATTGCTGCTAACCATGTCTCCGCTACTGTTGTTAAAATAACCACGCATACAACTCTACTTATTAGGGTTTATGCGGCACCTTATGTCTATAGCAGGGAGAGAGAGGCAACACGTGAGGAGCAGGGAGCGGGAATGAAGCGTGTTCAGTGGTAGAGAAAAATTATTAATTAGCGTGGTGTGTACAGCTCCGTAGTTTTGACACGTTGCTCACTTAAATTGTAGAAATGGTAAGATGGGGCAACCGTTGTCATGATGCCTCCTGGTCCAGATGAAACTAAGCCAGGGTCCGGTGACTGCTGCCTTATACCATCAAGTCAGCTTGACTGGTAGGTGGAGCTCCGCAATATGCTTGCATCATCATGGGCATATAAACTGAATCCCAGTGCCACACCATCAGAATATTCTGATTGAAGGGAGGAGAGCACATCTCATTCCCTCTTTTCAGGGAACCAAGGTTACATCAGTATATGAGAGGGAAATTCTCTTGAGCTGCACTACAGTTTTATTTATTTTTTTGCTGTTAAGGGACCAAGAGATGTACTCTCCTACCTTCAGATGGAAATTTCAGTACTTGATGCTGTGGGAGCCATATATCATAACACTGTGCTACTTATATGGCAATGCCCACTAGCCAATAGAGTAGTAAAAGGATTTTGCCATAACCACCCCTTCATATTAAAAAATAGGAAGGAAATGGGGAAATAATAAAACATATGGAACAATGCCAAGAAAGAGACCTCTTCTTACTTGTTGGGAAGGAGGGGAGCAGGGTTGTCACCTGGCCAAGGGCTTTGGAACAATGACAGTAGTCAACAGGTTAGTGAAACATTGCTTACATGCTTTTATTCACTTCAGTGGGAATAGAGAGACCACAGTTATTCAGACATCCTGAGCCCTAAAAAGGGTTGCCAGCACTTTGGGCACATAACCCTTTCTGAGCTTAAAAATGGTATTCCACAGGTCCAGTCTGAACATTAAACTAGAGTCACTGACTGAAAAGATCTGTAAGTCCCTGACACGTTTGACTGGTGCCAAAGCGAGTAGCAGTACAGTCTTCAAAGAGAGCATGCAAAACCTTACAGCCTTTAATGTCTCAAACGGGAAATCCAAAAGCGCATTTAATACCAGCACTAGGGATGGTATTAAAGATGGTAGGGATAGTAGTGGTTTACTTTGACACAAGAGTAAATCTGCTCTGCTGTTCAGGTGGCCAGGGATGCGCATTGCACGTATCAATAGGAGACATGACTCGCTCCAGAAGAGAATTATTTGCAGGTTCAGCATTGGACGTGACCATAATCCTCCTTGGCGGTTTTACCCTTGTACTTCTGATCAAAAGGCCAAGATGACTGCAAGCGGTTCCAGGCAATTTATGTGGCATTCAGTTTGCGCACTTTTCCAGATGCCAAATGTCAGACATTCGTTGCACAAGGCCTGCGTTGGATGCATCTGTGGTCCCAGCCTGCGTTGGATGCATCTGTGGTGACAACTTTGCATCTGGCCATCTTGGTGAGTGTCACACCTTTCCGATAAAACTCACCAGCCTAGCTTGGCCAGCCCAAAAGTTACTTTACAGCTGGGATGATGTCCAGGAATTGCCACTTTCCACTTGGGTCCAGAGTTGCTTCCTCACCGGCGTCTCTGACTCCAATCTATGGGAAGGAAATGGGTTAGCAATGGCAGCACTCTGTTTGGCTGAACTCTGCTCCGAGGAAGAGCGTGAGTGAACCGGCTGGGCCACAGAACTACCGCACCTCGGCAGGATGTGTCTATAGGCCAGATATTGGTTCTTAGCCAACTGAAACCTCTCAGTGAAAGCATTAATAGTGTCACCGAAGATGCCCTGCTAGACACACCGGGGCATCAAGCAAGACAGCTTTGTCCTTGTCACTCATATCTGACAAATTGAACCAGATATGGCACTCAGCGGACACCAGGCTACACATAGATCTGCCTTGGTAGCCCGAAGCACCAAATCTGTTGCGGTACATAGCCCTAGGAAGGACTCGGGTCTGGACCATTCTCATCTAAGTCCTATAGCAGATCCGCCCAGTAGGGCTGTAACAGTGCCATGGTGTACAGAGCCAGACCAGACTGACCTGCTGAAGTGTAGGCCTTACCCAACAGTGTGGATGTGAGCCTACATAGCTTGGATTGATGCACTGACTTAGATTTGGCATAGATGGGGTCATAGATGGGCCTGCTATTGCCTCTTCGACTGTGGGAAGCTGTGTATAGCCTCTAAGCTTGGTGCAATCCAGAGATTTAAAAGGCCGCTGCACTGGAGACATGAGTTCATCATGTCTTCACCAATTGGTCATGCAGCTGGAAAAAGAACGGCCACGGATGACGTAATGCTCAATTACGTTGACTCGGATAGAACTGTTCATCCAGCCAAGAGTTCTGGGGCACATCAGGCATGGGTAACTCGAGCAATAGTCTCTCGACCGCCTGACTGAGAACCTTGACTAACTCAGTCTCTGAAGCAGATGCTCATCACTGAGTGTGATATAATGTTTACATGATGGAAAACACTTGCGAAACATATTTGTTTTTAAAATGAAGTTGTTTCAAAAAATGGCTCTTTTAGTTTCTTAACTCTTGTGCGGCCTTCAGGACATCTTTGCCTTTTTCATTTTTTTTTTTTTTTTATCATTTTGGCTGTGTTAATGCCAACGGCATAAATTTAGCCAAAGGTGTGCATTTTGGGGGGAATTTTTATATTTAAACCTCAGTTCCTAAAATACATCTATAATACACTGTGTACACAAAATAGATACACTCAGGACCTTCAGGACAAAAATGTCCCCATTGAAACCCATTAAAACTGCAATATATGATCCTAGTACCATTAAAGCATACAATCATGAATTCTATGATATTATGCTTTCATTCCGGAGCCCTGGCTTCAAAATTATTCTTTTTTCTATTTTCCACCAGCCTATGGAGCAAATACATGCTTTTTTCCTATTTTCTGTTTGCTGTATTATAGAGCACTGCAGGCCAATTGAATAAATGATACAGCTAAAATTGTGTGGGTGTGTTGGTATGAATGTCAAAGTGTGTTTTGAATGTGTGTATTCAGAAATGTGTGTGTGTGTGTGTGTGTGTGTAAAATACAACAGTGGTATTATGTAAACAAACTGGCATTTACAGGGTTAAAATCCTGAAAATGAATACATATTTGGTAGCTATGATCAGGACTGATGTTGGTTAAATAATCTAAGTCAGTGAAAGTGGAAAATAATATTAATATATAATATTTTTATGGCAGTTTTTTGATGGGGACGTTTTTGTCCTTGAAGTTCCTGAATGTTTTCTTTTTAAATCTGACACTGCACAAAAAATAATAATGCATCAAAATCAGTGTTGTTGCTAATCATTGACATATCCCAGAATGTGATGATCCAAAAAAAATAAATAAAAAATAATAAATTTTTGTGTTTTATTTTTATTTTTTTTCATAAAAAAAAAACAGTGGCATAATATGAACAAACTGGCATTTAAAGGGTTAAAATCCTGAAAATGAATAAATATTTGGTAGTTATGATCAGGACTGATGTTGGTTAAAAAAATTAACTAATTGAAAGTGGACAATAATATTAATATATAATATTATTATGGCAGTTTTTTGACGTGGACATTTTTGTCCTCAAAGGACCTCTGAGTAACTTTTTTTATTGACGCATAAGGGTTACATATATTCTTATCAAGAAACACAATGTAGATGGAATCGCGTGGCGCCATGCAAGGGTCGGATGTGTGAACGACAAGCTCTGTGCACTTTGCTAGTTTTTAATTCTTTTTATGTTATAAACCGGTGAGATTCGATACACTCTACTACATAACTGTTCTAAGAAGTCAACATGTCAAAGAATTCAAAATCCTCGGGCTCTGGAGTTTGAGGATGAGATATGGTAAAATTCCTAGATAAGCTCTTCCCAAGTCTGCTTGACATAACAGGCCATAAGCTGGAAATCAAGTGAGCTCACGGAGTTCCATCACAGATCTGCGGAGGGAGACAGGCCCTGATCAATTCTGGCCAAATTTCTGAGATCATCCGATAAAGATCTCGTGTTATACGAGGTGAGGAGCAAAGGAAAGCTTTCTTGGAAAACCACAGCATTTTCTTGTTCCCAGACTTTGCAAATTCAACAAGAGAGAAACGTGATCGATTCAAGGAATGCAAGAAACTCTTATATCAATGGAAGGTCACTTTTGCACTGATGTTTCCGGCCAAATTGAGAATAGATACTAAGGATGGTGACAAAATATTTACATGCCCACAGCAAGCATTGTCTTTCATAGAGACAATGGAAGAGTAAGCCATTTGGTGTTTCTCATATGGCCCCAAGTGAACTTGACTTGCTGAACATACACTTGACTGTCTGAGGAAGCTGGGCACCATTTTGTTTCTTTTTGTGATGGTTCCACCTAGCAGCTTGAGTTTGTTTTGTGTAGTAACACTCCTTAAAGAAACTCTTGCATCGACGGAGGATCGCTTTTGCACTGATGTTTACGGCCAAATTGAGAATCGATACTAAGTATGGCCTCAAAATATTTACATGCCCACAACAAACAATGTCCTTCATAAAATCAATGGACTGAGGAAGTGATGGTGTGTTTCTCACATTGCTCCCAAGTGAGCTTGTCTCGCTGAACTTGACTGTCTGAGGAAGCTGGGTGCCTTTTTTGTTTCTTTTTGTGCTGGCTCTGACTAGCGGCTGGAGTTTGTTTTGTGGAGTATTATTTGCAGGACATTGGAAGGATTAGGTCATCTACTGCATTCATGAACAGCCAGCTCACTGAACATTCGTTTGACTGTCTGAGGAATCAGAAGGTTTTTTCTTTTTGTGTGTGTGTGTTGGTTCTGCTAGAGGCTGGAGTATGTTTTGTGGAGGCACACACCTTCAATACAGTTTTGTGAATGAATCTACATGTTCTTTGTCTTTATTCTGCTTATTGGCTAGTGTTTGTTTTATAGATTATTTTCTGTTATGTAATTCTGTCTCACAAAATTTGTACAGAAGCACCGGACTTGAGCAATCTGATGGCAAAGTTGTCACAGGGACTCTCGTAGGTGTACATGGACTGTTTGAGTTTAGAGAGATGGACGCCAGTTGCTGCTGTCGTGTGCAGGATTAATGCGCACATTTTTCTTTTTTCTGTTTGTTTGGTTTGGGGGGAATTTCGGGGTTTGATTGTTGCACTAATGGGGAATGTGGTCTTTATAATTTTATTTTTGACACACAGTCTATTTTTTCTAACATGTCAAAATGTCAAATGTTAATATGAGTGGATTGTCTCTCTCCACGTGGAATGTGAATGGTTTGGGCACCACATAAAAAGAAGGAAGGTTATTTATTTTCTAAACGTAAGAAATATGATATAGTGTTTCTTCAATAAACACATCTTTCCCTGCAGGAAGCTGAAAAATTTGGGAAGATATGGGGCGGACATGTTTTCTTTAGTGCTGGCTCAGGTAAGAGCAGGGGAGTCATTACAGTGATAAGTAAACATCTACAATTCAAATGCCTCAAATAGAGTAAAGATAAATTAGGAAGAGTCATTATTATTTTAGCAGAAATGCAGGGGCAAAGGCTAATATTTATGCACCTAACGCTGATGATCAGGACTTTTTTATAGATCCTGAAGGGATGTTGCAATCTTGAATCTATTGATGGACTCAGTACTTGATTATAGTGAAGCAAAAGTGTGTAAGACCCCTAGAGCAACATTGATGTTTCACAGGATGTGTAAAAATTTTGGTCTTACAGATATTTGGAGACTTTTGAACCCATCTGGTAGGGACTATACATTTTTTTCATCAGTCCATAAGATTTAGTCTAGAATAGATTTTTTTTTTTGGTAACTAAGTCTCTCATTTCATCTGTTGTTGATTGCTCAATTGGAAACATCTTAGTTTCAGATCACACCCTGGTGTGTTTAGAGGTGTTGCCACATATGGAGAAAAAGAAATTACAGGTGCATCTCAATAAATTAGAATGTTGTGAAAAAGTTCATTTATTTCAGTAATTCAACTCAAATTGTGAAACTCGTGTATTAAATAAATTCAATGCACACAGACTGAAGTAGTTTAAGTCTTTGGTTCTTTTAATTGTGATGATTTTGGCTCACATTTAACAAAAACCCACCAATTCACTATCTCAAAAAATTAGAATACATCATAAGACCAATAAAAAAAAACATTTTTAGTGAATTGTTGGCCTTCTGGAAAGTATGTTCATTTACTGTATATGTACTCAATACTTGGTAGGGGCTCCTTTTGCTTTAATTACTGCCTCAATTCGGCGTGGCATGGAGGTGATCAGTTTGTGGCACTGCTGAGGTGGTATGGAAGCCCAGGTTTCTTTGACAGTGGCCTTCAGCTCATTTGGTCTCTTGTTTCTCATTTTCCTCTTGACAATACCCCATAGATTCTCTATGGGGTTCAGGTCTGGTGAGTTTGCTGGCCAGTCAAGCACACCAACACCATGGTCATTTAACCAACTTTTGGTGCTTTTGGCAGTGTGGGCAGGTGCCAAATCCTGCTGGAAAATGAAATCAGCATCTTTAAAAAGCTGGTCAGCAGAAGGAAGCATGAAGTGCTCCAAAATTTCTTGGTAAACGGGTGCAGTGACTTTGGTTTTCAAAAAACACAATGGACCAACACCAGCAGATGACATTGCACCCCAAATCATCACAGACTGTGGAAACTTAACACTGGACTTCAAGCAACTTGGGCTATGAGCTTCTCCACCCTTCCTCCAGACTCTAGGACCTTGGTTTCCAAATGAAATACAAAACTTGCTCTCATCTGAAAAGAGGACTTTGGACCACTGGGCAACAGTCCAGTTCTTCTTCTCCTTAGCCCAGGTAAGACGCCTTTGACGTTGTCTGTGGTTCAGGAGTGGCTTAACAAGAGGAATACGACAACTGTAGCCAAATTCCTTGACACGTCTGTGTGTGGTGGCTCTTGATGCCTTGACCCCAGCCTCAGTCCATTCCTTGTGAAGTTCACCCAAATTCTTGAATCGATTTTGCTTGACAATTATAAGGCTGCGGTTCTCTCGGTTGGTTGTGCATCTTTTTCTTCCACACTTTTTCCTTCCACTCAACTTTCTGTTAACATGCTTGGATACAGCACTCTGTGAACAGCCAGCTTCTTTGGCAATGAATGTTTGTGGCTTACCCTCCTTGTGAAGGGTGTCAATGATTGTCTTCTGGACAACTGTCAGATCAGCAGTCTTCCCCATGATTGTGTGGCCTAGTGAACCAAACTGAGAGACCATTTTGAAGGCTCAGGAAACCTTTGCAGGTGTTTTGAGTTGATTAGCTGATTGGCATGTCACCATATTCTAATTTTTTGAGATAGTGAATTGGTGGGTTTTTGTTAAATGTGAGCCAAAATCATCACAATTAAAAGAACCAAAGACTTAAACTACTTCAGTCTGTGTACATTGAATTTATTTAATACACGAGTTTCACAATTTGAGTTGAATTACTGAAATAAATGAACTTTTCCATGACATTCTAATTTATTGAGATGCACCTGTATATAGTTGGCGCTTTAATGTATCCCTTTTGCAAAATCCTGATTTCCATCAAATGTTAAAGGCTGAAATCAATGTTTATATGGAGACTAACTGGTCCTCAGTATCCTCTGTGGGTGTGGCTTGGGAGGCACTTAAGGCAGTTCTTAGGGGTCGGATCATACAGTATGCCTCATTCATCAAAAAATCCAAAGTGCCGAGGCAGAGCTGAAGGGCCGAATGTCATCTAATGGCCTCAGAGAGTTGACCTGATTGAAATACAGATATAATACTATTTTGAAGCAGAAGGTGGAGTTTTGTTTATTCAGGGCAAGACAGTCATACTTTGAGTCAGGGGACAAAGCAGGGAAGCTTTAGGCTAGATATATAATGTAGAGAGTGTCTTTTTCTACCATTCCCTCAGTGAAATCTGCTGATGGTGAAATTTTTACCTCGGCCATTGATATTAATAATGCTTTTAAAGAATTCTATCTTGATCTCTATAGTTCCACGTCTTCATCTACAGATGAGGATATAAGTTTGTGGAACAATTAGAACTTCCTAAACTGACGACTGAACAAAAAAATTATCTTAATTCTGAGATAACCTTGGAGGAGCTGGGCGAGGTAATTAAGGCCTTGCCTACAGGCAAGGCTCCGAGGCCAGACAGCTTTGCTGCAGAATTTTTTTGATTTTATGCTACAGAACTGGTTCCACTTTTGTTAGAAGTTTATACAGAATCATTATAGAATGGAAAACTTCTGCCAACCATGACACAAGCCCGGATCAGTCTGATTCTTAAAAAAGACAAAGATCCAAGCGAGTATAAGAGTGATCATCCAATTTCCCTGATCCAGGTAGACATTGAAATATTGTCAAAAATTTTGGCTAACCTATTAAATAAAGTTATGACATCTCTTATTCATATAGATCAGGTGGGGTTTATTCGGGGTCGCAGCTCTTCTGATAACATTAGGTGTTTCATCAATATCATGTGGTCAGTGGCGAATGATCAGACTCCGGTCGATTCCATCTCACTTGACACTGAAAATGCATTTGATATGGTAGAATGGGATTATCTTTTTAAGATTTTGGAAATATACGAGTTCGGATACTTTTATTGGATGGATTAAGTTATTTTATAGACACCCGGTAGTGACGGTACAAACAAATGAATTAATTTCAGATTATTTTACTCTGGATAGGGGCACCCGGCACTCTTTCCCCATTATTGTTCTGTCTTGCTCTGGAACCATCAGCAGCCACGATAAGAAAGGAGGATGATTTTCCAGGGGTGATGGCGGAGGTGTGGTGCATAAGCTTTTGCTTTACGCAGATGATATTTTATTATTTGTCTCCGACCTTACTAGATCTATGCCTCGCCTCCACAGAATTATTAATTCCTTTTCTAAGTTCTCAGGAGTTAATTGGTTTAAATCCAAAGCTCTGGCTCTGACAGCATACTGCCCAGTAACGGCTTTCCAGCCGGGTGCCTTCCAGTGGCCCAAAGAGGGAAGTAAGTATTTGGGCATTTTATTCCCAACAAATTTATCTGATTTTTGATCCCTTAATTAAAAGGTTTTTGAGCGATGTGGGCAGGTGGGCTTCATTACATTTATCTATGATTGGGAAGGTTAATGTTATCAAAATTAATTGTATTCCAAAATATAACAACCTGTTACAATCTCTCCTTATAGATGTCCCCCTCTCTTACTTTAAGCAATTTGATAGCATAGCAATGTCCTTCATTTGGAATAGTAAGCATCCTAGATTACATTTTAATAATTTACATAGACCGATTGACAAAGGTGGGCTATGCCTACCCAAGATTTTGTTTTATTATTATGCATTTGGTCTCAGATATTTGAATGAATGAATGAACATTACATTTATATAGCGCTTTTCTGACACTACGCTCAAAGCTTTTTACACAGTGAACAGGGGACTCTCCTCAACCACCACCAGTGTGCAACATTCACCTGGATGATGCGACGGCAGCCATAGTGCACCAGTACGCTCACCACACACCAGCTATTGGTGGAGAAGAGAGAGTGGAGTGATAGAGCCAATTAATGGATGGGGATTATTAGGAAGCCATGATTGATAAGGGCATTGGGGGAGAATTTGGCTAGATTTTTAATGACCATGGAGAGTCAGGACCTCGGTTTAATGTCTCATCCGAAGGATGGTGCCTTTTTACAGTATAGTGTCCCCATCACTATACTGGGGCATTAGGACCTACACAGTCCGCAGGGTGAGCACCCCCTGCTAGACTCCCTAATATCTCTTCCAGCAGCAACCTTAGTTTTCGCAGGAGGTTTCTCATCCATGGTACTGACCAGGTTTAGCCCTGCTTAGCTACAGGGTGATATGGCTGCGGACAATTTGGCTAACTGGTCACTTCCACCTGAGAGAGCACCTCCCTGGTTTTGTATTGAACAGGCAGTTCTTGCCCCTATTTCGCCATTGCAAAGACTTTCTATCAAACTAATCGGAGAAGTTAAGTTAAACCCCGTTATCTCGCATTTGCACTCGGTATGGATAAAAGTGTCCAGAGAGTTTAATTCGAACATTTATTTTAATGTTGTCTCAAGCATATGGCTGAACCCAAAATTATGTATTGATAAGTCCCCTTTCTGCTGGTCAAGGTGGATTGTGAGGGGGGTTACTACACTCTGTGTCTTATATGAGAGTGGAGTGTTGAGATCATTTGAAAATTTGGTTCAACATTTTGGGATTCACAGATCTCAGTTCTATAGGTATTTACAGCTGCGCCACCTGCTCTGTATTGTTTTTGGGAGTAGCATACACACCCCTAAAGCAGAAAATACTCTGGGAGAGCTGATTACTGCTTTTGGAAAAGGTCATGAGGCATCAGTGTATTACTCCCTGCTAATTCAGGGTCTGGGGGATGGAGCTCTAACTTCTATTGAGAGATTATGGGAGAAAGATTTAAACTTGGTATTGGAGGAGGGAGAGTGGGCTAGGATTCTAAAAAATGCCAAGTCTGTACCTAGACATTCAAGGGTTCGCCTTATGCAATTCAAGATTTTTCATAGATTCTATTGGACCCCCTCTAGATTGTATAGGCTTGGTCTTAAAGACACACCCACCCGCTGGCGATGCCAATCGGAGGATGAAGACACAACCCATGTTTTTTGGGGGTGCGTTATGAACCAAGGGTTTTGGTTGAGGGTTCAGAATATTGTATGTGACGTCTTGGGTACTCGGGTTTCATTTTGCCCCAGACTCTGTATTCTGGGAGATGGTGTGGTCATCAATGTGGGGAATAAACATGTGGAGGATTGGGTCCCAACCAGTTTTATTGTCGCCAGACAGGTGAATTTGAGGGGTTGGAAGTCGGTTGGAGCACCCCCATTTCAGGAGTGGTGCTTGGAGATGGGGAGAGTGGTGGCCTTAGAAGAAGGGTCTTTGGATTTGTTTGTTGGGAAATTGGGTGGATACTTAGTGTTCTTGGAGGGTTCTTGGGTGGAATAGTGGAGAGAGAGGGGTAATTGTCAATGTGTGTGATATATATATATATATATATATATATATATATATATATATATATATATGTGTGTGTGTGTGTGTGTGTGTGTGTGTGTGTGTGTGTGTGTGTGTGATTTATATATATCACAATATATATTCTTCTTTATTAGTTGTTTGGTTTTGTTTTCTTTTATCTGTGTTCATGCATGACCACAGGGGTGTTTGTTGAGGTTTGGGGTGGGGTTGGGGATGGGGAGGAGGAGGGTGGTAGTGGGTGTTAAAAGTTGATTTTGTGTATTTATGTTTTGTTTTTCTGTGTTTTAATAAAAATGTTAATCATAAAAAAAAACGAAACACAATGTAAACAAACTTGCAATCATGGAAGCGTTTTAAAGATAAACTTTTTTGCTGGAGCACGCAGGGAGAAGGAGTTTTCCTCATTGACCAAGAGCAAATTAGAACAGAGTAATTCCATGAAAATGTCAACCATACCATGGAAAAAGAAAGTTTTAAGCAATGGCACAAAACCCCTTTTAAATTGTTCATTTATCTATATTTTACTGTATTATAGTGATATGATGGATTTTGTTTTTAGAAAAAAATAGCATAGTTTATCTGCCTCACAAGAGAGTGCACCATTTCTAAAACAACATTTTCAAAGAGCCATATTTTATAATTGCAAAAGAGGGATCGAAGTACTATTTATTTTCACTTTATGTTAACAAATATCATTTTCCAGAGAGACAAGGAATTATCTGAAAAATATGCACATTTACTTAGTCATAACAGTGCTTTTTTAAATTATAAGAGCCACATTTATGATGTCGCTGTGTTTCAGCATTGTGTCATGTCTGTAATGATTTAGAAGTTACGTTTATATCACTCAAGCAATATTCATTTAAATAAGTTGATACTTTCTGTACAAAGCTAACTTTTGTTGATGTAAAGTATGATAAACAGTACCTTCAGTACTTGAAACACTTATAAATATGCATTACAGACTTAACCGTTATAGACGCTTCATATCAAATCATATGAATGTCAATGAGAGAATCTCAAACACCCTCCGCTCGCTCTTTACTATGATGATTCTGACAGATCACTGACTATTGCTTTGATTTATGACTTGTTTCAAGCTCCTGCATTTATAGCTAGCATTTGGGAAGGGACCATTTTGACAAACTTAGCGATTTGAATTGTAATATGATAAGCATAATCTAATATTGCTGTGCTACTCTGCATGTTCTGCTTATACTGTACTGCCGCCAAGGAACCGCTCACGCAGCGCTGTCTGAAGCAGTCAATGCAGACTTTAATACGCAGCCTTTTGCGACTTGGTATTCGTGCCATATCGCGATTTCAGTTTTATTACAGTACATTATGCAGCCTTGGATGTACAGATGTCTCAGATATATGTCTACAAGTGTTGGCGTTTTCTATTTTTTTCACCTCTTCGTGTAAGTAATGCTTTCACAACTGTCATGTCCGTAATGAAGAGATGTCACATTAACAGCGATGAGTTTTCCCAATTTATATGAAAACAACGATTAATCAAAATTAAATATTCCATGTTTTTAGGAGTGCCAACCCTCCTACATTATGTAGCTATTATTATTTCAGGATTGTGCTTTTCAATTCACAGAGTTTTTACAAAGTGTGTGGTCTCCCAAAAACTCTATTTTAGTCACGTCCGTAATGCAAGTTTATTTCCAGATTTAAAATGGAAGAAAACGTGTTTAGACTGAACCTTTTCTGATGTAGACTTTATCTACTGGTGTCTATGATTATTCATTCAAATGGTTTGATATACTGATATTTGAGTACTTTATATGTGATGTTAAATTTGAAGATTTCCCTGCATATGTCATGTCCGTAACGCTGAAATTGCCCAATAGCAAAGTGTTGGTTTATGGTTCCAGCGAATGAGAGATGTCTGCATGACCCTGAAAGAGGAAAATTCTGATGGTGTGTTGCTGGGCTCCAGTTTATATGCCTGCGATGACCCAAGCATAGGGTGCTAAGCACCACTAGCCTATCATATTTGCATAATAGGGTTTCAAGGTTACTGCCCCTAGGAGGAGCTCCCACAGTGTCAGCTACTGACATGGCGTCACCAACTTGAGTGACCAACTTGAAAGGGAACTGTAATAGCATTTCCAATAAGAGTGAATGACAAATCAATGCAAAATTTTAGTAGTGATAATGCAGCTACAGATATCAAGAATTGTTTTTAACTTGTTGAAATTGAATGTGTTTTTCTGTGAGTAACTGTATAATTTTTTATATGAAGAATTAACATTTTGACTATTGCAAATATAATAACTCATATAAAAAATTTGCACTTTCACTAGTAGTATTTCCATTTGCTGATGTCAAGAATTAGCATTTTAACTACTGAAAATGTAATTGTTGACATTGAAAAATCACATTCTGCACGATTAAATATTGAAAGGGCTTGCGTTAATAGGATATGTTTTAGACAGGTTTTGTATGATTCACCCAGTTATGATAAGCAACACATTAACACACAGTGCCTCTTCTTTGTTTAATTGTGTTGGTATCAGTTTGCATCAGTGTCTCACAAGTGCAGAAGTTTTCAAAAAATGTGGACAAGTATCCACAGTACAGGATGTATACAATATTGTGTTGTCTCAAAGAGATTGCTGCTTTGAAAACACCTGAAGAAACTGGAGTTTGGAATACTACAAGACAACCAAACATGCTCAATTTTATCTTCTTTATTTCCATAGGGAGGAAGATAGTGATTCCCTCATTGAAAGCGAAAGAAAAAACACTGATATATAGTTTCATAAGCACACAGGGGCTCTAACATTTCTGTGATTCAGCATCTTCTGTGCATTGTTTATTAAAAAATTCTGTCCACTGTATAGTAACCTTTACAATGATATTCTTTGTAGATACTTTCTTAACAAACAACCAACAAGAAGACTTTTTCATTTATCAGCTAGGGAAGATGTCTTCTGAAGAAGGGGCTCCCTGCCTTTTTTCAGCTGAACTAAAAGTTTGTAAAGTTGAATTATTCACCTAAAGTACCCTCTAATATATATATATATATATATATATATATATATATATATATATATATATATATATATATATAATCTATAAATAGAATTACTTTTACAACATTTTAACATTGTTATCACAAATAATTAAAACAAGCAATTAAATTTTTTCATAATTCTATTTTAATACATTTATAGTTCTATTTTGATGGTTTTGATGACTTATTCACACCCTTCCATGTGCTTGACACAAGATTTACTGTATAGTGAATAAGGGCTTACATTTTTATGTTTCTCACCCAACGCGATCGTATTGCTTAATAAGATTGAGTGGATTAAACCACTCAAATTGTATAGATTACGTTTATGCTGCATTTATGCCCTTTTTGGAGCTTGAAATATTTGGACCCCACTGACTTACATTGAATGGACAAAAACACCTTATATTATACATTCTTCAGTATATCTTTGTTTTTGTCCTCCAGAAGAAAGTCGGTCATCAAGTTACAGAAGGCATAGGGATGTGTAAAATATGAGAGAATTTTCATTATTGGGTGGAATATCCCTTTAATGCCGCCATTTAATAATGCTGCTACTGCTATATTGCATGGTGGAAGAAATGTTTCACTTCCTAAAAATATTTCTAGAAGTTAAAGGGGCATTGAAAAGTCATTTTTAATGATTGAAAATTTTAATTTTGACATCATCATATAAAGATATTAAATGTACATACACAAATTATACTCAGTACATCAGTGTGATTGGGAAAGAAATGTCAGCTGACAAAGAAGTTTTTCACAATCCTACCTGCACTGCCCCAGGACTATGAAGACATAATTCTAAATAAATATAACACATAATTCCCTTTTTATACTCCAACGTGTATCAAAATCATGCCCACCGTGACTGTCCTTTGTTGCCACACAAGATTTAACAGAGACCATAAAATATACAAGGACATGACGTATGCATGGGCCTATAGAAAGCATATTTAGCAGACAAATGTACAGCGAGGAACAAACGAACACTTTTTGGTTTTCTCAAGTTTTTGTAAATGCACTTGTGGTTCAAAGTATTATTATTATTTTTTTTTACATATTAATTTGACAAATGTCTGGTACAAATATGTGGTCTGGTTTCATGAATACAGTGTCTACTTTTTTCATAATCTAGCTGGAAAGAAGTAAAGTGAAATGTTGCAATGTGCTCCATAGGCGGGGCAAGTTGTAACAGGTTGTTACATTGTGTAAACACATTGTTACATGACCATATGACTGCAAAATGCAAAATGGACATTATAATGGAAATATACCAACATGAATCAGAATCGATTTGGGAAATCTGTATCAATACCCAGCCCTACCTAAAACTACTTCAAAGTTAAACTAAGAATCTTTCAGATTTTCTGTGTGGTCCCCACTGTATATACTTCCCTATATACAGTATATACTTATCTACAAACATGTTCTATACTCTGTACTATACTAGTCACATTTAGGCATTTAGAAGGCAACATTTATACAGATTTGTGTCTTTAAGCACCAATGCAACCAGCAGAACATCAGGCGTTTCCAAAGACATCATTGTCAGTAGGACAAACACGTCTTCCAAAAATGAAAGTGAAACTTGCCAGACAAAGAAAGAAAGTCATGAAGAATGAGAGGCGTTAGAAAAGACAGACAGATCAAAGAGAGACAGAGAGAGAAAGACAGAGAGAGAGAGAGAGAGAGAGAGAGTAGAGTGACAGAGAGTGGTGAGAGTACGGAAGAGAGATTAAACGTCTGTTTTCTAATTACAGTACCATCAAAGGAAATTTAAGGTAAGTTTAAGCACCATCTCTTAACTTTCTCAGTGGCCTGTCTGATATTTTAGTTTTGAAAAGCTTCAAGAATATAATGTAAAAATTCAGGTACAATTTTATTTTTTTTTTTATTAAAAGACTGACCTCTCTAGCCATTGATCTCCTTAAAAAACATAATGATAAAATAAAAAAAGGTTTTTGGTTTGAATCATATCAGCATTTAAAGCAATGGACAAAATGTAGCATCAAGTCTTCATAACTTTATACTGTATTATCATATCAAAATGAAGGGTTGGTACTAATAATAAACATTCATAAAGTTGTTGTGTCACTGTAAGGTATTATATGTGTTATATATTATCATATCTTTGTAGGTCATCAAACTGTAGTTTTCTATGGCCATATTTAGATGTAGAAGTAGATCAACCAGTGCAGTCACTCTCTCTCTCTTTCTCTCTCTCTTTCTCACACACACACACACACACCTGCAGTTTTTTGTGTGTGTGTGTGTGTGTGTGTGTGTGTGTGCGTGTGTGTGTGTGTCTATATTGTGGTTTGCATTGTTAAATCTATCTGTGTTGGTGCAGATGTCCCATTTCAGCATTCTAGTTATTTAATTAACTAACAAGAAAACTGAATTCTTTCAGTTTTAAAACTAATTTTAAAACTATTCAAAACTGAAAAATGTATTGTATGAGTGGTTTCATGTATACAAAGAACAATAGACCACAGATTTAGGTGTTGATGTAGATTCTGGTGTAAAGGTCTGTGTAAAGGAGGAGGCGAGAAGCAGCTTTCCTTGTTTAGGTAAGGATTTATTTTTTCCTCTTTGCAGCACAATTTACAGTCTCACGTTAAGCACTAAGTTAAACCACTATCACACACTGCTTCACAAAATAAACTCTCATTACTCGTAATAAAAAATCTTTGCTCTGGTTCGGGCCTGTCGTGTCCAGTCTCTCTCCCTCTTCTATTTGCGGTGTCTATTTATGCCGCTCTCCCCGTGCTCACTGAAATTAGAGACAGGTGTTAGACATAATTTAGCTCAGGTGTAAGCACCCTTACCGCTTTCTCTCTCTCCGGAGAGATGCTTGACCACGCCCGCGCTGCCACATATCCCCACCGCCCGACTCAGGCCGGGGCGGCATCCGGCCTGCCTACCACTCCCCCCCATTCCTGGAAAGGAAGTCGGCAACAGCCATCTGCGCCCCCGGTCTGTGGACCACCTTGAACTTAAACGCCTGAAGAGCCAGATACCAACGGGTGATCCGGGCATTAGTATCTTTCATGCAGTGGAGCCACTGGAGTGGGGCGTGATCCGAGCAGAGGGTGAAGGCCCGCCCCAGCAGGTAGTATCGGAGAGTGAGGACCGCCCACTTGATGGCGAGACACTCCTTTTCCACGGTGCTGTACTTAGTTTCCCTTAACGAGAGCTTACGGCTAATGTACAGCACCGGGCGCTCCTCCCCCTCCACCACCTGCGAGAGTACGGCCCCCAGCCCCCTGTCTGAAGCATCTGTCTGTAAAACAAAAGGGAGAGAGAAGTCAGGTGGTGTAAAAGCGGCCCCCCGCAAAGTGCAGCTTTAACTTGCGTGAACGCCTGTTGACATTGCTGCGTCCACTGGACCGGATCTGGAGCTCCCTTTTTAGTGAGATCAGTCAGCGGGCTGGTGATGTCCGAATAATTAGGTACGAACCTTCTATAATAGCCAGCCAGCCCCAGGAACTGTCTCACCCCCTTTTTGGTCTTTGGTCTCGGGCAGGTCGCAATCGCCGCTGTCTTGTCAATTTGGGGACGCACCTGCCCGTGGCCCAAGTGGAACCCCAGATACCGTACCTCCACCCGTCCAATCGCGCACTTCTTCGGGTTCGCTGTGAGTCCCGCTCGGCGCAGCGATCTCAGAACCGCCCTCAGATGTCACATATGTCGTAAACTGAATGCGGTCTGAGGATTCGGTCCATGACTTGGTGTCACAAATTGGTGTAATCCAAATGGTGTGGAGAAGGCGGTTTTCTCACGGGAAATTGGTGTCAAGGGGATCTGCCAATAACCCTTCATCAAATCCAGTGTCAAATAAAAACGAGCAGTGCCCAACCGATCGAGCAACTCATCAACGCGAGGCATTGGATACGCATCAAATTTAGACATCGTGTTGACTTTTCTATAATCCACACAGAATCGCACAGACCCGTCACTCTTAGGCACTAGAACAACTGGGCTGGACCAATCGCTGTGGGATTCTTCTATTACCCCCATATAAAGCATTGCATCCAATTCTTCCCGAATGATTTTCTTCTTGTGTTCGGGTAGTCGATAGGGGCAGCTACGTACCACGACCCCCGGCTCGGTGTCGATGTGGTAATGGATGAGGTTTGTACGTCCCGGTAGAGAGTAATTTAGAGCTCGATGTGGGAAGCAATACAAGCACTTTATCTCCCGGTGCAAATTCCCTTAGCTGAGTTCCTCTGTCATACAGTCGGCGCTGTCATTCTTGAGCTTGGAGCAAATTCTCCTGTGTTAGCTGTCCCAAAGTGTGGAGTTTTGCTCTAAGATCAAGAACGTACTGAATTTCATTTTTACTGTTTGAAAGTCCCTCCTCCCAGGCTTCTCGCAATACATCGAGCACACCGCGTGGGCGTCGCCCATACAGCAGCTCGAATGGGGAGAAGCCAGTGGAGGCTTGCGGGACCTCTCGTACTGCAAATAACAGGGGGTCGAGCCATTTATCCCAATTTCTAGCATCATCGTGCACGAGCTTACGAATCATGTTTTTGAGGATTTTATTAAATCGTTCCACCAGGCCATCCGTTTGAGGATGGTACACGCTGGTGCGAATCGATTTAATATTTAACAACTCGTACAGTTCGCGTTGTTGGGCCTCATGTATTCAGATAGAAGACAAAGGCAGGCCTAACAGTCATAAAAACGTTCCTCAAGCCCCCTCCTTCTAAGTCGTAAATTCTACTGATAAAAATCACACCAAAATCAAACAAAGGGAGTCCAAAACAGACTACAAATCCATGAAGCCTTGCTCACTAAAGGATCGAGCGCTCAACTCCTATAGGATGAGGCACACAACAGAACGTCCCTCAAACATGACATCATCAGGACTTCAAATAATTCTGAAATGCTTCCAAAGTTGCTTCCAGCGACTTAGTTCACCGAATACGGACGTAGCTTTTTGCTGCTCTCCGGTGCAACCTCGTGGCTTAAGGAAGTAATGTCCGACTTGAAACTGTGGCCATACAATCTCCATCTCGCTGGACGAGTTGAGATTACTCTGTGTTCAACCAAACACTCTAACAGATCCGGAGACCACTGAGCAATTCGCATCTTCATCCGTTGGCCTACAGAAGTGAAGAGATTAAAGATTTCTCTTCCATCTTCAATCAAGTCGACATTTCTGAGTTCTCCGCCAGCCCGCCGAGAATCAAAAGCCTTACCGCCCGCCGACAGCGCGAGGAAACGGCCCCCGTCATCACCCGAGCCTCCAGGAACCGGGTCAAAGTTAAAGGACAGAGGAAAACACATTCTACCTGTGTCCTCATGCGATTCAAGTAAGAGGTTTACGTCTGGGCAGAGATAGAATATTATAGCGTGTTATTCTTGTGTTTCAAGGTTTTTGCTTGTACAGTTTACGGACCGCCATGTCCGCTAATTATTAATACTCAGGGTATTAATTATCACGAATTTGATTTGCTGTATTGTGGTCCAACCAAATTGGACTGTTGTGCATTTTCGCCATTGCGGGTGAGACAGCAACTGAGTTCATCCATTAAAGAGTCAAATAACAAGGGACTTTTACGAGCCCCGCTCGTAAAACCGCGTCTCTGAGTGATGAACACGGCTGCTTTATCTCCAGCTATCGTGAAATCAGCTTTCGGGCTGTCACTTAATCATCTCTCTCTCTCTCTCTCTCTCTCACTAACCACACTGACACACACACACACTCTGTCACACACACACCTTATGTGTTATAGGATTCTTTTTATTTCCATATCTAATCATATCACTGTTTAGTTTGTAGTTGTAAGTCGGAAGTTTATTGACTGCATCGCATTAATTATTAATTGATATTACTGCATAAATAAACCTTGTTTATATTACAAAGAGGAGTGTTTTGGTTTGTTTTGCATACGCCTGTGTCATGCTGACGGGATGTCAGTGCTCGGATTCAAACCTTCATTCATTGTTTTTTTTCCCCGAAAATCGATATTCTTCGGATGTCGATTTTCCTAAGAAAACAATCCAATATTGAGACTGTTTTAATATTCGGTTATTAGTCCCTGATTCCAGGGTGGTGCCCCGTCAATGTTAATCCTTATTAATATTCTATTGATTTTTGATAATTGATAATTATCTTTGATTGAATTTGAATGATCAATAAGCTAGTGTTAATTTTAATGTTTCATCGACGTTAACAATTAACGATTATTTTTGATAACTGTTGATTTAAAGGATTAAAAAAAAGCTAACATTGATTCTCATCAATGTTCTATTGATTTTAATAATTAATAATTATCTTTGATAACTATTAATTATTGCTAATAACCAAACTTGCTCCTAAACGTAGCACACTACATTTACTGGAGTTTTAATGAGTTAGATCCAATTAATTAATTTAAATATTGATTAATAACTACAGAAATAATTATTAATTATTAATTATTTCTGATAGTAATACTGATCTAAACAACCAGTAAAGCCCTACAGCATAGTGTCTGTGACATAAACGTTGTGCCCTGATCGGTGAGGATTTCTTTTGGAATCCCCACCCGGGAGATTATTTTGAAGAGTGCCTCCGCAACACTGCGTGCTGAGATGTTGCGAAGAGGCACTGCTTCTGGATATCGCGTTACATAGTCCACTAGGACCAATACAAAGCGATGTCCGCGTGCTGACCGTTCTAATGGCCCGACGAGGTCCATTCCAATTCTCTCAAAGGGGACCTCGATCAGAGGGAGAGGGCACAATGGCACTTTTGGGGTGGCCAGTGGGTTAACCAGCTGGCATTCGCGGCATGCCGCACGCCACCTGTGGACATCGCCGCCAATGCCCGGCCAATAGAAACGGGCTATTAGGCGGTTCAGTGTCTTCCTTTCTCCTAAGTGACCCGCCATGGGATTATAATGAGCCGCCTGGAATACCATTTCCCGACGGCTCCTTGGAATCAAGAGTTGGGTTGTATCCTCTTTGGTCCGAGTGTCCTGTGTCACTCTATACAACCGCTCATTTATAATTGCAAAATAGGGGTATGAAAGGGCGATGTCCGGCTGGAGTCGTTGACCATCGATGACTCTCACTTGGTCAAAGGCGTGTTTGAGGGTTTCGTCTCACGACTGCTCCAAAGGGAAATCCCCGTCAGGGAATTCCCTGAGAAGGGGAGGGGCTGCAGCCTCTCCCCCTCTCTCGTCTTTATGACGTGGAGCTGTCGAGGACGGCCCCGGCTCCGCCTCCCCTGCCAGAGCATCACACATCGCACATCTCCCTATTTTCGTACAGGACCCATCCGCGCAAAATCCCTTTAATAAAACTCTAAAATCAGGCCAATCAGTCCCCAAAATCAGCGGATGGGTGAGGCTGGAACTAACCGCGGCCTCCACTCTATGCTTTTTCCCCCGGAATTTAATTGTCAGGGTCACCACCGGATACTTGTGAATATCCCCGTGTACACATTTCACCTTCACCATTTTAGTTGTGACCAATGCCTCGGGTTGAACCAGGCATTGGTGGATAGTGGTTTGATTACACCCGGTGTCCACCAATGCTTGGTGAGTACCCCCCTTGACACTTACTGGTATCCGGTACGCTCCGGCCCGGTCGGGGGCAGCCTGTGGGAGGTCAGAGACCCACACCACCGTCCCCAGCTCCATCAGAGGGTACTGATCTCGGAAGTGGCTCGGGTCTCCGCACCTCCAGCAGGCCGGCGGGGCATTGGAGTAGGGGAAGGTGTCGCCTCCCACACCCGGGGAACTGGTCTCAGGGGCTGAAGTCCTCGTCTGCGTGGGGCAGGAACGGGACCTGGAGAGAGAGCAGAACGAGAGGAGAGAGGGGAGGGGAAAGAAACAGAGGGAGGAGAGAAGATGTAGGAGGGCTCTTCTGCCCTCGGGATCGCCACCATGTGGTCCTCCGCAAGTCGGACAGCTTCCTCCAACGACGCTGGGCGGTGGCACTGGACCCACTCCGCCATCCCCTTTGGCAGTCGATGTGTGAATTGTTCCAGTACCACCTGGTCGATAACTCCATCGACGTCACGGTCCCCCGCTAGCAGCCATCTTCGGCAGGCATCACAGAGCCACTGGGCGAAGGCAAACGGGCGGTCAGAGCTCTCCAACTTCAAGCTCCGGAAGAGTTGATGACTTTCCTCTGGAGTGCGACCAACCCATTGCAAGATGGCTCTTTTTAAATCTCCGTAGGCCAGGAGGCTCGTCGCTGGCAGTTGTTGAGCCACGAGCTGGGCTTCCCCGGACAATAGTGGGATCAGTCGGGCCGCCCATTGGCCGAGCGGCCAGCCCCAGATCTCGGCGGTCCGCTCAAACAAATCCAGGAAGGCCTCAGGGTCATCTGCCGCCCCCATTTTCTGTAAAGCTGGCGGGGGTAACGGCGTGGGAGTGCCCGGGGTCGCGGCTGAGGACGCTTCCTGGCTGAGGAGGCTCCGGATCGCCTGCCAGTCCTCGGCTTGAGTGTGCAGGAGCTCGACAAACCAGCGGTCTTGATCTTGTCGGAGCTCAAGCAGTGTCTGTTGGTGGCTCTGATGTAGGCTGGCGAGGGCTTGGAGGATCTCCGCCAACTGGGAGGACTCTATGGGACGACTTCCATCCATCTTCAACCCAAACTTCAATCCCGGTCTTCAGCACCAGTGTAAAGGAGGAGGCGAGAAGAAGCTTTCCTTGTTTAGGTAAGGATTTATTTTTTCCTCTTTGCAGCACAATTTACAGTCTCACGTTAAGCACTAAGTTAAACCACTATCACACACCGCTTCACAAAATAAACTCTCATTACTCGTAATAAAAAATCTTTGCTCTGGTTCGGGTCTGTCGTGTCCAGTCTCTCTCCCTCTTCTATATGCGGTGTGTCTATTTATGCCGCTCTTTCCGTGCTCACTGAAATTAGAGACAGGTGTTAGACATAATTTAGCTCAGGTGTAAGCACCCTTACCGCTTTCTCTCTCTCCGGAGAGATGCTTGACCACACCCCCGCTGCCACAGTCTGTAACAGTTCAAGGATTGGCGAGGAGGAGGGAACCAGCTGAACAGTAAACAAAGTTTTAATGTCAAACTTAAAACAAACATAAACAAACACAGACACAAATGCGATGTGGCCACGTGTGTCTCTCTCTCTCTCTCTCGAACTGGCGTCTCCAGCTCCCCTTTATCTTGCTCTCCAACTGATCACCTGATTCAGTACCGGCCGTGTGTCCTCACAGCCCGGCCATGCCTTCCTCCTCGTTATACTCCTCTCCGCCCGATTCAGGCTGGGGTGCCACCAGACTGACCTACCCCCCCCATCTCTGGAGTGGAGATGCTGCCCTTCCAGCCATTCTGTTAGCCGGTGGTCCACCCCGCCTCCTGGGAACCTGGGGGAGAGACGAGGGGAGGAGTGGGGAGAGGGAAAGGGCGAGCGAGAGACACAGAGAGAGAGAGAGAGGAGAGAGAGAGGAAAACTTGCTCACCGGTTCCCAGACACGCTGTCGCCCGGTCCTCAACTGCTCCTCGACAAACACAGACACACATGCAACGCGGCCATGTGCGTCTCTCTCTCTCTCGAACTGGCATCTCCGGCTCCCCTTTATCTCGCTCTCCCACTGATTACCTGATTCAGCACCGTGTAGGGCTTTACTGGTTGTTTAGATCAGTGTTACTATCAGAAATAATTAATAATTATTTCTGTAGTTATTAATTAATATTTAAATTAATCAGTTGGATCTAACTCATTAAAACCTCATATGGGGCTCCAGTAAATGTAGTGTGCCATGTTTAGGAGCAAGTTTGGTTATTAGCAATAATTAATAATTATCAAAGATAATTATTAATTATTAAAATCAATAGAACATTGATGAGAATCAATGTTAGCTTTTTTAATCCTTTAAATCAACAATTATCAAAGATAATCGTTAATTGTTAACATCGATGAAACATTAAAATTAACACTAGCTTATTGATCATTCAAATTCAACAATCAAAGATAATTATCAATTATCAAAAATCAATAGAATATTAATAAGGATTAACATTGACGGGGCACCACCCTGGAATTAGGGACTAATAACCAGATAGTAAAACAGTCTCAATATTAGATTGTTTTCTTAGGAAAATCGACATCCGAAGAATATCGATTTTCGGGAAAAAAAAAAACAATGAATGAAGGTTTGAATCCGAGCACTGACATCCCGTCAGCATGACACAGGCGTATGCAAAACAAACCAAAACACTTCTCTTTGTAATATAAACAAAGTTTATTTATGCAGTAATATCAATTAATAATTCATACAGTGCAGTCAATAAACTTCCGACTTACAACTACAAACTAAACAGTGATATGATTAGATATGGAAATGAAAATAATCCTATAACACATAAGGTGTGTGTGTGTGTGTGGTTAGTGTGAGAGAGAGAGAGAGAGATGATTAAGTGACAGCCCTAAAGCCGATTTTGCGACAGTGGGAGAGAAAGCAGCTGTGTTTATCACTCACAGACGTGGTGGACGGCTCGTAAAAGTCCTGCGTTATTTGCCTCTTTAATGGATGAACTCAGTTGCTGTCTCACCCGCGATGGCGAAATTGCACAACAATCCAATTTGATTGGACCACAATACAGCAAAACAAATTTGTGATAATTAATACCCTGAGTATTAATAATGAGCGGACATTGCGGTCCGTAAACTGTACAAGCAAAAACCTTGAAACACAAGAATAACACACTATAATATTCTATCTCTGCCCAGACGTAAACCTCTTACTTGAATCGCATGAGGTACACAGGTAGAATGTGTTTTCCTCCGTCCTTTAACTCTGACCCGGTTCCTTGAGGCTCGGGTGATGACGGGAGGCCGTTTCCTCGCTCTGTCGGCGGGTGGTATGGCTGTTGATTCTCGGCGGGCTGGCGGAGAACTCAGAAATGTGGACTTGATTGAAGATGGAAGAGGAATCTTTAATCCCTTCACTTCTGTAGGCAAACGGATGAAGATGCGAATTGCTCGGCGGACTCCTTCGGATCCGTTAGCATGTTCGGATGAACACAGAGTAATCTCAACTCGTCCAGCGAGATGGAGATTGTATGGCCACAGTTTCAAGTCGGACGTTACTTCCTTGTGCCACGAGGTTGCACATGAGAGCAGCGAAGAGCTGCGTCCACACACTGCAAAAAAAGTCGCTGGAAGCAACTCACGAAAACATTTCAGAGGTATTTCAACTCCTGATGATGTCATGGTTTGAGGTGATGTTATGTTGTGTGCCTCATCCAATAGGAGTTGAGAGTTCGATCCTTTAGTGAGCAAGGCTTCATGGATTTGTAGTCTGTTTTGGACTCCCTTTGTTTGATTTTGGTGCGATTTTTATCAGTAAGATTTACGACTTGGAAGGTGGGGGCTTGAGTTAGGTTTTTATGACTATGTTAGGCCTGCCTTTGTCTTCTATCTGAATACATGTGGCCCAACAACCGGCCGTGCATACTCACAGCGTGGCCATGCCCTCCTCCTTGTCACAAGGTCCAATTTATTTATTTCATTATATACAAACATGTACATAATAACACAAGCATAGCATTATAACATTAGAGTCATAAAGATTCATAAAGATTTGTAAACATATCATCATAGTACTTTACACAAACTTTGGACTTTTTGTAATTTAACATCCTTAAAGATTGCAAATAATTTTCAAATTCTATAATAAAAATCCGGACAGTTGGGGATAATCTTTTTGCTTATGAATATGAAATTTAGCTAACAAAATAAAAAGGTTAACCAAAAAAATCAAAACCCTTATCTTTATTTTTATAAAATGAAATGTCTTTCAGTGTAAAATCATTTTTATCAGCATAATTTATGACCTGGTATGGCCTGAGTTAGGTTTTTACAACTGTGTTAGGCCTGCCTTTGTCTTCTATCTGAATACATGATACATGGCCCAACAGAGGTATGAGGAGAAAAATTATGGATGTAACACATCTTCCAAGCAAGGAGTGCTAGCTGGTAAAATTGTTTAAGTAGACAGTTTAAGTAGTAATTTTGAGAAAAGATAGTCACACATCAACAGAAATCTTAAGCCACCCACTTGATTAAAAATACTATGAGGAATGTGGTTCCAACTGGAGTTGGGATCAAGTAGAAGTCTCTTCAGCCAATTTGTCTTGAATGTATAATTTAGACCTCCCTCAGCTTTGTTATTGGTAAGAACCCTTTTCTTAAATGTGCAGTATGTAAGACTCAGAAACCCTTGTTATTATGCCCAGAAGGCTGCGGCACCCAAAAGCCTGACAAAAGAATGGTTCCCTTGTCTCCTGGGTCACATATCCAGTGCGCACGGCCGTCGTCACTACCACCATCCCATTTTGGCAGGTATGGCACTCCAGCGGCGTACCCCCCGCCCCTGTGTGCCCAGCTGTGGCACAAACACACCCACATGGGATTGGTTCTAGTGGACTACGGGCACGAGATTCCTCCTCCCCCCTCCTCGACCAATCTTATGGTGGGCGGCAGGAGCCAGGTATGTGCTTTGATGTCCCTGGACTCAGCACGGCCATGGGGCTCGAGTCCCCTCGACGTGGCACCTCAAGCTCCGCCCCTCTGTGAGGCCCCACGAGCCAGTACGTCCGACGTGATCATTCCCTTGGTCCCCTTCACCTGGAGTTTGGACGCATGGCTCGCGCTTTCCAACCCGTCCTGATGGCTGACCCGGACCGTCCAACTCGGCTACGCAATTCAGCTCACCAGGCACCCGCCCAGGTTCAGCGGTGTCTGCTTCACCTCTGTGAAGGGTGAGAATGCCACTACCTTGCATGCGGAGATCGCTACCCTTCTGCGCAAGGGCGTGATAGAGCCTGTCCCTCCAGCTGAGATGAAGAAAGGGTTCTACAGCCCTTACTTCATCGTACTGAAGAAAGGCGGTGGGTTGCGACCAATCCTGGACCTGCGAGCACTGAACCGGGCTTTGCACAGACTCCTGTTCAAGATGCTGATGCAAAAACGCATTCTAGCGAGCGTCCGGCATCAAGATTGGTTTGCGGCAGTAGACCTGAAAAATGCGTACTTTCACGTCTCGGTCTTACCTCGACACAGACCCTTCCTGCGGTTTGCCTTCGTAAGCCAGGCACACCAGTACAAGGTCCTCCCCTTCGGCCTGTCCTTGTCCCCTCGCGTCTTCACCAAGGTTGCAGAGGCTGCCCTTGCCCCGCTAAGGGAAGTGGGCATCCGCATCCTCAACTATCTTGACGACTGGCTAATCCTAGCTCACTCTCGAGTGTTGCTGTGCGCACACAGGTACCTTGTGCTCCGGCACCTCAGCCGACTGGGGCTTTGGGTCAGCTGGGAAAAGAGCAAGCTCTCCCCGGTTCAGAGCATCTTCTTTCTCGGTCTAGAGTTGGACTCAGTCTCGATGACAACGCGCCTCACGAACGAGCGTGCACAGTCGGTGCTGAACTGTCTGAAGGTGTTGAGATGGAGAACAGCAGTTCCACTGAAACTTCTTTAGAGGCTCCTGGGGCATATGGCATCCTCAGCGGCGGCCACACCACTCGGGTTGATGCATATGAGAACGCTTCAGTACTGGCTTCAGACTCGAGTCCCGAGATGGGCATGGCGCCGCGGGACACATCGCGTGGCCATCACGCCGATCTGTCGCCGCCTCTTCAGCCCGTAGACCGACCTTGCATTTCTATGGGCAGGGGTTCCCCTAGAGCAGGTCTCCAGGTGTGTCGTGGTTACAACAGATGCTTCCAAGATGGGCTGGGGCACCGTATGCAGTGGGCACACAGCCGCCGGCTCCTGCACTGGCCCGCGGCTGCATTGGCACATCAACTGCCAAGAGTTGTTGGCAGTACTGCTCGCCCTGCGGAGGCTTCGGCCGTTGATTCAGGGCAAGCACGTGTTGGTCCGGATGGACAACATAGCATCGGAAGCGTACATCAACCGTCAAGGCGGTCTATGCTCCCATAGCATGTCAGAATTCGCCCACTGTAGATCCCCAAATTTTCCACTTTTTAATAAGTGATTGAACAGTACTTACTGGCATTTTCAAGGCTTTGGATATCTTTTTATATCCTTTTCCATCTTTATAAAGTTCCATTACCTTGTTACGCATGTCTTTTGACAGTTCTTTTCTGCTCCCCAAGACTCGGTATCTAGCCTGCTCAGTGCATGCACGTGAGAGCTAACAAACACATTGACTATTTATACACAAACACTAATTGCAATTTAAAAAGCCACAGGTGAGGGAAATTAATCTTTAATTGCCATTTAAACCTGTGTGTGTCACCTTGTGTGTCTGTAACAAGGCCAAACATTCAAGGGTATGTAAACTTTTGATCAGGGCCATTTGGGTGATTTCTGTTATCATTATGATTTAAAAAGGAGCCAAAAACTGTGTGATAATAAATGGCTTCATATGATCACTATCCTTTGCATGATCAGTCATATTTTCAAAATCAATGCCAAAATTTCACAATTTCTGCCAGGGTATGCAAACTTTTGAGCACAACTGTATGTGTGATGATATTGACGTATATTCTTGTGATTGGTTATTACACAGCAGTATCCAGGGTTGCTGGGGTTACGGGGGCGGGGTCCCGCCATTACTGAGAGTTGTAGTGAGAGATACAGTTGATGAATGAATAATAAAGTTTGTTCACTGGAATTTAACTCGTCATCTGGTCTGAATATTATGACAATATGCAAATCATATTATCAGCATAACATTTTGAGTGAAAAGTTGTATTAAACATTTAGATGAATTTTAGAGTTTTTTAGTATTTGTTATGTACCCTGTATTCTTTAATGAAAGCAAGCACCTGAGCTGGTATGGACTGATGATTCATGTTATCCAGCATGATTTGAGAATATTAAAAAGCCTGTTGTGTGCTTCAATGAAAGCAAGGAAGTCTGACCTTTTATATAAAGAATTTAGCAATGGTCTAAGTTATAGATTTGCAGAATTTAATATTTCTTAATTTTATGAGATTTTTCATTTTACATTTTTGAAATTTTGAAACCTGTTTATTTTCAGCTTTAAACGAAAAGAAAACAAAATCCCAGATTTTCAAAAATTTGGACCCCACTGTAGATATGTAGGTACAGACGTACTGTAGGTGTAAAGTATGTAACATTTTACATTAAAGCTCTCTTTGTTAAGAATTTATAAAGGGGTTCATTATTGACAAATAATTAATTTACAAATGCATCATAAATCATTGATATGCAGTCATAACAACTGAATATAAAGTGTGACTTTCATGCAATACTTGCCAAATAGTGAGCATTTTAACTTACATGTTATAAATGCTTAATAAATAAACATATTCATACTTATATTAATAAAAAACATAATATGCCATGATTGTTGATGATTTATTTCACAATGCAGCAAAAATAGACTATTATAGTGAGATTAAAAGAAGAGATTATGTAATTGTTCTGTACTATCCCATAATGCCATGAGAGCTAAGAAAACGTCACATTCAAAACAGTGAAATAATAAAAAATATATAAACAAAAGCAGAGAACAGCAAGTTGGCGGCTCTTTTTAACCGTAGTACTACATATTCCAAGAAAATTGTGACCATAATAGCCTTCTTTCACTTTCTTCTGTTCAAATGCATTATCTTGCTAACTGAAGATCAAAATTAATGTGACGTCAAAGGCCTAGCATTCACTGTATAGCGTTAATAGTTATGTAATGCAAACGTTAAAATGTATCGCCTTACGAGTCATGCACTACAGTAAAAGTGCTTAGAAGACAACATTGTGTGAAGAACAGGGTGAAAAGTTAATTTTTATGAACTAATAATCTGTCATTTTACTCATGAATTATATGAAAAGGAATAAAAGTAATTGTTACTGTAGCACCTCTAGTGTTCATTTCACCAGGAAACCGCAGTGATATGAGCCACGTAAAATGGACTTTCATAAACAAAGTTCGGGAGGAGCATGTTCATTTAATCCGACCAATCACATTGCCAGAGTAAGCGTATATAAGCAGCTGCTTACATCTATGCTGCAACGATTTGTTACCAGTGACAGATCCACACGACAGACTTGGATGAACCACTACTCTGCGCAAAGCATTTGCCCTCATCGGATAAGCTCATCGCAATTATCACGTTATTCAACAAGCTACCACAGCAGCTACTCTTTTCATATTTGGTGGCAACGGCGACTGCCACTTTAACCGTTGTTTCTGCACTGTCTTTCTTTCATTCTAATTTTTCTCACCAAAGCAGACCCCGCCGTCGAGGCTGCCTTCGCAAGCTGCCACTGCTTCGCTGAATACCTGTTGTACAGCTCCCTATGGCTGTATACAGGTCCTCTCATCTTAACCTTCCACCTGGAATGGTCCGTAAATGGCGTAAGGCTGCCTCCGTGAATGGGCGCTGCTTCGGCTTCATGTCACTCGAGCTCTATTACAGCTTTAATTTAAGGCGAGGGAATCTAAAGATTAATAATTTAATTAAAACATTATTCCAATGCACTCCAGCCTTTCAGCCTTTTTCTGGTTCCAAAACCACCTTAAACTGGTTCTTCTCAAATCCGGCATCCCAGTAAACTCTCCTGAGCCACTCTTTTCGCATCGGCATCACGACCACCACAGCCCGCATTCCACATCTACATCCATACCAACTCCACATCAAAAGGTGCACAAAGATCTATTAGCTAGTTCATCTGTTAGTTAATAGGTGCGACCCATCGTAGCAAATCTGCTCACTGGTCCATTGATCATCTGACGTATTCCACAGCTACATCCGTACCAACCGTATCCACATCTAAATCATTCCATTTAACCAAAGTTAATCAAAGTTTTAGGAACCCAGCCCATTCATACCTCAGTTGGGGGTGGTGGGCTTGTTCCAAACAGCCTTGTCTGTATGCAATGAGGGTCCTCCCTTTCGGATGCTGCAAGCATGCCTCTGGCTTGACTGTCTTTGTCCCTGCGATATCATAGCCCTCCCATTCGAGTCTCTCACCAGGAGCAGGCCCCCCAACTACGTGCGTTGCGGATTCCATTAGCTCAATAGCAGCAACCGCTTGTTCTATCATCTGCAGCATCTCCTCCCTTCTTATCCAATAAGGCTTGCTGATAAACGACCTCCCCCCCACTCCCAAAGCCATTTCAGGTTTTGTTCCTTTTGGGGGAGGGAAGCGATATCGTAGGGTCAAGGAATATTGTCTCAGGTCAAGTCTCGAGCCCTCCACCAGAGACAGCGAGCCAAACATGTTTACACTATCCTTACTTCAGGATTACATTAACATGTGAACTACTGAACCTAATTTTGTAAAATTTTTGGTATAAGACCAAGTTGTTTTGGGGGCATAGACTGAAACATGAACTTGTCCAAAATTAAGCCCATTGGGTCCTATTTAGATGGAAAAACATTTCGAACCAACATGCTGATTTCTTGATTTACCCTTGCCGAAAAGTGTCTGATCAATATGTCATGTCTTAACTGTGATTATAATGTGTTTAGATGGCTTCTCTGATTGGAGAGGACGGAGTTGTCCCCAGACCACGGAGCAAGCTGCCTGTGATATGTGCTGCTGTGCTGGGGGGTTTCATGCTGCTATGTGCTTGGCTGCTGGACTCTGATCGGTTTATTGAGAAAGCAGTGATCATGATTTTCTGCTTTACTGTGGAAACGTGTATTCATAGCATGTGTTTATTTGCAGAGGAGTGGCTCTTTCATGCAAAGCAAAGGTAAGAAGCCGATAATGTATTTCATACATGTTTGTGTATACTTTCTATGTCCCTACCTCATCCCCTTTAACTGACAAATGTCTTGTATACCTGTCCACTGAGTTGAAATATATTCTTAATGTTTTCGTTCTTTTTAAATATTTACACTGTCAGTCAAAAGTATGAACACAATTGACTGAATTTATGTTTCTCATAATATTAAAAGCCATTGACAAAACCGTTTATGCTTAAAGAGATAGTTCACCCAAAAATGAACATTCTCTCATCATTTACTCAACCTCATGCCATCCCAGATGTGTATGACTTTCTTTCTTCTGCAGAACACAAATTAAGATTTCTAGAAGAATATCTCAGCTCTGTAGTTCCACACAGTGCAAGTGTGTGAGGTACCAAAACTTCAAAGCTCCAAAATCACAAAAAGGCAGCGTAAAAGTAATTCACAACACTCCAGTGGTTAAATTCATATCTTCAGAAGAGATATGATAAGTGTGGGTGAGAAGCAGATCAATATTTAAGTCCTTTTTACTATAAATCTGTACTTTTACTTTTACATTCTTCCTATGTTTTTGGCAATTCACATTCTTCATGCATATCGCCATATAATGGGCAATGAGGAGAATTCATAGTAAAAAAGTACTTAAATATTGATCTGTTCCTCACCCACACCTATCATAATACTTCAGAAGACATGGATTAAACCACTGGAGTCGTATGGATTACTTTTATGCTGCCTTTATGTGCTTTTTGAGCTCCAAAGTTCTGGTCACATTCAATTGCATTGTATGGACCTACGGTGCAGAAATATTCTCCGTTTGTGTTCATCAGAAGACAGAAAGTCATACACATCTGGGATGACATGAAGATGAATAAATGATATTTTTCATTTTTGGGTGAATTACCCTTTTAAATACTAGACAAATATAATCTGTGCCTGCACATTTATTACTATCACAAATAAATTTTAACTATTTTTTATTTATTTATTTTTTAAATAGATGATTTGGACCTGTTAGTGTAAAATGTATAATTGCACTGAAAAAATATTCAACACCTACACTCCTTTCCTGCTCCTTCCCTGCTTTTTTCCAGGTATCATGGCAGAATAAGTAGGATCTTTCAGTCTTGCTTTAGAAGACATGCTGTTCTGGGACTGTGTGTAATATTCATAATGCTAATGCTGAGTGGAGTTTCCATATCTCACGATCAATGGAGCACCATGGCCATTATGTGTGCCGTTTACCTGTTGCTTAAGAGCCTTGGTATTCTGGTAAGATAAACCATCTATTCTGTGCCAGAAGAACAATATCAATGTCAATATGAAAAGGAATTTGATGGAGTAATAATATTTATTACTATCAGCACAGGCCAAATGTCGGTTCTTTTTTTTTGCAGTGGCGACCTGTAAGAGATCTTGGATGGCAATGAACATTATCCATTATTCAATATTACAATGCTTTTTCACATGGCCTACATAGCTGATACAGTTAACACTGAGAATAAACTAAGACGATCTACAAATCTTTCCAAAAATATCAAATATCACAGTTTGGAACTGTGCAGACAGAACATCTCGGAGTGACTACACAGGAAATGAACAATTCACACCCAGCACTCATTTTCAAGCACAAACTGATGAATAACAGCAACTTGCGTAGAAAGTTCACAGTACACTCAAAGACTATAAAACATTTAGTATACATTACACAGTGGGCACAGCCTCTACAATACTATAGTACTATACAATATTATAATTGATACCTTGCAGTTTGCATCTCATATTAAGTAATAGACAAATATGAAGCATTGACATTATTAAACATTTATTTTAGGGCTGTCGATCGATTAAAATATTTAATCAAACTACTTGATATGCCAATAAATTAATTGCATTGATCGGATAAATCAATATTTGGTCAATCAAAAAGGCCCCAAATAAAGGTAATATAAATATATATTATAATAAATATATTAATATTCATTTATAATAATATAATAATAGCAGATAACTCAAAGACATTACATTATTGTGGTAGATGAGTAAAGCATTGATAAGATGATACAAAAAGTGGCTTTAGAAGTAAATATATTGTTTTGTTTATATACATATCATTGAACATAAGATATCACTGGCCTAGAGTCCACAGTGAGTTCATCAATCTGTCCGAGGTAGACACACGACACGTTCTTGACAAACACTTTTGGTGCGTCTCATTGTGGTTCCATTGAATAACACTGGTTTTCAGCATATTTAGCTATAAACGCCACGTTTTTAGGATGCAGTTTCAAGTTAAATGTAATTTAAAACTTTAAAAAATTGTCTTGAGACCCCTGCACTCTGCTCCATCCAGCTGTATTTGACACAGTTTACACTTAGTATTCAGATGCATCTCGGGTAATCCGATCACATGTGGTTAGCAGAGACACATCGCTGTTTACACCTGGTCAGTTAAATGCATCTCCTGTGACCACTTGTGTTCAGATTTCATGACAACTGTGGCAGACAAGCTTCTGCCTTCCCTACTAAGGAGGAAGCAGGAATCTGAGTGAACAATACATGTAGACTTTAATGTTGAACTTAAACACAACATACAACTTTGCTTTTCAGCAGAACACAAAACATACGTCGACACACACACAGCTCCGTGTCTCTCTCTCTCTCTCCTTCTGGCGTCTCCAGCTCCTTATCTCTCTCTCCCGCTGATTGGGGCAACTCAGTGCCAGGTGTGCATCCTCACGGCCCAGCCACACCCTCCTCCTCATCACAACGACATACATCAACCACTATGTCTGTGTGCTACTGCATGATATTAATGCCAAACAAAGTCAGAAAAGACAAAGAAAGTGCAAAAAAAAAAAAAAAAAAGAAAAGAAAAAAGAAAGAAAAAAACAACAGCCCGCTCTTTCTCCTAGATGCAGCTGAAATTTAATCTAAGCACAAACGCAACATTTCAAGCAGAATTATCTGTTATATTAGTGGATTTCCAGAATTAACTTGAGTGTCAGATGTGTGTGCTTGTCATCTGTATCTCTGCATGCAAATCAGGAAGATCCGTGAAGTTCTTGTGCTTGTGTGTATCCCTTTTTTCATATTTTCAGATCGGACGGTTATTTCCTTTTAAAGGGATAGTTCACTGAAAATATTCTCTCATTTACTCACCCTCATGCCATCCCAGATGTGTATGAATTTCTTTCTTCAGCAGAATGCAAACAAAGATTTTTAGAAGAATATTTCAGCTTTGTAGGTCCATACAATGCAAGTGAATGGTGACCAGATCCAAAAATCAGGAAACATAAAAGTAAACCATATGAGTCCAGTGGTTTAATCCATGTCTTCAGAAGCAATAGGAAAGGTGTGGGTGAGAAACAAATAAAAGTCCTTTTTTTACTCTAAATCTCCACTTTTACTTTAATTTTACATCTGAAAGTCACATGTGGTGGCTGTTTAGTTTCACTTTCACATCTGAAAGTGAAAGTGGAGATTTAGAGTAAAAAGGACTTTAATTGTGATATGTTTCTCACCCACACCTATCAGATTGCTTCTGAAGATATGGATTTAACCACTGGCGTCTTATGGATTACTTTTATGTTTCTTTTATGTGATTTTTGGAGCTACATAGGTCTGATCACCATTCACTTGCATTGTATGGACCTCCAGAGCTGAGATATTCTTCTAAAAATCTTTGTTTGTGTTCTGCTGAAGAAAGAATGTCATATACACCTGGGATGGCATTAGGATGAGTAAATAATAATAATTTTTATATTAAAAATATAAAATATATAAAATCTGTATTTTATAAAAATATAAAAATATTTAAATTTGGGGGTGAACAAACTATCTCTTTAAAGCCTCACGTAACTGGCAAAGTTTAAACTCTTGTTTCAGCGCAGTGATTGATTGACAGGTGAGGAGTGGTGCTTCACTGCTGTCTGGAATGCATTCAGGACGGATAGCATTTACACCTCAAATGTTATGTGGTTACATGCATTTTTAACCACATTCATAAGAGGTTTTTTTGATTAGATCACAATACATTTCAGATCCTGTTTAGACCTATATTTAGGGCTGACCACTTTGACCGGATCACCCAAAATGCATCTTAATTCCAGGTGTAAATAGGGTCTTTGATCAGGCGACTTGTTGTCTGTACAGTTGCATGTTATCTGCCCCTTGCTGACTGAGACTCGCAAAAATATGGAGGTTGCACATAAAGCTTGAAATGCTCCAATGGTAGGAAAAAATCCTTATTACGGTTGCGTGTTAATTTGGACAATCATAAGTAATTTCATTCAATTTATTTATTTATAACGACAAAATCAGGTCTTATTCGATCTGTGTTATTTTCCTATCTCTCATATCACACTACTATCTCTTATTAAAATTATATTTATTAGCTCAAGGTGCACTCAGTAATACTGTTGTGAGAACAATTTATTGCCATTGTAAACAACAGTGCATTTTTATTGCGGAAGCATTAGCAGACAATGCAGGCTATGAAAAATAGTGCAAAATACAGTTAAATTAAAACAGAGCAAATTAAAGGAGTAGTAAGAGACAACTGTCTTTAATTTTCTGTCCTCTTTATCTGCCCATGTGTCTGTTCTTGCAGGGTCCTGCTCCGGTGGAGATCTCTGAGATCTGTGAAGTGAGGAAAATGAACGTGGCTCATGGCTTGGCCTGGTCTTTCTATTTTGGCTACTTGAAGTTTATGCTTCCAGGTACATTCCATTCGCATTCAACATGTGAGGCACTACTTGTTCTCACCTCAAGAGGGAAGTAAAGGAACACTTTTTACTCTCAAATGCCTCAAAGGCCATAGCTGCAAAATAAACAATGTGGAGAGAAGCAGTTTTAAATTCCTCTTCCAGGGAAACAGATCAAACATATTGATGACTCATCACTCACAGGTGTATATGGTTTGTCCAATAAAATGTGCTCTTGCATGAAGACGTCCCCTCCCCCTAATACCATCTGGCTAGCAATAGCAAGTAACAAATCATGCTTCATGGCTGACTTGATCTAAGCCTATTGTTTATTGAAAAGAAAATGGACGAACCCTTTGATGTGTCTCGCCCCAATTTCCAGTATCAGTAGGAAATACATCAACACAGGAAAGAAAACATCTCGATTACATAAGTAACCTCGGTTCCCTGAGATGAAAAGAACAAGACATTGCATTATGCTGACGCATACGGGAAAATCCTTTTCCGACGACCTAGTTGAAACCCTTCTACAATAACGGCAATTCTAAGATTGGCTATGGTGTTTAAGCCCCGCCCTTTTAGGCCTGAAGCTGTCCGGTATATAAGCGGGCACGCAAACACCATTCCTCAGAATTCTCTGACTGAGGGACAAACAGCGCATCGCTCGCACCTCAATAAACTCTGAGTCTGTAGTGCGGCCAGCTTACGCAATGTCTCGTTCCCATCATCTCAGGGAACCAAGGTTGCATACGTAACCAAGACTTAGGAGGCACTGCACCAGGCTCATCAATGACAGTGGATGAATTCCACCCTGCCAATTTACGTACTACACTTGAGCCAGCACTGGAGAGGTCTCATGTGTAAGAGACCTAACGGTACAATGGTGGAAGCTGATGCCATGAGACCCAACATTGCTTGAAAAGATTTCAGTGGAAGTGTTTTCCCCAGTATGAACTGGGACAGACACTGAAGAACGGTCTGAACGCGCTTGCTCGTAAGGTGCACACACATGCTCACTGAGTCGAGTCGGACCCTCAAAAAAGAGATTTGTTGGCTGGGGGAAAGTTTGCTCTTTGCCCAGTTGACATTGAGATCCAGACTGTTCATTTGCTAAAGTGCTAGATCTCTGTGCTCGCACAATAGAGCCTCTAATTAGGCTAACAATAGCCAATAATTGAGGTAATTCAGAATGCACATGCCGTTCAGTTTCAACGGGTCAAGTGCTGCATTGATACACTTCGTTAACGTGCAAGGAACTAGGGACAGGCCATAGGTTATTTCAGTTCTAAACAATCCCTATCACGTTTTCTTTGAGGAAATTGTGAATTTTCTGCACACTGCACCATCACACCCCATTTATAATGGGACAGTGGATGACAGGACACCGTTGATGAAATATGACCCTTGTGGCGTTCCATATTGGAGCATGTAGCATTGCAGTTCTAAACAATCCCTATTGCGTTTTCTGCGAGGAGATTGTGAATTTTCTGCACACTGCACCATCACACCCCATTTTTCAATGGGACTGTGGATGACAGGACACCATTGGTGAAATATGACCCTTTTGGCATTCCATATTGGAGCGTGTAGCAGAATGTGTGTGCATCTCACGCAATGAGTGCTTTGCTCTTTTGTGATAACGTTCTTATTGAACGCAATACACAGAAGCAACAAAGTGAGTAACATCCCGGAGGAAGGAAATAATTAGGATGTCACAGACCACACAGGGTGGTGATAACATCCAATACACACCTCAAGTATGATTTGTAATGATTAATTTCCCCACCTAGTGAATTTGGGAGGGATGAAAATAATTAGGATGTCACAGACCACACAGGACAGTGACAGTATTCAATATACACACCTCAAGTGTGATTAGTAATGATTAATTTCCCCACCTAATGAATTTGGGAGGGAAGATTAATTTCAAACTGGGAGCGAGATGGCTGGCGTATGAACTGAATCGTGTAGCCATGTGGACCCGCCATGCATCCGCGGAGTGGGATAACGGGTGCGTCAGCTCGCTCGCTCGCTAGATGAGACTGAGCGTTGCTCGCCACCGGGAAATGGTTGTGCACAGTACTTAACATTTTAGGAAGGAATCACTCGAGACAGAGGGACAACATCCTACGTGGACATTTTACAGTCTCTGATGATATGAGGGAAATCTTCATCATCTTCAAGGTCAGAACCACCAAACATAACGAGGTCCTGCGCTCCAACAGAGGACCGGAGCTCATCACGCATACAATATATAGGCGAAGCTGCTTCAAGAGAAGATCGAGGGGCTTGCGCCAGCACGAGATCCACCTCTGATTCATACAGCTCACACTCTCGGCCCCGCCGTGCCACCTTGTGTGATCCCTCGGGAGTCACCGAAGAAGCAAGAGGGAGAGCGTGTGAGGTGGAATTGTCCCTCAGAACGAGGTTGATCCAAAAGCGAAGTATCTTGAGAATCATGCTCTCACAGTGAGGGCAATCTGTCTCCATAAGAGCTGCTTCAGAGTGGCCGTGGCCCAAGCAATGACCACAGCTCTCATGACCATCTGACAACTGGATGTGCCGCTTGGAACACTTGCAGAACGACGTCATTAAAAACTCCTACCGAAGCGCTGAGGGGAATCAGGATGCTGAAGCAGCCTGTTCACCAGCGAAGTGTCAAGCGGCGAGGCAGAGTAAATGTTCGCTGGAACACTGCAGGGGAGCGGAGAGTCTTCTTGTTGCTGTGAAGATCCAGCCCGCTGACTCGTGTATGTCGACTGCAAAGTTGTAGAGGGCTTCTAGACGAGAGAGATGCTCACAGTCTTGAAGGAAGAAAATTCTGACGAATGGTGTTTGCGCGCCCACTTATATACCGGACAGCTTCACGCCTAAAAGGGTGGGGCTTAAACAGCATAGCCAATCTTAGAATTGCCGTTATTGTAGAAGGGTTTCAACTAGGTCGTCAGCATTACGCAAAGTCGAGTGAACTGAATTGTGAGGGAACTGCACTCATTAAGCCATATAATGATTTCTTTAACTGTATGTTAAACCAGTGAGAGATTCCCCTATCTTTACCCTCTCACTTTTGCATAATTTTCCCTTGCAGATTTAGAAAACAAGATCGCCACATACATCGCCACAAGGGAGAGACTGAGTTCTCCTCGCCTCCATATCCTTCTGCATCTCAACGCTGCAGTCCCTTCCAAACCTGAGGAGGAGGACACTAATGTGGTCTTTTACAATAATCTTCCAGAACTGGTGCTGAACAGAGCTGGGGTGAGGAAACGCAGCTACAAGAACAGCATCTACAAGATCAGTGGCCAGAACAATGAGGTGGGTTATTTACTACACCAAAGCAGAGATTTTAATTTAATATCAGTGTATTGTTGCTCATGTAACAACTGCTAATTTAATGTTATCTAAGTCCTTTGATACTGGAGAGCATCAATAAATTGAAAATGGATAAGCATAAACACATTTTAATTAGAAACCTAGAATCTCTTTATAACAGTTTGATGATACAAAAAATTTATAAATTAAATCCTTTACCTGAGAGAAGAGTTAAACTTCATCCCAATTTGCATACTTCTACTACACACTAAAAGTCTGCTCTTCTTTGGTGATGAGAAAGTACATACTTGTGGTAATTAAGATTCTATGCCAGTATTGTGACATATTACCACATCATAAAATTGTGTGTTGATACCACAGAACCCTGTGTTGTGTGTATGTGTTTACATGTTAGTTTTAGCGTCTAGCTAAATCATTGCCTTATATTTCATTATTAATTCAATACTTACAGATCATCTGTGCACTCCAAACAGCATAAATGATGCCTTTGCAAGGCACTTCAAAGGGAAAGCAATCATGGCAGCCACATTGCAGGGTCGTTCCAACCAGTAGTTCCACAAAAATGACTAAACGTTCAGAATGACCTTTATTTTTGAGCCTTAAACTCTTCAACTCTCTCACAATGAAAACTTTCAAGGGAATAGGGCATGAAATGGCTTGATAAGCACAGTTTTCTTTCTGTGTTGCATATTTCCTTTTTAAACAGAAAGTAGGTGTAGAACATACAGTATTGCAGGGGGACCCTGCTATGTTAATATTATGAACATATAGAAGTACACTAGCATGCTAGTTTCAAAGATAGCTAAAGGTAATTTTAGGAACATTTATGAGTACACCAGCATACTAGTTTAAAAGATAGCGAAATATAATTTTAAGGAACATTTAGGAGTACACCAGCATGCTTGTTTAAAAGATAGCTAGAGGTAATTTTAGGAACATTAAGGAGTACACCAGATGCTAGTTTAAAAGATAGTGAAAGGTAATTTTAGGAACATTAAGGAGTAGACAAGCATGCTAGTTTAAAAGATAGCTAAAGGTAATTTAAGAATATTTAGGAGTACACTAGCATGCTGGTTTAAAAGATAGATAAAGGTAATTTTAGGAACATTAAGGAGTAGACTAGCATGCTAGTTTAAAAGATAGCAAAAGGTAATTTAAGGAACATTTAAAAGTACACCAGCATGCTAGTTTAAAAGATAGCTAAAGGTAATTTTAGGAACATTAAGGAGTAGACTAGCATGCTAGTTTAAAAGATAGCAAAAGGTAATTTTAAGAACATTAAGTAGACTAGCATGCTAGTTTAAAAGATAGCAAAAGGTAATTTTAGGAACATTAATGAGTAGACTAGCATGCTAGTTTAAAAGACAGCTAAAGGTAATTTTAGGGACATTTAGGTGTACACTAGCATGCTGGTTTAAAAGACAGCTAAAGGTATCAATACCGATACCGCCATTAAAGTGAATTTTTACTAATTCATTGGATAAAATGAGTAACTTAAATTATTACTTACATTTTTATATATTTATAGGTATAAACAGAAAATTCAACATATCAACTGCCTCGAGTTGCTGGCACCCGCGCCCAGACCTCTGGAACCTCCATGTCTGGCCCTTGGAAGGGACGCAGAAAACCTAAGTGGTCTACCTAAGTGGCAGTGGTAGACACGATCACTCAGGCCAGGGCTCCCTCTATGAGGCAGCTATATGCCCTGAAGTGGCGTTTGTTTGCGAATTGGTGTTCTTCCCGAGGCGAAGACCCCCAGAGATGCGCAGTCGGGTGAGTGCTTTCCTTTCTGCAGGAGAGGCTGGAGGGGCGGCTGTCCCCCTCCACCTTGAAGGTGTATGTGGCTGCCATAGTGGCACACCACGATGCAGTGGAGGGTAAGTCCCTAGGGAAGCACGACCTGATCATCAGGTTCCTGAGAGGTGCCAGGAGGCTGAATCCTCCTAGGCCACGCCTCTTCCCCTCATGGAATCTCTCCGTGGTCCTTTTGGGCCTTCGGAGAGCCCCGTTTGAGCCTCTAGAGTCAGTCGAGCTGAAAGCCCTCTCCTTGAAGATGGCCCTCCTGACCGCGCTCACCTCCATCAAGAGGATTGGGGACCTACAGGCATCCACTGCCTGGAGTTCGATCCTGGCACTGTTACATGGTCCTGAGACCCCGACCGGGCTATGTGCCCAAGGTTCCCACGACCCCTTTTAGGGATCAGGTGGTGAGCCTGCAAGCGCTGCCCCAGGAGGAGGCAGACCCAGCCTTATCGTTGCTGTGTCCAGTGCATGCTTTGCACACCTACTTGGATCGCACGCAGAGCTTTAGGCACTCTGAGCAGCTATTTGTCTGCTTTGGCGGACAGCGGAAAGGGAATGCTGTCTCCAAACAGAGGCTTGCCCACTGGATCGTGGATGCCATCATGCTGGCATACCAGGCCCAGGCCGTGCCCACCCCTTTGGGAATACGAGCACACTCTACGAGGAGTGTGGCATGCTCATGGGCACTGGCCAATGGCACCTCTCTAGCAGACATCTGCAGGGTATCGGGCTGGACAACACCCAATACCTTCGCAAGATTTTATAATCTCTGGGTTGAACTGGTTTCGTCCCGTGTATTGTCAGGTACAAACAAGTAAGTGTGCGGGACAGCTGGCTGGGTGTATCACTTGCGTACAGCGCCTTTCCCCTCCGTGAGGTGAAGATGCGCGCTCTCTCCCATGCGAGTTCACGAGTTCGTGAACCCTGGATGTCTTTCCTCCCTAGCCCTGTGGCTGCTGAATTCAGTGGAGGAATTCCTATATGCCCTGTACTGGGGTAGGTGCTCCACAGATGCCAGTTACCTCCTGTAGCCCCCTGTGATGTATTTTCCGTGGTACGGTCTCCCTATCGGTCGACCCGCATCTCCCTTTAGACAGAGCCCTCTCTGCCTCCGGTTGCTGTATTTGTAGAGCTCCTCCCCTTCGGGCAGGACCTACCACCGCACCTCTTCCGTGTGCAGCTCGTGAACTCACATGACATATTTGCTACATGTTAATCTCTCTTTTCCCCCTGAAAGAATGGGAAGGGAAAAGAACTCCTTCCCCAGCGTGAATAATAGTGTTAGATGGCCCCAGCCGAATCTAAATACTCTGTGGAGAGAAAAAAACATAGAGAGAAAAGGCCGCGGCTGGTGCGTCCTGCTCCCATACTAGTTACATCTCTTCCCATTCTAGTTACATCGAATTTACATGCCCACAGCAAGCATTGTCCTTCATAAAGACATTGGAGTGAGTAAGCCATTTGGTGATTTTCATGTTGCTGCCTAGTGGACCTGACTCACTGGACATACACTCGACTGCCCAAGGAAGCTGGGCGAATTCTTTGTTTCTTTTTGTGCTGGTTCCGCATAGCGGCTGGAGTTTGTTTTGTGTAATATAATTTCTTTGGGACAGCTTGTGGATTAATCTGCACGTTTTTGGTGCTTATGCCTCCTGTGGCCTGGAGTTTGTTTTGAGGAATATCTCTTGCACTCAACTATTGGCCGAATGGGCCGGCTTATTGAACATTCGTTTGACTGCCCGAAGAACTGAACAGCCCCTTTTTTATGCTGGTTCCACTAGCTTGCTCTGTGGAGGAACGCAGTTATATGGATGAATCCACACGTTTTTTGTTTATTCCGCTTATTGGCTGGAGTTTGTTTTGTAGATAATTTTTTGCTGTGTAATTCTGTCTCACAAATTTGTATAGAAGCACCGGACTTGAGCAATCCGACGGCAAAGTTGTCGCGGGGACTCTCGTAGGCATTCATGGACTGTTTGAGTTTAGAGGGATGGACGCGGGTTGGCGCTGTCATACGCGGGGTTAATGCACACGTATTTCTTTTTTCAGATTTGTTTTTTTGTTCAGGGGGAAGCTTGTGGTTTGTTTGTTGTACTAATGTTGGAATGTGGTCTTTATAGTCTTATTTTTGCCACACAATCTATTTTTTTCTAATATGTGAAATGTTAATATGAGTGGATTATCTCTCTCCGTGTGGAATGTGAATGGGTTGGGGCACCCAAATAAAAAGAAGGAAGGATATTTTTTTTCTTAAATGTAAGAAATATGATATAGTGTTTCTTGAAGAAATGCATCTTTCCCCGCAGGAAGCTGAAAAATTTGGGAAGATATGGGGTGAGTTTTCTTTAATGCTGGCTCGAGTAAGAGCAGGGGAGTCATTACATTAATTAGTAAACATCTACAATTCAAATGTCTCAAACAGAGTAAAGATAAATTAGGAAGAGTCATTATTGTTTTAGTAGAAATTCAGGGGCAAAGGTTGATTTTGGTTAATATTTATGCACCTAGCATCGATGATCAGGGCTTTTTTATAGATCTTGAAGGGATTTTGCAAGCCGCTGGCACCCCTCATGATATAAAATTGGGATGAGACTTTAATCTTTTGATGGACTCAGGGGCCGTTTACATGACAACTAAAAACGGAAAACGTTTTATGCGTTTTGGCTGTTCGTTTACACGACAATGGCGTTTTGGGGCCTGAAAATTCTAAATTTTGAAAACTGGTTTCAAAGTGCACGTTTTTGAAAATGATGGCATAATCGTCTCCATGTAAACATACAAAAACGCGAATTTGTGAAAATGATGATGTCATGCGCACGCATATTATGTGTTCAGTCTGTAGGCTGTACTTCAAAACAACGCTCAAAACTACAATGGCGGACTACAGGACTGTGTTTGTGCTGCTCAAGATTTTGAGTTTATTGACGCTTCTCCAGCAAATTGAAGATTTACTGCATCACTACTACGACCAGCGATCGCCATCTTTATTGTTTGTATTCAAAGCTCTGTGGAAGAATGCTTATGTGCGCAGGCGCGTAGTGTTTCTTTACAAAGTGACATCGCCAAATACTGGCCTGGCATGCATAATACAGCATTTTTAGTCATTTTCGAGGATCTGTGTGAACTGGGATTGTTTTGACAACTTTTCAAAAATGTAAAGGAAAAACGTTTCCGTTTTTAGTACACTGTTGTCATTTAAACGTACCCTCAGTCCTTGATCATAGTGAAGCAAAAGTGTGTAAGCCCCCTAAAGCAACATTGACGCTTCATAGGATGTGTAAAAATCTTGGTCTTACGGATATTTGTAGACTTTTGAACCCATCTGGTAGGGACTATACATTTATTTCATCAGTCCATAAGATTTGTTCTAGAATAGATTTTTTTTTTTACATCTAAGTCCCTCATTTCATCTGTTGTTGATTGCTCAGTTGGAAACATCTTAGCCTCAGATCACACCCTGGTGTGTTTAGAGGTGTTGCCACATATGGAGAAAAGTAAAATCATATAGTTGGCGTTGTATACCTTTTGCAAAATCCTGAATTCCAACAAATGTTAAAGGCTGAAATCAATGTTTATATGGAGACCAACTGGTCCTCAGTATCTTCTGTGGGCGTGGCTTGGGAGGCACTTAAGGCGGTTCTTAGGGGTCGGATCATACAGTATGCCTCATTCATCAAAAAAATCCAAAGCATGAGAACTCGTGGAGTTGGAAGGGAATATTAAAAGTGCCGAGGCAGAGCTGAAGCGCAGAATGTCGTCTGATGGCCTCAGAGAATTGACCCGATTGAAATACAGATATAATAATATTTTGTCACAGAAAGTGGAGTTTTGGCTGTTCAGGGCAAGACAGTCGGGGGATAAAGAAGGGAAGCTTTTGGCTAGATATATAAAGCAGAGAGAGTCTTTTTCTACCATTCCCTCAGTGAAAACTGCTAGTGGTGAATTATTTACCTCGGCTTTTGATATTAATGATGCTTTTAAAGAATTCTATCTTAATCTTTATAGTTTCACGTCTTTGTCTACTGATGAAGATATTAGAAACTTTGTGGAACCATTAGATCTCCCTAAACTGACGACTGAGCAAAAAAAAATTCTTAATTCTGAGAAAACCTTGGAGGAGCTTGACGAGGTAATTAAGGCCTTACCTACAGGCAAGACTCTGGGGCCAGATGGTTTTGCCACTGAATTTTTTAATTCTTATGCTACAGAACTGGCTCCACATTTGTTAGAAGTTTATAAGGAATCATTAAAGAATGAAAAGCTTCCGCCAACCATGACATAGGCCCGGATCAGTCTGATTCTTAAAAAGGACAAAGATCAAAGCGACTGTCAAATTACCGTCCAATTTCCCTGATCCAGCTAGACTTTAAAATATTGTCCAAAATTTTGGCTAATCGATTAAGTAAAGTTATGACATCTCTTATACATATAGATCATGTGGGGTTTATTCGGGGCAGCAGCTCTTCTGATAACATTAGGCGTTTTATCAATATCATGTGGTCAGTGGTGAATGATCAGACTCCGGTCGCTGCCATCTCACTTGACGCCAAAAAGGCATTTGATATGGTAGAATGGGATTATCTTTTTAAGGTTTTGGAAATATATGGGTTCGGAAATATTTTTATTGGATGGATTAAATTACTTTATAGACACCCGGTAGTGGCGGTACAAACAAATGGATTATTTTCAGATTATTTTACTCTGGGTAGGGGCACCCGGCAGGGTGCTATACGCAGATGATATTTTATTATTCGTCTCTGACCCCATTAGATCTATGCCTTGCCTACACAGGATTATTAATTCCTTCTCTAAATTCTCAAGATACAGAGTCAGTTGATCTAAATCCGAAGCTTTGGCTCTGACAGCGTACTGCCCAGTAACGGCTTTTCAACCGGGCACTTCCAGTGGCCCAAACAGGGCATTAAGTACTTGGGCATTTTATTCCCAGCAAATTTGTGTGATTTTAGTTAGAGTTCATTCTGACCCTTTAATAAAAAGTTTTTCGAGTGATGTGAGTTTGTGGGCTTCATTACATTTATCTTTGATTGGGAAGGTTAATGTTATTAAAATGAATTGTATTCCAAAATTCAACTACCTGCTACAGTCTCTCCCTGTATATGTCCCTCTCTCTTACTTCAAGCAATTTGATAGCATAGCAAAGACCTATATTTGGAATGGTAAACGTCCCAGATTACATTTCGACAAGTTACATAGGCCGATTGACAAAGGTGGGCTAGGCCTACCCAAGATTTTATTACTACGCATTTGGTCTCAGACATTTGGCTCACTGGTCGCTTCCACCTGAGAGAGCCCCTCCCTGGTTTTGTATTGAACAGGAAGCCCTTGCCCCTATTTCGCCATTGCAAAGCCTTTCTATTAAACTAACCGGAGAAGTTAAGTCACACCCCGTTATCTCGCATTTGCACGCGGTTTGGACAGAAGTGTCCAGAGTGTTTAATTCTGACATTTATTTAAATGTAGCCTTGAGCATATGGCTGAACCCAAAATGATGGCTGTCCCCTTTTGTTGGGCAGAGTGGATTGTGAGGGGGGTTTCAACACTCGGTGACCTATATGAGAGTGGAGTGTTGAGATCGTTTGAAAATTTGGTTCAACATTTTAAGATTCCTAGATCTCAGTTCTTCAGGTATTTACAGCTGTGCCACCTGTTCTGTACTATTTTTGGGAGTAGTATACACCCCCCTAAAGTGGCAGATACTCTGGAAGTGGTGATTACTGCTTTTGGAAAAGGTCATGAGGCATCGGTGAATTACTCCCTGTTAATTCAGAGTTTGGGGATGGAGCTTTGTCTTCTCTCAAGAGATCATGGGAGAAAGACTTAAATTTGGTATTGGAGGAGGAAGTGTGGGCTAGGATTGTAAACAGCATCAAGTCTACATCTAGAGATGCAAAGGTCCATCTGATGCAATTTAAGATTTTGCATCGATTCTATTGGACCCCCACTAGATTGTAAAGGTTGGGTCTTAAAGACACACCCACCTGCTGGAAGTGCCAATCAGAAGACGGGGACACAACACATGTTTTTTGGGGATGTGTTAAAATCCAAGAATTTTGGTTGAGGGTTCAGAGCTTTATGTGTGAGGTATTGGACACTCAATTTTCATTTTGCCCCAAACTCTGTATCCTGGGTGATGGGACGGTTGTCAACATTGGGGATAGATATTTTAAAAGTTGGGTCCTAGCCGGAGTCATGACTGGCAGGAATGTTGATGTTCAAGATGTTCGGGGGGAGGGGTTTAATTTGAATAATTGATTCCATATTTTATGTTGTGTTTGTATGTTTTATGATTGGAATCAATAAAAAATTGTTAAAAAAATTAAACACAAAACAGTAAAAAAAAAATTTTTTTGGTCTAAAATAACATTTCTACGTAAACAGCCCACTGCGACTTCAGACTCAACATGAAAAACCCAGTAAATTCATTAAACATCTTACCTTTTAGAATTTAAGACAACTGTGAGGTTATCCTAACTTTAATATTTTATTTACAATGATATTTAAGAAAATAATTTTTTCGAGAATTTGAATGCTTCTTAAATTTTTTCTTAAGAACAATCTTAAGAAAAATTATAAGAACATTCTTAAGAAGTTTATGTGGGAATACGAAATATTCTTGACTTTTTTCTTAAGTTAAAAGAAATTTCTTCTTAAGAACGTTTCGTGAATCTGGCCCCAGGCACCTTTGGAATACTATCTGCAATCTACTTTGCTTTGGGATATGCTAATCTTAATCTAACATTAGTGTGCATAGTTGTGATGCTAAACCCATACATTGAATGCCAAAACAGCACCTTTTTGTGGCCAAATAGGGTACTGCCTCTGACTAAACTAAATTAATTGATCTTTGGTGATTCTCAATACCCTAATTGATGCATTGTCATTTCCTCACTACTCAGTCCTCAAGCCTGTGACCCAGAAACTGATCCAATTCCACTATCATGAAGGCTGTATCAATAGAGTGCAACAGTAAAAATACCATTCATTCTTGCCATAGACAAATAGATTTTAAACAATAACTTATAAACCTTTAAAGACAGATCTACCTTGAACTCTGAGGTTGTTAATCGATGGTATATGCCTCTGTTAAAGCCATCAGATCACGTTATTTCAACTTAATTGTTTAAAAATCGTTTTTAATAGCGGAATAGGTGAACAACTACATTACCCATGATCCAGCAGAGAAAGACTTCCAATCAGAGAACCGTGGCCAACAAAGCCTGCAAAACGAGACCAGTAGCAACCGGCCACTCCCATGATGCACTGTGAAGGATGCAATCGGATCACTGTCTCTTCACCCTCAAACTATTTATATTTTTGTATTTATCTGAATATTTTGCAATAAATGTAAATTTGTTTCTATACAAATCAACAACCTAAAATAAGTAGTTTTATTTATTTCCATCATTTTTGATTGTTTCATTCTCAGTTCTTCATGGGATTGTAGTTCATTCCCTCATGAAAGACGGTAAGTATTGTACCTTTGTCTTTTTGTATGATTTTCAAATAGTTTTTGCTTCGAATCAAAGTTTTGCAGTGTTGTGATTCACCTCGGAGCTGGTTGGTTTGGTTCATGGCTTACAACTCTTTTATGAAGGATTTCATGAAAAGTCTTTGGGAAAAATGAATGTGAAAAATAGTTCTTGAACTAAGACTGAAAAAGTGGGAGGGCACTGTTGGGGTCAGTTCCTCAAATGCACCACAGGAGGCGAGGATGGAGGACAGAGGAAGCATTCTGAGGAAGCTTGAGTGAGGATGCACAGGTGGATCCTATGCATAAGGCTTTTTTGTTGAAACACTTGATGCACACAAATTCTCCTCCTCCACATCTGGAACAACATTTTTAATTAATGGTTCACGTTTGCAGTTCAAATAAAACATAATTGTCACATATTTCAGTCACAGTGCATCTTTAATTATTAGGATTTATTATGAATATATAATTAATAAAAGCAACTGAGCAAAGACGGAGCTCTGAAGTGATGCTTGGGTAAGCGTCACTTCAAAAAAAAGTCTTGGGTAACCCATTTTCCAAAAACAGATTCCTTAAAAGTTTCCTCCATCCTCGTTTCCTTTTCTTGCATCCTTTCCTCATTTCCTAAGAGAGTGGAGATAGGACGCAAGGAAAGGAAACAAGGATGCACAATTCCAGAAATGAGAAGAACCCCTTCTCTTGTGTTTTTATTCCTAGATGTACTACTGTATTTTGGAATATGCCACACCACTTGAGACGCTGTATAAGATGTCCCACGAGAGCAGTGCAGGGTTTGGAGAAAGCGAGCGAAAACAGCAGGTCTTGCTTTTCTACAGAACTCTCAGCCAAATTCTGGAAAATTCTCTGGAGTGCCGGAATCATTACCGACTTGTCCTGCTCAATGGTGAGAATTAGATCAACCTGTAAATAAATCACATCAAACTTAAAACAATGCAATTGGATTCAAAACAAGGATCCACATATTCACTTTTACTCAAACACTACCAGTCCAAAGTGGACACATACTAATTCTTTTTAATTACTACATTTAACATTTTGCAGTGTGTCATTTTCTGATTTTGATGACTTTGCTATTATTTTAGTGAAGTCCTCAAAACTGTGAAATAACACAAATGGAATTACTGGAATTATGTATTGACCAAAAATATTTAGTCAAGAGTGTCCAAACTTTTGACTGGCAGTGTATTTTAAAGTCTTCAAAAACATTGTCACAGAAGTTATCATCAGGAAAACATTTAAGGCATGAAGGTGGTTTTGAAATGAGTGATTTCATTCTGATCGTATTCTTGAGTTATTTTCCACAATAATTCTCATGTTCATAATGCTGATTTTGTTTACACCTTGTCTTAGATGAACACACAGGTGACCCTCATTACCTCTCCAAAGAGATCATTCAGCACCTGAAACAACAGAATGGAGAAATTCACATGGATCCAGTCCAAGAGCTGCCACAGGACAGGGTTGTTCATCCAGTCCCAGAAGAGGGTCCGATGAGGGATTATAATGCAGCTGTGTGGGGTCCTATTTCAGAAGAACCACTGAACAGCATCCCCAGCCTCATGATCAGCCACCCTAGATCATTACGATCAGAGCCAGTGGAGACTACTGATGATTACAACCAACATAACGCTAGGAGATTTTGATTTCTTGGTGTTAATTCTCCTGTCAGCTATTCAACACCACCCTTTTTTTTTCTCTCTGTTTACACCATGAAACTCCCAAAATAAAATTTAAGAACACTGATGAATGAATGAATTTATTCCTGTGAAAGTTTCCTTGAATCTTCTGAAGAGCTATTCATTCTCAATAAATATTATTGAAAAAGTTCCTTGTTGTTTCCAGGGAAACAACTCTCTTATGATTGGTTGTGTTATTTCCCATGTCCTGTGGCAGAACAGTTACTTTGAGAAGGAGACACACAAGTTTAAAAGTCGATCACTGACAAGTGATTCATCACACTGGGAAGCAAGATTGAACCTGAATCATTATACTACTTCACAATAAGGAATGATTTCTAAGTTATTCACAGTAAATCGGTCTGGTTATGACTGTAAACTTGTGCCCTTTAAAATCATGGCAATTTATTGGCAGAAGGCACTTGATGCTCCGTCCCCGATATGTGCGTCACCGCAACCATAAATACTTGAGCACAGCGCCATTTCATAGATAGTTATAGATAGTTAGGGATAGTTAACCCAAAAAAACAAGACAAAAAAAAAAAAAAACATTATCTCATCATTTACTCACCCTCATGCCATCCCAGATGTGTATGACTTTTTTCTTCTGCTGAACACAATCAAAGAGTTTTAGAAGAATATTTCAGCTCTGTAGGTCCATACAATGCAAGTGAATGGGTACCAAAGCTTTGAAGCTCCAAAAGTACATAAAGGCAGCATAAAAGTAATCCATAAGACTCCAGTGGATGAATCCATATTTTCGAGTTTCATTTTCGATTTCCGAGTTTCATTCCTATGAAGTAAACCTGATGACTGGGCACCAAAGTATTGTGAAGTATTCGTCTTTCAGGTCGATTGACACAAGGAAGCACATGAGACATAATCTGTCTCTGACTGACAATCTTGAACTGGGACTTGTGTGCGGTTCAAGTGTCTCAAGTCCAGAATAGGATGCAGCTTGCCATAGGAAGTAGCAGCTGTAAAACCAGCTTTTGTGATCAGCACCCAATTGGGGAATGCGAGTGGGCTACTAGGCGACATGTAGGCACCTAAAATTACCTTGTTGCTTCATGGCAGTCTTCTGGCATGGCGTCAACAACAGTAAAAACAGGCATCAAAATGACCTGTGTCCAGCCACAAACTCGTTCCTGGCTCTCTACAACAGGGAAAGCGAGAGGGCTACTAGGCGACATGAAGGTGCCTAAATTCTCTGTGTTGCAACACGGCAGTCTCCTGGCATGTCGTTACAGTAAAAACAAGGTGAACCATCCTGTGTTACAGAGAAGATATCACAATCTCGTTCCATTATAAGCTTTAAATCATTATACGCTGCTCATGCAGCTCTGGAAAATATGGCACCGGCCATTCATCTTATTTTTGAGGCTCAAGTGAGAAACTTCAAGCAACTCAGTCTCAGAGACCACTTGTCCCGTTTTCCTGCCCGCTGGGGGAAAATTATGGTATGCTTCTCACCTGAGCATGTACATGTCTCATTAATGAAAGCCCAGCAACAAAATATCCCTGTTATCTTCACCACTGCCAAACGTGAACGATAGCAGCACACCGGAGCGAGCCGCAATTCGTCACGGGCATGGAGAAGAGGAGAGACGCAAGGCTCAAGCCGGCAACAAATCTTCCTCAAAAATTAAGCTGAGAGTGAAGCGTTTCCAGTGTTATGATCGCAATGAACACAATCAATCTCAACATGCGCTGTGTCAGCGTGGACTCAGCCTAGGTGATGAACAGCACTCATGCCTGGCAGGGATAAACGGCAGCGATACATAGCATCCCTCTCATCATAATCTATGCTGAGCGTTATCTGCAGTACTGTACAGGTAGAGGAGAGACGTTAGGCTCGAGCCGGCAACAAAGTATCCTCAATTCTCCGTGCTCTATATCCCGTCCTCGCGCACGTCCCTTGTGCGGGCCCTCGGGAGCCTCTGAAAGAGTAAAGCAGGAGGAAAGGGGAGTGGCTTCAGCTTTCAGAACTAAAGCGAGCCGAGAGCAAAGCGTTTCGAGCTTCATGCACTTACAATGAACGCAATCAATCTTGGTGCATACTGTATCAGCGTGGGTTCAGCCTAGGCAATAACAGTGCTCATACTAAACGGGTGACACTGCTTGATATGGAGCAGGAGGCACAGCCGGCGATAAATCGTCCTCAAATCTTTGTGCTCTATGTCCCGTCCTCATGTGCCTCCCTGGTGTGGTTCATCGGGAGTTGCAAAAGAAGTATGGCGGGAGGAGAGGGGAGCGGCTTTCAGAACGAAAGTGAGCTGAGAGAAAAGCGTCTTGAGTTTCATGCATTCACAGTGAATGCAATCAGTTTCAACGAGCACCGCTTATTATATTATTGTATAAAACAGCTCCTGTGCCTGTCTGAGAAAGGGATATATATCGCTTTAGTTTTCATGCTTGTGGAAACATTTGCAAAATGGCATTTTGAAATAGACATTGTTAAGCAAAAAGCTCTTTTGTTCTTCTTATAGTAAGACACAACACAATTGCAAGAGCTATAGCATTTCAAACGTGTAGTGATATAGGAAGCACTTTCAATTTCAGCACACAGGAAAGCAGAAAACAATCCACTCACTGAACCTGTGCAGTATCAACGGCGAAGCAAAGCTTGTCCATCTGTCAAAGCATGGCAGTGAAGCAGAAATGAACTTCCTGACAATGGACAGTATCAACGACGAAGCAAAGTCTCATCCGTTCGTTGGAGCACAGCTGGGAAAAGAAAACAATCCATTCGCTGTGAAGGTATGCAGCATCAACGACGCAGTGCTCCATCTTTAATAGCACAGTGCTCCATCTTATATGCTCGTGATGACGTGTGCATCGTGGCGTAGTGTCAAATGCTATCTGCCAATGAATTGATGTGATTGTAAAGGGCTTCAGAGATCGTCACTCCTGGGAGAATCTTCCCATAGCCTCAGCAACTGACGCAGCTTCAAAGTGACCGACTTGAAAGGGAACTTATGTCAACAAATACAAAGTGTTACTGTAGTTTTTATTGCTTTGGCCACTGGGGGCAATGTTTCGCATTTCAGTAAGCACAAACTGATTTTACCTAAAGAAAAGTCAACCTACTGTTTCCGATTTCACCATTAAAAAAACAGCTGCATTTAACAGAGGAAAAAAGTGGTTTTACATCAAATAAGACTTTTGAACTTCCTCAAGATGTCCCATGGTTAGACTATCCCTCTGCGTACAGACTGAGGGTTCTTCCCTGAAGCAACACTCATCTTAGCAGCTGACTAGAGGACACGTCCATCAGGTTTTGTTTTGACATTGATGGATGAACTATCACAAGTTTATATCCACTTGTGATAAAAAAGGCTGATATCATATTCCTCCTTTTGCTTATTAAAAGGAGCTGTGAAAAGGAGGAATAAACTAAGCATATTTCAAAATATTTTGTTGAATTAAGTTTAGTTTGTGCAATGCATTTTCTGCAAAGCTGATTCAAAGAGAGTATTGTTGCAAACAGTCATATTCTAAGAAACAGAGAGATGAGGGAGTAGAAAAATCACATTATGAAATACATTATGAAAGTTTGTTGCAATGCTTTTGCTTTATAATAGCCTACACCATCCACTAGATGTTTCCTATTTGTTAAACAAATACTCACAGAATACAGGATTACTATAACTAATATTATAACTAGAAATGGTTCTATATAAAACTTTGAAGGGTTCAATCACTCGCATCATATTTGGAACCCCTGTAAAGTTCCTTTTATAAGGGTTCAAATCAAAAGAGCCTGTATTGTTCTTTTCATAACATTTCATAACATAGTAAATTTCATAATTTTCTAATACAGATATCAAATTCAAAACCATAGAAGCAGAGTGTAAAACATATTTTTCTGCAGTAATATATCAATGAATTGGCATACAATCATGTTAATAAATAAAAGTAATTTTTTAGCCTAAAGAACCCTCTTGTGCCAAAAAAAAAAAAAAAAAGTCTTAGTTTTATATAGAACTCATATAGAAAAAAAGAGCTAATGAACCGTTGTTTCTGAGAGTGTATGGTTTACTCTTTCTTCCTTGTTCACCCACTTAGGAATACCTATAGACTATAAAAAAGAATCCTGTTGTTTTTACAAAAAAAAAAAAAAAAAGAAAAGAAAAGAAACTGGCAGCTGTGGTTGCCAGAATTTTTATGTAAAAAAAAAAAAATGTAAACAACTTTACAAAACAACCTGTTTATTTTACAGTTTAAAACTGTTGTAATTTACATGACCATGATGGCACTGTAAAAAATTCTGTTAAATTTAAAGTAAAAAAACATAAACTTGATATTAACCTTCTGAAACTGTAAAAATCTGCTTTTTACTTTATAAGGGCTTCTAGTGGGCACATAGCTCTGCAGAAATGATTTTAGGAAAGCTGGAGCAGACCCAGTGACTGTTCTGTATTCCAGCATCAGAGCATTGAATACGTGCATCAACTGGCAGCCAGTGAAGAGAGACAAGGAGTGTTGAAACAAAGACCATCATGGTAGCACATGTGAAATTTAAATAATACAGTAAACATTAACTAAACTACATCAAACATAACACAGAACACCCCAATGTACGTAACTGATATTAAAAATAAGAAGAAACATCACTATTCCCATAAATTATAATGAAATATGATGGGTCATGCAGGGAATTGTGGGAATGCCAATTATTGTTTTTTACTGTAATTTTAACAATAAATTACTGTAAAAAGTACATGTACTCTCTTGTTAAACATAATGTAAATTTTTACCATTATTTATACAGAAAAATCATATTTTTACACCTAAAAAAATTATTTTTTTCAACATTTTATTGTAAAAACTACTGTATTGTCTTTTAAAATATATTACTATATATATAACTATATTAATATTGTATAGTTAATATTCGTTAATCAATTAACGTTTTATTTCTGTAGCATTTTTACCGTCATTTACCATTAAAATTACAGATATTTTTTACAGTGTAGATGCTTTGTGGTTTATTTATTTCCTTCTTATTTTCATATTCTGTAACTTCTCTCAAAGTTTGTTCTAAAGAACTCTCTTCTAGTTCCTTATTACAGTATCGTAAGATGTTTTTCTACTTCTGCATGCCTCAGTGGTGTAATGTGACATCACAGCTGTGCCCAAGGGCGGTGGGGTTGGTCAATGACAGAGAACAAAGGTGAGATCACGAGGAAAAGTCTCACTTATAGTGACACAAGCTAGCAAACACTATGAAGTTGATGACTGAACGTCTGTAAGACTAAACTTCACATCAAACAGTGTGTAAAATCAAAAAGTCACAACTCCAGAATATTTAAACCAGGCAGACAGAAAGTCACAGATCAGTTTTTATTTGGGTTAATATTATATTTCATTAAAGGAAAAGTTCAGCCAACAATGAACATTCTTTTGTCATTTACTCACCCTAATGTTGTTCCAAATCCGTATTACTTTTTCTTTTGTGGAACACAAAAGGTAAAGTTTTAAAGAATATCCTGGTCACTCTTTTCTCTATAATGAAAGTGAAAGGGGGCTGGGGCTGTCAAGTTCTGAAATGATAAAAAAAGCACCATAAAAGTATCATAAAATTAGTCTGTATGACTAATGTAACCCTAACACTATATTTACATTTAACACATATAAACATCAACTAATTAGTATGGATAACATGATTACATATTAATCAGGCAAAGACAGTAAATTGTTCATAATATATTGATGTATTGAAAATGTAATTTAATAAAATAACAAGTACTTGATTTTTGCAATCTGGTTACAAAATCTTGATTATATGTAATCTGTTACAACCCACCACTGGGCCCTACTTCATCTACAACTATTTTAAACACTTTTAAACATTTGTCTAATTCTTCTCTAATTATTATCCATGCAGTTTTAATAACCTCATTATATACAAACTATATGGGATATTTACTGTTACAAACTGATTTGTCAAACCACTGAACTAGTAAGGGAACTGCAAAAAAGTGATATATTTTTGTCACCCACTCTAATACTGTTAGCGTTGAGGCTAAACGTGAATAAAGATAGATTGAGCCCGTTTTTAAGTCATCTCAATATTAGGCAGTGTATGTTTGTTTATGTATATAATATAACATTTAAAGGCCTTCTAATCAGAGACTAGTATAAGCGCAAGAGTCTGGATGGGTTGCATGTACTTTACCAGTCTGATCTAACCTCTCAAGGGTTTGCGTAATATCAGAGACTAGTATTAGCCCTAGACAGATCACTTCTATTAAAATGAATGGGAGAAATTGGAACGCCCAATATGGCGAATGTAGAAAAGAATGTCCCGCCTCACGGGTAAAAGAGCCAATCACATTTCAGATACAGACATCGCGTGTTGGTCGACTCGAAAACGCGCATGCGCATTAGCTGGAGCAGCCTGGAAAATAGCGGGTTTTAGCGTGATCTGAGCTAAAGTAGTACAATGTATGATACCATTGTAGTCAAATATAACTGCTGATTTGAAATATGTTCTGTGATCGTACTCTTGACCAACCGTTTTAGCGATGTTTGTCTTTCCCCGTTCAAGCAGATAGGAGCTGTACTATAATGCCGCTTGTATCCATAGAAAATAAGTGTTCGCCGAGTGGACTGACTTGCTTAAAGGGTAACTTTGGTAATATCGCCTGTCCCACAATCAGCTGATGCAACAAAGAGCGACCAGTATAAATACAGCCGGCGAGAGGGAAAAGACACTTCAACCTCTTGCATTCATGGAAGGAGCAACGAAACACTCTGTGGAGAAGGTGGGCGAGCTCTCGGTGAACTACTCGCAGGAAATAACGTTAAAATGGTCTACACTTACGCACTGGTGTTCGGTAACGGGATGTCCGTCAGGTGCGAGCAGGAAAACCTAGTAGAGGGTTTGACGTTTCAACAATACTTCAAATCAGACAAAGAGAAACTGAAGCACTGCGGCAGACTAATGAAAGCACAAAGTTCATCAAGTGAGTAGCCTAACCTTCTAGTTTCATTTGAGTTAAACAGCAATATGGAGAGACCGGGGTTAGTTGTCACAAGGCGGAACTTGGGTTTGAGCCCAATTGCATAAATGTGTTTTCTTTAGTAATGGTTTTATATGTTGGCTTTAAACGCCTAAACTGCCTTAAATTTATGATCATTTTTTTTTTTTTTTTTCTTTCGATATCATGATGATTTTGTCAGCTCTTAAGTGCTTAATAATAATAATAATAAAACCACACTGTTGTGGTTTTATTATTATTTTTAATCACTGAAGATATAGTCAGGACATTACTGATGTAAAAAACAGCACCATCACTATTTGAAAAAAGTCATTTTTGATCAAATCTAGACAGCAGCCATCACTCCAACACCTTATCCTTGAGTAATCATGATAAATTACTAATTTCATACAAAAGTGTATGCTACAGTCTTCAAAGACAAAGGACAACTGGCTCTAACAAGGACAGAAAGAGATGTGGAAGGACAGATGTACAACTAAACAAGAGGATCAGTACATCAGAGTCTCTAGTTTGAGAAATAGACACCTCACATGTCCTCAGCTGACAGCTTCATTGAATTCTACCCGCTCAACACCAGTTTCATGTACAACAGTAAAGAGAAGACTCAGGGGTGCAGGCCTTATGGGAAGAAGTGCAAAGAAAAAGACACTTTTGAAACAGAAAAACCAAAAGAAAAGGTTAGAGTGGGCAAAGAAACACAGACATTGGACAACAGATAATTGGAAAAGAGTGTTATGGATCTTAACCCCATTGAGCTTTTGTGGGATCAGCTAGACTGTAAGGTGCGTGAGAAGTGCCCGACAAGACAGCCACATCTATGGCAAGTGCTACAGGAAGCGTGGGGTGAAATGTCACCTGAGTATCTGGACAAACTGACAGCTAGAATGCCAAGGATCTGCAAAGCTGTCATTGCTGCACGTGGAGGATTTTTTTATGAGAACTCTTTGAAGTAGTTTAAGAAGTTCTGAGCATTTTTTTCAAATTGTAATAGTAATTTATCACATTATTAATGTCCTGACTATACATTGTGATCAGTTGAATGCCACTTTGGAGAATAAAAGTACCAAATTATTTCCAAAAGAGCAAAATCTGTACATTATTCCAAACTTTTGGCTGCCATTGTATATCTGTGACTTTATAAGGTGTATGCCTGTACCTAAAAAAAACCCCTTGAGGAATATTCAGTGTAGTAAAAAAAAGTGTGACCACTTGCCCCAGTTTTCTCTAAAACCCTTTCTTGTTTATAGTCATTTTAAAAACATATTTTTTATTTATTTTTTTTACGCCAGTTTTGACACAGTCTTGATGATTAGTGATGCACATTGTCCCGGCTTTCCTGATCTGCAACATCGTAGTACTCTAAACTTAGTTTCTTCTTCCTAATCTAATGGGCCATCAGTCACTTTCAAACTGCTGATGTAAAGTTCCTGCCCTAATCAGCTGAGCCTGAGTCTTTCTTCTCATTATTTCTTCTCAGGTCTGGGATCTGAGAGCAGTTTGGAAGAGGAGGAAGGCGAAGGTGTGTGTCTTCAGCTTGAGCTCTCCAAAAGCATTGAGAAGTGTCTCTTTGATGCCAAAAGGGCAAGTTTGCGCTGCCAGGAGCTTCGTCTGCCCAGGCGCATGACCGCGCGTGTTGCCAGAGACATCCTGCGCGCATCCATGAATGAGCCGTGCGGGATACGTGGCGCCTTGACCCACATGTTCATGGAAAGCAAGGGTACATTACTGAAGCTGGGCACCGTGACACCCGATCAGAGTCTCACACCCACCTTTGAGCTGTCGGTAATCTTGCAGTCTGACCTGAACGGTTGGCCACCGCTAAAGATCTTTTTTGAAGGCGGGAAAGTCTTAAGCATTAAACGAGAATACCGGCTGATCAAGCAAAAGCTCTACTCATCCGCTGCTCCTACTGTACTGGAATTTTATTGAGACTGATTGACATGTTTGGGGGGTTGCTACAAAATTCATAGGAAAGTTAGTCTTGCACAGTATTTTTTACTGTGACTTTCATTTATTTCTGAGTGCACTGAATGATCTTAAACTTGTGTAATGCTGTATAATAACTGTCTAGAAAAACATTAACAAATATTTAAGCAATATCACAAGCACGTGAGTATGGAAGCACATTTATGCCACATAAAAAAAATTGTACGTCGGTAAGTCAGAATTATTAGATAGTAAAGTAATTTTTATGACAAAGTCATATGTGATGTCATAACTTATCTCAATTATAATTTTGAATATAATTCTGACTTACTGTATCATAATTTTAACTTCTCATATAACAGTCATTAGAATTCATATCTCAGAATTATAACTCTGAATCTAATAATTTTGACTATCTCAATTCTGACTTTGAAAAAAATCTTAATTATAATCTCATTTGACTTGCTATCTCATAATTTTGACATAAATCACAAGAATTAGTTACTTTAAAATTGACTTATCTCAAAATAATAACTTTGGATCTAATAATTATGACTTAGTATCTCATAATTGACTTCTCATAATGACTTGCTAATAATTTATATTTTACCTCATTAGGACTTATCTCACACAAGTTCTCATATAAATGTCAAACAACTTTGTATCTCACTATTATGACTTCTCTTAAAAAAAAAAAAAAAAATTATGACTTGACTTAGTATCTCAATAAGACTTACCAAAGCACTTTTTCATGTCACAGAAATGGGCTTTCGTACTGGTACTTTTAAACAGAATTTTGCTCTATACTGATATTGCTCTTAATAAAACTGTTGTTGCTGTTGTATAAAATTGCACTATATAATGCCTAACAGATCATTCATATACATTCAAATAGTTTGAAATATGAAAATCTTGATACTGATATTTTCCACATATGATCTTGCATTCTAAAACTACTGAAAGTTATTCTTAAGCGTTACCATATATTGAATTATGTAAAAGACTGTTTTGCCACTTTATATATAAAATATATATATTTGTCAGATTACACCCACTGTTCTGTGTAACATAAGATGTTAAATATGACTTTGAAGGGTGTTACCACTACAGAATGTTCAGTTTGGATTCTTCAGCATTGTTTGCATTGATGTTCAGGTATGTAGGAGGGTTCATATAGGAATCATTCCACCACAGTATATGTTGACACCACTGTAAGTTATCTTTGTGTTTTGTAGCTTTAAAAGAAAAGGGACATGCTGGCATTGTCCCTCAGTAAACCAAAACTACTGAATCATTTGTAACAGTATTTTTTTTTTTTAAAGCACAACAATATTTTAATAAATTATTCTTAAACTTACCACGGTCTACATGAACATATTGTTTGAACTGGAACACAATTATAATTGCAGACTCTGTTTTATTAAAACATTTCACAACACTCAAAAACACTGTACACAGAAGACCCTGTACAAAACTATGTTCTTTCTAAATGCACAGAAGTCAAATTAAGTTCACTTTAAGCATAAAGCTGACTGAAAAACAAAACCCAACAAAATGAATCTAGTACAGTGGGCCTTTAAACTGTCATCCAAAGTTCAGTGTCTGTTCTGCCTATGCAAAAAAAAAAAAAAAAGTTTCAAGAGGGTCAACTTCATCTCTATAGAAGAAAAAAGCTTTTTTATTTAACCACTCATCACTGTTCATCAGTTCTCATCAGCTAACACATGACAAAGTGTTGCAATAAGGCGATAATCTTTGTCTTGAATAATGGGGTTGTAAAGTTTCATTCTTGTAAGAAAGTGACATTCTCATTTCTAACCATCCAGTGGTTATGATGGTGGTACATTCCACATTAACCTTAAGAGGCCAGTTGTGAAACATCTGCAATAAATAGTTTTTGACTTTTAACCAACTCCTCTAAAGTCAAATGCACAAGTGCTGGTCAGTTTGACCGGTCCTGTAAGTCAGAGGACACAAGACCATTTTTTCAGGGCTATTCATGAACTAGAGTGTTCTGGAAAGATGTTTTCCACATGAAAAATTTGGAGGGTCACGCCCTTAAAACGTCTCCAGTCAAGAAGAAAAATGTCCTGTTTGTATCCTCTGTGTCCAGTGTCCTTTTGTCCATATTCTGAGAATGACACTGCACCTTTAAGAACTGCTGAATTAAACCAAACTAAACTTAACCAGAACTTCTTAAAGAAACAGCTAAATATAGCCTATTTTAACTTCTGTGACAGCAGCAGTGAAATGTCTTGGTTCACTTTTTCATCTTCATATCTGCCTCTATTGCACTGCGGCGCCCTCTGGTGCCTCCGTCCTGTAAAAGCAGAAAAGCCAGTCAAAACACAGTTTATCACCCAGTGCCCTAACACACCAGACCATCAGTGCCAGGGTCGGATTGTCCATAGAGAGAGGCAGGACTTTTCTCTGTGGGCCACTATCAGGCTGATGCACATTATGATATAAATATAGATTAAAATAACCATTTAAACAAATCATTGCCCTTTAAAACAACATATTATTATTAGGGCTGTCAATGAATTACAATTGTTAATTGCATTAATTACATCGTATGCTGATTAATTAATCAATTTAATCGCATCAATATTTGCAGAGAAAGGCCCTCCAAATAAAAACAATTTAATGCATAATGATTAAATAATTATATTTGAATAATTATAAATATAATAATTAGGATAAATACATTACTATTGTAGACAAGCAAAACATTAATTAGACAACACACAAAGTTGCAATATATTTTTTATTTCCTTATCAATGAAAATAAGCCTATCAGTGGCCTACAGTCCACATCAATCCATTTTGTAATTAAATTCATCAATCTGTCCAAGATTTATTATAAGGGCTTTTCTAAAGACTACATACATCAGAAGGATGCTTTTAAAGGGATAGTTCACCCAAAAATGAAAATTCTCTCATCATTTACTCGCCCTCATGCCATCCCAGATGTGTATGACTTTCTTTCTTTTGAAGAACACAAACAAAGATTTTTAGAAGAACATTTCAGCTCTGTAGGTCCATACAATGCAAGTGAATGTTGGCCAGAACTTTGAAGCACCAAAAAGCATATAAATGGTCTGGGATTGCATGAGGGTGAGTAAATGATGAAAGAATTTTCATTTTTGGGTGAACTATCCCTTTAAAGCGTCTCACTTTGGTTGTACTGCGTCATAAACAAAACATTTTTAGGTCACTGTGTTTAAGGTAATCGTGGTTTGAAACTTAAAAAAACACGTTTCGAGATCCCTGCGTTCCGAGTTGCACTTCATCCAGCGGTGTTTGAATGCAAGAACGCGTCCTCATCTTGTGCTGTCTGCATCAGTGTGGTTTGCTGCTTGTTCAGCTGGAGTTTTGCTTACTGCCCCCTGATGATTGAGATGAAGGTGGTACTTCAAACTTGAATTGCTCTGATGGTAGGAAATTCCTTATTACGGTTTGGGGTCATGATTGTGTACATTTTTTAAAGTTTTACTTTTTTTATATAATCAATCACACTGAATGAAAGCATTGACTCTACATCCCTAATTATTATTATACAATAGATGTAATATATATATATATATATATATATATATATATATATATATATATATATAAAAAAAAAAAAAAAACAATACTTCATTCCTCAATGTTTCACACGCCCAGCCTTGTCATCACTGAAAGACGTTGGATCGAAGCAAGCATGTCCAAAATCTTGGAGCAACCAGGTCTCCCCAAAGAGAGGACTGCAAGTAGAATTATGTGTGTGTGTGTGTGTTTGTTTGGTAAGAGGGTACAAGGAATATCTTGTTATCTTCATCTTGGATACTTACAAAAAGAGAGAGAAGGAAAGCAGGAGAGGCCATGGAGAGGCTGTCCTGTAGAAGGACAAACAGCACAGTGAGAAAAAGTGTTCTACACGCAAGTTCCCTATTTGAAACCTATGCTAAAAACAGACAGAAAGACAAATGTGTAAAGCAGAGAGTTATGAAAGCATACAGCAGATAATTAAACTGATTTAAACCTTCTCTGATCATGAGACAGAACACAGAGATGTGACCATCATTGTAGTATGAAAGAACTGCAGTCACTCTAGAAAGGACTCAAAGTAGCTTCTCTAAATGCAGACACAGAAAGGAAAGAGTGAATGGAAGAAGAGGGACAAAAGAAGCCACAGATGTGGTGTGGATGAGTAACGTAGATGCAAATGTTTGTGTTAGCCTGATGAAGAAATGATGAAAGTGTTCATGTATGTGAGAGTTTGTGTTTTTCACCGTTTCCATGGCGACTGCAACACTCCAACATAAACTCATAAAGATGGTGATGAATATGTGGTTCAGTCATTTGAATGGGTCTCAATCACACCTCATTCAAAACCAATGAACAAAACCATGCAACAAAAAACTCTGAACTTTGGTCTGGTGTGTTTAAAACAGAATATTTTTACAAATCAATCAAGATGGTACACAGATTCAAAAACAGGAAACACTGTGCATTACTAACGGTAAATGCGTTAAATCGCAATTAAGTTAAACATTTTTAATTAATTGCATGCATGCGTTCCAGCTCTTTGATGGCTCTAAATCTGACCAACTTTTAACTGCTGCAATTTAAGGTTTGGCAGATGTAACGTGAACCAGAAGTGTGACTATATTACAGATGTATGCTGATTTGATCAAAATCAAAATCAGAGTGCACTGTGGGTAAGAATGAGTGAACGAATGTAGGGAAAGAGTAGTTCACTCAGAATTCGGATGCTACTACAAAATGTCTGACACCCAAAACAGTGCACTATATAGTGGATGGGGGTGGTTTCGGACACAGCAAGAGAAAGAATAATAAACTTTAAACAGGTGTAATCACTAAATGGGACAATTTCTTTTTTTTTTTTTTTTTGTCTCTCATCTGAAAGATTTTACAAGTATAAATACTATATTTCAAAAATTCATGCATACATACTGTATTTAAAACATGTAACATTTTCTGAAGAAAATGTGAGTGGTACTTCCCCATGCAAAAGTTGCTGCCATAATTCTAGGGTGATCTGGGTGCTTGCTGGCCCATGTTAAAAACTCCCTGTCCCAATATGATATGATTTTCTCGGGCCGGTAGCACCACCCGTGCGTAAATTACAACTTAGCCTAGTTGTGACATCAATAAGCACGAAGCTACAATTTACGCATTACATAATATTTGAGCGTTGCACCATTAAACTTACAGTAGGTGAAACATAGACCTCCGTGAAAATGAAATATTTACAGAAGCCTCCGACCAGGAGTAAAAGTTTGAATAAAAATGCAAAATGATTGAATGACATAAATGAGCTTATGTTTTGCGTGAAAGACTTCAATCCTTTAGACATATATGATGATGTTGACATTAACTTTTTTTCACATTTATGAAAGAGAACATTGTAAAAAAAAAAAAAAAAAACTGTTTAGCAGCTCTTCAGCATGAAACTGATATAAACGGTGTAGTAGTACGCTTGCCTTAGCAAGTATTACTAAATGTTCTCTAAAAATTGCATATTTAAAACATTCAAAGTGATTTGATTGAGGTCTTCATCAAAATCATGCTTGTTTACATGTGGCATGTCTTACTGGAAATTCTGCTACATTCCAGGAAACATCAGAATATTCTGTGCAAGTACACACTTTATGATATACTCGTTTACAAAAGAACTGGAGACATTAAAAGACTACCATATGCAAAATCCAGAAAAAAACTGTAGTTTCATTGAATCATTGGATTTGTGTGTTAGAAGAGCAGTCCTCTTACCTGCAACACCTTTAAGTGTGTACATCACTGACCTTCTCATTAGTCTCTTGTTTGGAGTTGTTGCTTTTCCTTCTGGCTGATGGTTCTGGCTCTAAATGAGGGTCTTTGTGTGCAGGACTCAGGGTCTATATACGAGACTGTGTGTTAGTGCATGTTACGCTAACCTTTCTGACAGGGACTTTAGCAGTTCACTTTGAATATGTGTGTGTGAAGTGAGTGAGTGCAAGGGACAAAATCTGATGTTGGTGTCCTATCAGCAAGTTTTCCCCCCCTGTAGTCTATACAGGAGTGTGCATGTTATTGGGGATGGTATTTAGGTGAATCTCACAAAACATTTCAAGAACATGTTCGGGTCATATTTCACCCCAAAATAAAAAAAAAAGAAGAGAAAGAAAGAAAATAATACAAAATGATATGCATATGAAGTCTATTTTTAGGATCATTAATTGTTTTGCACTGTGACATTATAATCTCATTCTCATTAATGTAATGCTAATAATAAATATACATTTCAAATGTACAATGTTTTAATTGTAAAGTATATATATATTATTGTTGCATTGGTTGTACTGCCTTTAATTGATGCTGATTTTAGTGATAAAAAAACAGGACAGAATGATTTTTATTACTCTAAGAATGTGATTATTAATGTATGACAGTAATGAAAATTATATTTTTATTGCATTATGGTAAAGAGAATGAGATTATTATATTACTGTAATAAGAATGAGATTGCTGCATTACAGTAATGAGATTATTTTAGTTTTTTTGGCATAACGGTATTGAGAATTAGATTATGACTGTATTACTGTAATTAAAATGAGACTGTTGCGATACAGTAATGGGGATTACATTTTTTTGCATTACAGTAATGAAAATGAGATTATTACTGTAATATAGTAATCAGAATTAGATTTTTATTGCATTACGGTAATGAGAATGAAATGATTGCATGACAGTAATGAGAACTAGATTTTAATTGCATTACAGTAATGAGAATGAGATTATTATTGTATTATTGTTTTAAAAATTAGATTACATTACAATAATGAGAATTAGGTTTATTGCATTACGGTAATGAGAATTCGATTTTTATTGCATGACAATACTAAGAATTACATTATTAGTGTATTACAGTAATGAGAATGAGCTTATTATTGTATTATTGTTATGAAAATAAGATTGCATAACAGTATTGATAATTAGGTTTTTTGCATTACGGTAATGAAAGTTAGTTTTTATTGCACTACAGTAATGAGAATTACTTTTTTAGCATAATGGCACTAAGAATAATATTATTATTGTATTACAGTAATGAGAATGAGATTATAATTGTATTCTTTTTTAATAATGAGATTGGATTATGCTAATGAAAATTAGGCTTACTGCATTAATTAGATTATTATTGTATTACACTAATGAAAATGATGATTACGTTACAGTAATGAGAATTTGATTATTATTGTATTATTGTTATAAAAATTATATTATTACTGGAAAACAGTAATTAGAATTAGATTTTTATTGCATCACGGTGATGAAAATAAAAAGATTGCATTACGGTACTGAGAATTAGATTATTATTGAATTACAGTAATGAGAATGATATTATTATTGTATTATTGTTATGAAAATTAGATTACATTATGGTAATAATAATTAGGTTTATTGCATTACGATAATAAGAATTAGATTTTACTGCAGTATGGTACTGAAAATGTGATTATTATTGTAGTACAGTAATGAGATTAGGAGAATGAGATTATTATTGTATTACAGTAATAAAAATAAGATTACATTATGGTAATGAAAATCAGTGGGAAAAGTGCTTAACTGTCATGAAAATAATGTCTCAATGCAAAAAATCTTATTGGTCCTTAAAATGTGCTTCATTTTCTTTATGAATAATATCATTTACTTTCTTTCTATGGAATTTGTGGTGAAATATGACACAGACATCTGCTGTATTTTTGCAGTAGAAACCTAATCATATCTGGGATTGCATTCCGGAGTTTATACAGGACATGCCAAAGTATTTGGTCAGTGACACTTTTTCCTGCATTGCAGCATGTTTTGGATATTAAATAAAGCTCAGCTCAGGGCCTAAAGTGCTGAAACGACAATTTGAGTGCATTCCTCCCATTAAAAGGCAGAAAATCAATTTGTTCAGATTACCTTTGTGTATTGCAACAATGTAATATGCAATACTCTGTGGAAAATCCACTTTGCGTATATTGAGTGCCATTAAGTCTGTAGCCAAAAGACATTACAAGACTGCACTTATAATTCTGGCTTATGCTCTCCCAGGCCATTTTCTGCTTGAGCCTACTTTCATTCTTATCTCCTCATTTGCGTATTGAGTTGGATTGAAATTAGGCCTTGTTGCAGGTGCTTGTTGAAGGACTAGGCTGTTTTTGGAGGCTCCTTATATACTATGACACAATTGCCTCACCTGTTTAACATCGCCTTGTTATTTCAACTCGTCAAATTGTTATTAACCTTAAACTGCCCCGTCTCAACTTTTTTGGAGCCTGTTGCAATCATCCGATTTTAAATGACTGTACATTTTCAAAAAACATCATATAATGTGTCGTTGTAGTGCTTTCAATATAGCAAAGGGTGAATATAATTTACAAATCACTCCTTTTTGTTTTTATTTTGTATTTTTCACACTGTCACAACTTTTTCAGAATTGGGGTTGTAATATGAAACATCTGAGATGTTTTCAGGACACTTCTGAACTGAACTTAAACCCCTGGGCTACTGAATAACTTTCTATTGGTGTTGTTAAACAGAACATATACATTGCCTATGTCACTGGCCAAATAACTTTAGAGATTCCATTAAGTGTGTGTTTGATTGTGTCTTTTTCAAGGGGTGTGCCTTGTATTTTGTCTTGATTAGTTTTTGCATGTGTATTTGAGTGTCAGTGTCACGTACCTCCAACCTTCTCACCAGCATCTTGTTTGGTTCACTCAATAGTGCTGGATTTGTGTGTGTCAGCTTATATGTGTGTGGTTATCCATGTGTATCTCTAACCTTCTCATTGGAGTCTTGCTTGCGGTTGGCTTCTCTCCCACGCAGACTCTTGGTGCTGATGCCCGACTCTGACGTCTGCATGATTAGCTGTGTGGCTAAGAACTGCTGGATCTGCTCCAGAACATCTCTCTGCATCTCCAGGGCCATATGAAACACGTCATGGTCCGAGCTGTTATACATCACTGCGTTCTGGAACATCAGCATAATGTCACGCTGGAACTCGGCCGTCGTACGGATCTGCCCAGATTCTATGTTCTTCTTGATAGCCGATAAGTCCATCGGTCTGAGGGGGCGTAGATTTCGGGAAAGACAGAAATGTCTATTCAATAATCTATTCAAAGTCACAGAGCTGTTCAGAGGACAAGAGAAGTGTTTTACATGTGTGATCTCAGATGGTACCTGTGTACAATACTGTGATAACCAGGAGCAATGTCATCGGACACTGGCTGTTGAAATACACTTGCATATCTGAAACACACAATGATCAAATTACACACAAACTCATTTCTGCCTGCAGATCAGAGCTCATCATAAAACAGCAGCTGAGGGAATTAAATACTGGTATGAATTACAGGTATAAGCACACCTGTGATTGGCCGCTGCCCGCCACACCAGCATGATAGCTTTCTTCCAGATTTTCTGAGCCTGGAGGGCCTCTTGATCCTCACTACACATGGAGCTGAGAGCGAAACAGATGATTTAAAAAAGCAGATGAATCATTTACCAGTGGACAGCACTTAATACAGGTATAAATGGAGTCTAATGCGTTTTTGAAATGCATTGCGATCTGATCACTCAAACCACCTACAGAGGTGGTCACGTTCTAATGGCCATATAGCATGTAGTATAAATGCTCATTTGTCCCTGAAAAACTGTGAAGGTCCGTCTACTAGGTTTGGTTGTTATGATTATTATAGCTGTTAAATAAATAGAAATTGAACTGCATAGTTTGGTCCCTATTGTAATTTTTTTAATCAATATTTTCATAATGTACGAAAGTTAATAGGCTCCCTGTACAATTTACAGCATTAGCTGAGAGTGAAAAATGGACATTATAAATGAAATATACCCAAATGAATCAGAACAGAATCAAATCGCATCAAGAGCTTGTGAATCGGAATCAAATCGGAAAATCTGTTTAGATACCCAGCGCTACCACCTACTATTTAACCATTGTTAATCTCATCTAAAATATTACTGACGGAAATGGTTGTTGACTAAATGGATTTGTGATTTTGAATACAAGATGAAAAACATAACGATGATAATTAAACAATTATAATTAAAACATACTTTTGACAAAAATATGACAAGAAAAAATACTGCAAGTTATTAACAGTGCACAAACAGAATAAGAAACATCTAGAGAAACATCTGTATTCAGAGGAAGGAACATCTAGCAAGAATTGATTTATCTAATCCCATAATCCAGTATGTTGAACATTTCCCCCATTTGCTGCATACCGGCAAAATTAACAGCTTTACAAACGGGTTAAAGGGATAGTTTACCCAAAAATACCTACTATTGTCCTCCTACATACCTATTGTATGGACCTACAGAGCTGAAATATTCTTCTAAAAATCTTCGTTTGTGTTCTTCAAAAGAAAGAAAGTCATACACATCTAGGATGGCGTGAGGGCGAGTAAATGATGAGAGAATTTTCATTTTTGGATGAACTATTCTTTTAATTACCTCACTCAATCGCATCCTATTTATTCATGAGATGAATCACTACATCCACAACATACACTACCGGTCAAAAGTTTTGAAACACTTGACTGAAATGTTTCTCATGATCTTAAAAATCTTTTGATCTGAAGGCGTATGCTTAAATGTTTGAAATTAGTTTTGGAGACAAAAATATAATTGTGCCAACATATTAATTTATTTCATTATAAAACTAAAATGTAATTTAAAAAAAAAATGTTTTTGAAATTGATGACTTGGACCAAATAATAAAGAAAAGCAGCCAATAAGTGCCCAACATATATGGGAACTCCTTCAATGCTGTTTAAAAAGCATCCCAGGGTGATACCTCAAGAAGTTGTTTGAGAAAATGTCAAGAGTACATGTCCGCAAATTCTAGACAAAGGGTGACTACTTTGAAGATGCTAAAATATAACAGATTTAATTTATTTTGGATTTGTATAGTCACATCATAATTCCCATAGTTCCATTTATGTTATTTCATAGTTTTGATGACTTTACTATTATTCTAAATGTGAATAAAATGATAAGTAAATTATAAGAATTATATGAGTGTTTCAAAACTTTTGACAGGTAGTGTATATGTAATATTACAATGTACATCTGCACAGACAATGAAGTGAATGAACAGCTGAACTTGAACTAAGTAATGTGAATCAGATTGCGTAACGGTCTCTAAAACATGAAGAATTCAGAATACAGTCACTTCTAAAAAGTAGCTCATACTCCAGTATATTTTTATGCTATTATTTCAGGAGCTCAGGTTTTCACATAAGGACAGTTGTAGCTATTTTGTATGTATCTTTTACATGTTTGATACGTTTAAATTAAAAAATGTTTAAACATTTTTCTAAATGTTTGAATATTTAATTAAAGTTGGGTCTGTTACAGTTTGACAAAAATATGTTCTTTTCGTTGACTAAAGTTAAATGCCTTTTTAGTTAGAGTAACCCTGACTAGAATTAATGAACATGATGTGACATATTGACTAAATGTGTAAAACAATTTCATCAAAAGTCTAAAACTATGACTAAAATAAAAACTGTGTAAAATTAACACTGTATGTAACTGTAACAAGGAAGAGGGCGGGGCCGGGCCGTGACTATGCATGCCCGGCCCCCAATCAGGCTAATCAGCCAAGGAGAGGGATAATGCTGCGTTCCATTTGTCTCGGAAGTCGGAGCTCGGATCGATGTCATATCCGTTAAAAAAAAAACAAGAAATCCGAGTTGGATGCGTTCCTTTTGCACACAACACGACAAGTCGGAAAAAAAGATGGATGACTCCAGGAAAGTAATTGTTGCACTAGCTCTTTTGGAGTACAGAGAGCTACAAAATAAGTATGCCCTTCACCTAAGAGACCTCGAGGAAGATGACAGAAAGCAGAGAAGGTATGTTAATGTTTCTGCGTATTTGATTGTTTCAAAACATGTTAACCACGTTTTAATCGAACCAGCGGTGTAAACAAAGAGCATTGCCCTATGGAAGTACAAATGTATATTTGCAATATAAATTTGCCAAACTTTGTTATGTGTAAACGGTTTTACGGTTTGTAACATTAGGCAGTGTTGCTGTAGCAACATTGACCATTGTTCTTGTAGCAGCAGCGACCATTGTTGTTGTTAGCAGCAGCGACCTAGCCAATTTTAGCTGTACCAGTTTATAAACAACACATTACGCGGTAATTCACGCATAACAGGATTGTAGCAACATGCCTATAGGCAACGGTAACACAGTATTGTGTATACGACTTACTAAATTGGACACAAAAAAGACAAAAGTGCTTAAAAAAAACTTTAAACCCACAGCATACTACAGTCGATGTTCTTTGCAGCCATCTTGCTTTCTGAACTCGGGGTCCTCTGAGTTCGTCCGACTTTCCGAGTAGGAATTCCGACATCAGGGGGCGTTCCATTTGTCAGTTCCGATCTTGGAACTCAGAAAATAACTCAGAGCTCCGACTTCCGAGACAAATGGAACGCAGCATAAGTGCAACGAGATGCGGCAGTTCGAGAGAGAGAGAGCTACAAGCAACTGCCCTGTGTGCATTTGTGTTTATGTTTTGTCTTTATGTTTTAATGTCTCATTAAAAACATTACTTTGATGCTTTGTCCGGTTCCCGCCTCCTCCTTTCCCATCCATGAACCCTGTTACAATGTTGCCGAAGCCTGGAAAGGAGGCGGCGGGAACCAGATGAAGCATCAAAGTAATGCACGAGAACCTTTTTGCTGTATCTGGTATCAACATGCAGTAGCACAATGATGGAGAAAATAATGCATGTATCATAGTCACAAAATAAAAGACACTTTCCTAGATAAAAAACAAACACAAGTGGTCACTGATGGTGCAATTGAGACGCATATTAAGGCACACACACACACAAAGACACTTACAACTGTGATGAGGCCGGGCTGCTGGCGATGGAGTCTGCTGTAGTGTAACGCTTAGTGTGACTGCCATATCCATCCTCACTCTCACTGGCAGGAGGATCCACCTCTGAGAGATATGGCCCCTCTCCATCACCGTCTCCACACTCTTTCATCTCCATCCCTTCATCCACATCCACCTCACTGCCTCCATCCTCTTCCTTCACCTCCTACAGCATGTGAAAGAAAGAGATATCAAACATAAAGAGCTAAAACAGATAATTCAGTTGCACAATGTGATTCACCCTGTTCATTTAAAGGAATACTCATCATTTACTCCCCCTCATGTCACTCCAAACCCAAATGACTTTCTCTCTTCCGTGGAACACAAAAGGAAAAGTTTAGCTAAATATCCTGGCTGCTTTTTACATATAATGAAACTTAATGGGGACAGACCCAGTCCAAGCTTGACAAATGACCAGAAAGCACCATAAAAGTAGCATAAAAGTAGTCCATTTGATTCATGCACAATATTCCAAGTCTTCTGTATTCATCTGACAGTTTTGTGTGAGGAACCGACTGACATTTAAATGATTATTTACTGAAAAATCTCCCTCTCTGCCATAACTCTCAAATCTCATTCACGTCCATGACCATTGAAAGACACTTTGCACAAAGGTTTGTAATAAATGAACATTGGTCAAGCGAGAAACAATGACCTAGCTCTTTATTTCAATTAGGGTTGCACAATTAATCAAATAAATAATCAAGATTACATTTACAGCTGCCACAATTAACTAATTGTTGTAAAAAGTAAAAGTAATTCAGGAACACATTTCTCAGTTCGCTTTGGATGTTTAGCCTACATAAAGAGTATAACACACAGTTGATCCATCCAGAATAAGTATTTTAATATAAATTCTATAGTTCAAAATTAATCGTAATTACATTATCAAGGGAAATACTCAACAATTATGAGTTTTGTCATAATCATGCAGCCCTAATTTGAATGGATGCGAAAGCAAATAAAATCTGAGAGTTACGGCAGAGGGGAAGATTATTAGTGAATAACCACTTAAAAAAAATAATAATTTAGGTATCGTTTGGCTTCAGAAAAATTGTAATACAGCCCACGACTACTTTGTTTTTGTTTTTCTGTCATTTTTGTAGCTTGACAGCATATGTCCCCATTTACTATCATTGTATGGAAAAGAGCAGCGTGTACTTTCTGGTAAACTTTTCTTGACAGAAAGACAAACATGTTTGGAATGACATTATGGTGAATAAATGATAACAGAAGTTTCACTTTTTGGTGAACTATTCCTTTAAGTGGGTAATGAACTGCTGCTCTGTGGTATTACTATTACCTTTGTGTCTTTGGCTGAGGCCGAGCTGTCCTCTGAGTCCAGACAGGGCGTCACCATCTCCGGCTGAATCCAGTCCTCTCCCTCACACTTCACGGATGGACTCGTGGTTCTATTGTCCTCCTGTGTCTCCTCAATTCCTTCCTCTGCCTCTCCTTCCCTCTCCTCCTCCATCTTGACCTCAGAGTCCTGGCTCCGCTCTCCATCAGGAACGGGGGTCAAATCGGAGTCCCCTTTCACCCTGTCTACTGCCTCCGTTTCTCCAGCCTCCTCTACCAGAACCTCAATTTCTCCCTGCACTCCCACAGGATCTGGGCCGCTCTGTGGGGCCACTGGGGTCGCACTCTGCTGAACGACTGGCTCCGGTTCGGCTGCCTTAAATGTCTGGGACTCCCAGGGGTTGGAGAGGTGTCCTCCGACTGCTGGATCCTCGCAGAGGGAGAGAGCAGCCTCCACTGCTGCTGCATCCAGAGCCTCAACGGGGTCGTCCACCTGAGACAGACCAAGTGGCATCAACTAGAACATGTCCAAATATTATGATTTTATACCTAATAAAGTTGTTTTTGTTACATGTCTTGCTTGAAAATAGTTTGTGCTATCTTTCTTTAAAATAAATGCCACATGGTTAGATACCGCCTCTAATACAATGTGACTCACTTGTAAACTGTACTTTAGATATAAAGGCCTGGAAGTCAAAACAATTTTTACAGCTCAACAGGGATAAAACAGAAGTATTGATCATTGGTTCAAAGGCTCAAAGAGAGAAACTGACTCCCAACTAAATACACTAGGACTCAACCCAAGCCAAGAAGCATCTGATTCTAATTTCAAGGCTTATGTGCGGGGTGTCACAAAAACAGCTTTTTATCATTTGAAGAACATTGCCAAAGTGAGGCCATTTCTCTCTTTGAGAAACACAGAGTCTAATGCACGCTTTTATAACTAGCAGGCTAGACTCTTGTAATGCTCTCCTTTCTGGTCTACCACAGAATACAATAAATCAGCTACAACTAATTAAAAATTCTGCTGCACAAATGCTAAGACCAAAAGAAGAGCACACATTATGCCTTTTAAAAGTCTTTACACACTTACCTGTTAGTTCCCTATCTGTCACTCACTCGACGTTGTGTCAATGTAGTGACACTAGGGGTCACTCTTGGGAGCCCGAGACTCCTCTGGTCTTTGATAAAGGCCAATGAAAATTGGAGAGTGGTATTTGCATGCCACTCCCCTGGACATACAGGTATAAAAGGAGCTGGTATGCAACCACTCATTCAGATTTTCTCACGGTGAGTTCGACTTCTTGTTTGGAGCCCGCGAAGCTGATGAGCTCTCGAGCGCAGCATCGGAGAGCGGGCTTGTCCAGTCGGACGCAGAAGCCTCAGCTGGGCTCCACCCTTCGGGGACGATTGCCCAGTCACAGGCTGATGCAGAGATGACGGACATGCTTTCCTGGGCGGCTGCGAGCGTCGGGCTAGAGTGGAACCCTCCGCTCTCCCCTGAACCCTCGACGAAGGTCACGGCGCAGTCTCTCGGGCAGACGATGTCCACATTAGTGGTCCAGGAGCGCCACCTTTGGCTCAACCTGGTCGAGATGCGTGAGGCAGACAAGACATGGTTCCTTGCTGCCCCCATCTCCCAGGCTGGCCTATTAGGCAACACCAGCAGATGGAGGCTATCCGGCATATTCTGTCCCGGCGCGGCTCAAGATCCCGCACCCCGTCTGCTCGTTGCCAAGGGCGTCCCCCTGCGGTGACTGCACCGACTCCGCCGCAGCCCGCCCCTTCGGCCCGGCCCCACCAAGGAAGCAGACGCCACCCGTCTCACGGCCGGCCGCCAAGAACCCACGAAGGTCGTCAAAGTGCCCCTGAGACAGACGACCCAGGGTCGACAAAACCCACTGCATTGGAGCTGGTAGTAAGACCACTCCATCCCCCGGTGGAGGGCCGGGTGGAGAATCTTTTGTTGCCTTTTCATTTGATTTCACCGCATGCCCAATTGGCTGTGGTACCCAACAGTTCAGCAAGAGCGGTTTCCTCCTTCCCTGGGTCACATACCCGGTGTGCACGGTCGTCATCACGACCACCGTCCACCTTTTTTCCCTTGCAGGATTGGCGCTCCAGCAGCGGTCTCCCCGCCCTTGCGTGCCCATTTGTGACACACATCCGCCCCCGATGTGACAGTCTCCACGGGTTGCGAGGACAGGCCTCTTCCTCCCCCGTCCCAGACTGTTCCGGGGGTGGTCACAAGGAGCCAGGTAAGTGCTTCAATGTCCCTAGACTCAGCATGGCCACGACATGGTGTGGCACCTCGAGCTCCGCCCCGCTGCGAGGCCCCACCTGCAGGTACGTCCAATGACATTGTTCCTTTGGTCCCCCTCGCGCAGAACTTGGATGCGTGGCTTGAGCTTTCCAATCCGTCGCGATGGCTGGTCCGGACCGTCCGACTCGGCTACGCGATTCAGTTCAAAAGGCGTCCGCCCAGATTCAGCGGTATCCACTTCACCTTGGTGAAGTACGAAAATGCTGCTACCTTGCGTGCAGAGATCTCCACCCTCCTATGGAAGGGTGCGATAGAACCTGTCCCTCCGGCCGAGATGAAGAAGGGGTTTTACAGCACCTACTTCATCGTACCGAAAAAAGGCGGTAGTTTGCGACCAATCTTGGACCTGCGAGTACTGAACCAGGCTTTACACAGACTCCCAGATGCTGACGCAAAAACGCATTCTGGCGAGCGTCCGGCATCAAGATTGGTTCGCAGCGGTAGACCTGAAGGATGCGTACTTTCACGTCTCGATTCTACCTCGACACAGACCCTTCCTGCAGTTTGCATTCGAGGGTCAGGCGTATCAATACAAGGTCCTCCCTTCTGGCATGTCCTTGTCCCCTTGTGTCTTCACGAAGGTTGCAGAGGCAGCTCTTGCCCCGTTAAGGGAAGGGGGCATTCGCATTCTCAACTATCTTGACGATTAGCTAATCCTACCTCACTCTCAGGACATGTTGTGTGCACACAGGGACTTGGTGCTCTTGCACCTCAGCCAATTAGCGCTTCGGGTCAACTGGGAAAAGAGCAAGCTCCTCCCGGTTCAGAACATCTCTTTTCTCGGTTTGGAGTTGGACTCAGTCTCATTGACAGCGTGCCTCACGAACGAGCGCGCACAGTCGGGGATGACCTGTTTGAAGGCGTTCAAACAGAAAACAGCGGTTCCACTGAAACTCTTTCAGAGGCTCCTGGGGCATATGGCATCCTCAGCAGTGGCCACCCCGCTTGGGTTGATGCATATGAGACCGCTTCAGCACTGGCTTCAGACTCGAGTCCCGAGATGGGCATGGTGCCACGGGACACATCACGTGGCCATCATGCCAATCTGTCAACGTCTCTTCAGCCCTTGGACCGACCTCTCGTTTCTACGGCAGGTGTTCCCCTAGATCAGGTCTCCAGGCGCGTAGTGGTCACGACAGACACCTCCAAAACGGGCTGGGGCACTGTTTGCAAGGGGCACGCAGCCGCCGGCTTATGGACGGCCCGCGGCTGCGTTGGCACATCAACTGCCTCGAGTTGTTGGCAATTCTGCTCGCCCTGTGGAGGTTCCGGACATTGATCCAGGGCAGCACATGTTAGTTCGGACAGACAACATGGCAACGGTAGCATATGTCAACCACCAAGGCGGTCTGCGCTCTCGTTGTATGTCACAACTCGCCCGCCGTCTCCTCCTCTGGAGTCAGCAGCACTTCAAGTCGCTGCAAGCCACTCATATCCCGGGCGACCTCAACACTGCAGCGGATGCGCTGTAATGGCAGGTTACCCTCAGGGGAGAGTGGAGACTCCACCTTCAGGTCGTCCAGCTGATTTGGAGTCGATTCGGACAGGCACAGGTAGACCTGTTCACCTCCCAAGAATCCTCCCACTGCCCGCTCTGGTACGCCCTGACTGAGGCACCTCTCGGCATAGACGCGCTGGCACACAGCTGGCCTCCTGGCCTACACAAATGATGCATTCTACGAGCCCATTCTACCAGGGGTGTAGCGCCTCCTGGGCCCTGGCCAGGGGTGCCTCTCTAACAGACATTTGCAGAGCAGCAGGCTGGGCAACACCCAACACCTTTGCAAGGTTCTACAACCTCCGAGTGGAACCGGTTTTGTCCCAGGTAGTGGCACACAATACAAGCGGATAAGCCCGGGATAGCCGGCCGGGTGTATTGCTTGCACATAGCGCCTTTCACCTCTTCTGAGCTGAAGACGTGTGCCATTAATTCCCAGTAGTGTTCACAAACTATGTTCCCTGGTTGACTTCCTCCGAGCCCTGTGGCAGGCGAGTTTTCGGAGAGGCTCGCTGCCGGCCCAGTACACGTGCTAACTAAGAGCCCTGTTCTGGGGTAGGTGCTCCGCATGTGGCGGTTCCCTGTAAGATAACCCCATGCAATGTATATCTTCCGCTAATTCGTTTCCCTGTTGGCAAACTGCGTCTTCCTTGGGCAGAGCCCCCTCTGCCACAGTCTCCATGTTTGTAGTAACTCCTCCCCCGTTGGGTAGGATCTACCATGAGACTTCTCCACATGGTCGGTAAGACCATGTGATGTATTTTCCACTTAAATATCCCCCCTCTCTTTGGGCGAGGTCCGCAGGTCCTAGACCTGGCGGCCAAGTCGGATAATCCCCCTTGTTTTTTAGGGAGTGGAAAAAAAGAAGGGGAAAAGAGGCCACGACTGGGTTAGCCTGTCTCTATCTTTTGGGTAGTCGACTTGTCCCCAAAGGGCCGTTCGACACTCATAACTATGTTGGGGGAGGTTATGTGTCGGCCTGATGCGCTGGCTACGAGGCACACAGTTGTCTGCCCGTCACACACCGCCAGTTCACGTAACACAGTTCAGCCAGTTGCGGCGTTTTGTATAGGGACCCCTAGTGTCACTACATCGACACAACGTTGAGTGAGTGACAGATAGGGAACGTCCTGGTTACTTGCGTAATCTCCGTTCCCTGATGGAGGGAACGAGACGTTGTGTCCCTCCTGCCACAACGCTGAACTACCCGCTGAAATGGCCGGATTGTCTCGGCTCCTCAGCATAAAACCTGAATGAGTAGTTGCATACCAGCTCCATTCATACCCGTATGTCTGGGGGAGTGGCATACAAATACCACTCGCCAATTTTCATTGGCCTTCTATCAAAGACTAGAGGTGTCTCAGGCTCCCAAGAGTGACCCCTAGTGTCACTACATCGACACAATGTCTCTTTCCCTCCATCAGGGAATGGAGGTTACGCAAGTAAAAAGGACGTTTTCGTATTGATTTTAAAATTCTTTCATTAGTTTAAAAGGCACTACATGGCCTAGCACCAGACTACCTTTCAGAAATGCTTTTGGTTTATGAATTAGGAAAGCCCCTCAGATCCTCCAGTTTCTTTCTTTTAGCTGTACTTATAAGCAGAAAAAAAAATTTGGTGATACTGCATTCAGCCATTACGCTCCATGCCACTGAAACAGCCTTCCAGAGGATGTAAGAGGAGCTGAAAATATTGACATTTTTAAACGTAAACTAAAACCCCATCTATTCAGACTGGCATTCATGTAGCATTTTAAAATTGTTATGGTTTTAGTATTTTTTTCACGATCATCATTATTTATTTTTTCATTTTTAATCTTATCAACATTTTACTGTTGATCATTATTATTTTATTCTATTAACTTTTTACTGTGTTATTATAATCAATTTATTTTGTGTAATATTTCATAATTTTGTTTTTATTGTTATTTTAACTGCTTGTAATTTGTGTCAATCACTTGTAAAGCACTTTGAATTGCATTTAATTTGTTTGAAATGTGCTATATAAATAAAGTTTGATTGACTGATTGATTAAAGTGTATCTTAAGTGTAAATACTTTTGGGACCATTGTCACTGAGTCTAGATGGAAGTGAAAGCACTGGAGTAAAGCAGTCAATCACATCATCACAGCAGTGGACATGTGTGTGTATGTGTGGGTATACCTTCTCCTCTATGATAGCGATGATCTCTCCCACTGTCTCCAGGTCTAGTTCATGAGCCATGTATGATTCTGACACTACCGTGTCCTCCTCTACTAGCTCTGAAACTTTCCCCTCCACCTCCACTGGTGTGGACGAGCCTGCCATCACCGCCTCTGCTTTAGCAACACACACACACACACACACATGTTGGTGCAGCTATCCTTATGAACACTCTCCGTAGACATAATGATTTTTATACTGTATGAACTATAGAAAAAACTTTCTGCATTTTTACATTTTCAATAAAACATCATTTAGTATGTTTAAGCTACTAGAATTATGGGGACAATAGAAATGTCCTCATAAACCACATTTACAGCATAATACCCTTGTGATTACCAGTTTGAAACCTAAAAAAAAAGTCCTCGTAAACCACTTAAACCTGCCCACACACACACACACACACAAAGTTCCACATTGCTCTTATTACAGTTTTTTTGAATTTTCTAAAATGTGAGAAGATTATCTTTTTAAGAGAAAAAAATATAAATGTTTTAAAGCTAAAGTTGGCATGGCTTTACCTGGCCCTAGGAAAGAGTTCTACACGTGAAGTTCTAGAATAAATGTCCAGATCTAGAATACACATGCTGTTCTAGAATAAATCTGTAGTTCTAGCATAAATCTTCCGATCTAGAATATGTCTATATTTCCAGAATGCACTTGCAACTCTAAAGTAAATCTCCAGATTTAAAATACACCTGCAGGTCCGGAATAAATATCCAGATCAAGAATGCACCTGCAGTTGTAGAATTAAGCTGTAGTTCCAATCATAAATCTCTAGGTATAGAAAACACATGCAGCTCTACAATTAATCTGTAGTTCTAGAGTAAACCTCAAGATCTAAAACACACCTGCAGGTCTAAAATAAATCTGCAGGTCTAGCATAAATCTTGAGATCAAGAATATGTCTGCATTTCCAGAATGCACTTGTAATTCTAGAGTAAATCTCTAGATTTACAACACACCTGTAGGTCTAGAATAAATCTCCAGATCTAGAATAGACCTGCAGTTCTAGAATTAATCTGTAGTTCCAGCATAAATATCTAGGTCTAGAAAACACATGCAGCTCTACAATTAATCTGTAGTTCTAGAGTAAACCTCAAGATCTAAAACACACCTGCAGGTCTAAGTTAAATCTGTAGTTCTGGCATTAATCTCCAGGTCTATAACGTGTCTGCATTTCCAGAATGCACTTGTAATTCTAGAGTAAATCTCCACATTTACAATACACCTGCAGGTCTAAAATAAATCTCAAGATTTACAATGCACCTGCAGTTCTTAAATAAATACACAGATCTAGAATACACTTGCAGTTCTAGAATAAATCTGTAGTTCTAACATAAATTTCCAGGTCTAGAATATGTCTGCAGTTCAAGAATGCCCTTGTAATTCTAGAGTAAATCTCCAGATCTACAATACACCAGCCATTCTAGAATATCCATAACTAGAATACACCTGCAGTTCTATAATTAATCTGCAGTTCTAGAGTAATTCTCCAAATCTAGAATATACCTGCAGTTCTAGATTTAAACTGTAGTTCCATCATAAATCCCCATTTGCCATTCTCTATCATGGCCTCCTAATAATTCCCATCCATTAATTGGCTCTATAACTCTACTCTCTCCTCTCCACCAATAGCTGGTGTGTGGTGAGTGTACTGGCGCTCTATGGCTGCCATCGCATCATCCAGGTGGATGCTGCACACTGGTGGTGGTTGAGGTGAGTCCCCTGTTCACTATGTAAAGTGCTTTGAGTGTAGTGTCACAAAAGCACTATATAAATGTATCATTCATTCATTCATAAATCTCTAGGTTTAGAAAACAAATGCAGCTCTATAATTAATCCATAGTTCTAGAGTAAATCAAGATACAGAACACACCTGCAGTTCTAGAATGACTTTGTAATTCTAGAGTTAATCTCCAGATCTACAATATACCAGCAGTTCTAGAATAAATATCCAGATCTAGAATACATTTGCAGTTCTAGAATAAATATCCAGATCTAGAATGTACCTGCAGTTCTAGAATTAATCTGTAGTTCCATCATAAATCTCTAGGTCTAGAATACACATGCAGCTCTCCAATGAATCTGTAGTTCTAGAGTAAACCTCAAGATCTAGAACACACCTGCAGATCTAGGATACACTGGCGGCCAAAAGTTTGGAATAATGTACAGATTTTGCTCTTATGGAAAGAAACTGGTACTTTTATTCACCAAGGTGGCATTCAACTGATCAAAATGTATAGTCAGGACATTAATAACGTGAAAAATTACTATTACAATTTGAAAAAAAAAAATCAGAACTTCTTAAACTACTTCAAAGAGTTCTCATTAAAAAATCCTCCACGTGCAGCAATGACAGCTTTGCAGATCCTTGGCATTCTAGCTGTCAGTTTGTCCAGATATTCAGGTGACATTTCACCCCACGCTTCCTGTAGCACTTGCCATAGATGTGGCTGTCTTGTTGGGCACTTCTCACGCACCTTACAGTCTAGCTGATCCCACAAAAGCTCAATGGGGTTAAGATCCATAACACTCTTTTCCAATTATCTGTTGTCCAATGTCTGTGTTTCTTTGCCCACTCTAACATTTTCTTTTTGTTTTTCTGTTTCAAAAATGACCTTTTCTTTGCAATTCTTCCCATAAGGCCTGCACCCCTGAGTCTTCTCTTTACTGTTGTACATGAAACTGGTGTTGAGCGGGTAGAATTCAATGAAGCTGTCAGCTGAGGACATGTGAGGTGTCTATTTCTCAGATTAGAGACTCTGATGTACTTATCCTCTTGTTTAGTTGTACATCTGGCCTTCCACATCTCTTTCTGTCCTTGTTAGAGCCAGTTGTCCTTTATCTTTGAAGACTGTAGTGTACACCTTTGTATGAAATCTTCAGTTCTTTGGCAATTTTAAGCATTGTATTGCCTTCATTCCTCAAAACAATGATTGACTGACGAATTTCTAGAGAAAGCTTGTTAAGCTTCATTTAACAAACCAAATAGCTTTCAGCAGTGTTTGAATTAATGGCAAGTGAATTTCTATTATCAAATGATCAATTTAGCATGATTACTCAAGGATAAGGTGTTGGAGTGATGGCTGCTGGAAATGGGGCCTGTCTAGATTTGATCAAAAATGACTTTTTTACATCAGTAATGTCCTGACTATACTTGATCAGTTGAATGCCATTTTGGTGAATTAAAGTAACAATTTCCATCCGAAACAGTAAAATCTGTACATTATTCCCAACTTTTGGCCACCACTGTATATCTGTAGATCTAACAAAAATCTCTAGGTCTTGAATATGTCTGTAGTTCCAGTTCCAGAATGCACTTGTAATTCTAGAGTAAATCTCCAGATATACAATACATATGCAGTTCTAGAATAAATATCAAGATTGGAGATCGACCGATAATCGTTTTTTCTGATATTTTTTCCAATATTCAAGCATTTTTCCTTAATTGGATATCGTTTTTGTAATATCGGATCACCGCCATCTGCTTGGTGTTTCACAAATTGCACGCAAAACCACAGTTACAGCAGTGTGTGTGAGAGGAAACAATATGCTGATTGTTCACAGGTTAAGTAACTTGATTTTGCAATGTGTTGCTTGAATTAATAAACTTGGGTCCTCTTAATAAATAAATAAATGAATGTGAGATTTTTACTACTTGAGTACAAGCTCTATTTTTGACTGTTATAATATAAAGATGAAATAATTGATTAATTAATTAATTAAAAATTGGTTCTGCATATTGGCTATCGGACATGAAAACATACAAATAATCAGTATCGTATCGGTTGAAAAAAATAAATATTGGTCGATATCTAATCAAGATCTAGAATACACCTGCAGTTCTATAATTAATCTGCAGTTTTAGAGTAAATATCCAGTCCAGATCTAGAATACACCTGCAGTTCTAGAATAAATCTGTAGTTCTAGCATACATCTCTAGGTCTAGAATATGTCTGTAGTTCCAGAATGCAACTGTAATTCTAAAGATTTACAATTCACCTGCAGTTCTAGAATAAATATCCAAATCTAGAATATATCTGCAGTTCTACAATTTATCCGTAGCTCTAGTATAAATCTCCAGTTTTGAAATACATCTGCAGTTCCAGAATGCACTTGTAATGCTAGAATAAATCTCCGGATCTACAATACACCTGCGGTTTTACAATAAATCTCCAGATATTGAAAACACCTGTAGTCCTAGAGCAAATCTCCAGATCCAGAATACAACTGCAGTTGTAGAATAAATGTCCAGATCTAATGTTGTAGAAGACATCTTTATTTCTAGAATACACATGTAGTTCTAGATTACTGCTGCAGTTTTAGAATACACCCGCAGTTCCACTGTCAGTGCAGAAAGAGAGGTTTTTGATTGGAGGGTCGAGAGCATGAACTACTCATTACATGATTCAAAAAAGAAACAGGCTACCTGAGCCACAACTGACAAACCATCCAACAGAGAGAGAGTGTTGAAGAGAGGAAATCAGAGAGATCAGAGACCTGTGTTGGGTACAGAGAGGTGGTCCGGAGCTGGGGGGGCCACTGTGGGGGGCTTAGGGGGATCAGCACTGACAGGCTGCTGCGCTGGAGTGGAGCTCTCCAACAGACGAGATAACGTAGGTGCTTCTGACACAGAGACACACACACACACACATATAGCGCTACAAACACACACACTAAAGCTCAAAGCTACTTACACATTACCCAAACTACAGAGTAATAACCTAATACAGCAAGCATGAAATCTAAAAATGGCATGCAAGAAACATGGTAAAAAAAAAAGTTTGTCCACTGACACAATTTCAGGTTGAATAGAGACATCTACAAAGGACATTTATAACAAACAGAAAGATGTGTGTGGCATGTGTGTTTACCAGCTGCAATATCTTGGTTGGCAGGCGGAGCAGCTGCAGCAGTGTGAAGCTCAACTCCATGAGATCCATTACTCAAACCTGTATTCACATCGCCTTCAACCACCTGCCCAACAAACAGGCCCAAAACACAGAACACAATTTAGTTTAACGTGACTTTTAAGGCTGTTTATACTTCTGCGTCGAACCTACGGCGAAGGCTACGCATAGCTACGGCGGTTACGGCGTAGCCTGACGTGCACCTCTTCCAAAATGTAACTGCGGGTCACGTCGACGCAGACCACAACAGCTGTGATTGGTCCACTTTGTATCCAGAGACCGCCCCCCAGGATGATAACAAGAATATCTGAGGTAGCGTTGCATTGTATCCAAGATTATTTTAAGGCTGCTTTACTACTTTATCTTAAGACTTCTATATGTAAATGTCTTCCCTAACCTTTTCACATTTGAAATGACAAATACCGCCTTTACTAGTTGTTGAATACTAAATAGCCTGTAAACATGGCTGTATGTCAATCCTGTTTTCCGTGATCTGGCCCCTTTAGTCCAAACCCTTCAACATAACCACACATTAACACTTAACCGGTTAGGCTTATCCAGTTGTGTGCTTTACTGGATCTGCTTACCAGTCTAGAGCTGGCCGCTATGAGGTTGCCCTTCTTCAGCAGTTCAGACAGCAGCGGGGAAGGGGGTGGTGTGGCTTTCGGGGTGAGATGCTTCTTCTGCGGGGATTCGTCTACAAGACCACCCAGACCTGACTCCTTAGGCCCTGGGCCTGAGACCTCTGACACGGGCATGAAGACGGTCACTCCTTGAGCCTGGACATAACACAGAGAAAACGGAGAATTTTATTTCCATATCAGGAGTCTGAAACCTAAAAAAGTCAACATGAAACGGCTTTTGAAGCCTGTTATATTTCCATAATATGATGCATTTAAGAGTGAAACTAAATATTAAATTAGAAAAAAAATTATTATTATTATTTTGTACGTTCGATTCACTGGTTTGTTTGCAGCTGTGTTGTATTGTGTTCTTTGTTGTGAGTATCTCTGTGGCATTCCTGTGAGTTCTTGCGTGAATGCCCTCGCAAGATATTAGCAGGGGCTGGGTGAACTGCTGCTCTCGTGCACTCTCATGAAAGTGTAAGAGAGAGCAAGATTTTCAGTAAACAAATTAAATTTTTTGTTTCTCACCAAACCTTAACGTATGCCTACAGAACAAAGCACGAGTCGCATGTATTTATTTATTAGACTTCTGAATTATACTTTTCCGTCCTTTTAAAACTTGAAGAGATGGTCACCATCCACTGTGATTGCATAGAGAACAGCGAGTGGGACATTTTTCCAAATTGCTCCTTTTGTGTTCCGAAAAAGAAAAAAGGTCATATGGGGTTAGAACAACATGACAAAATAATGACTGAATTTTAATTTTTGGGTGAATGTTCCCTTTAATTAATAGCCAATGTGACCCACATCTATGCATGCAGCCTTAGCTACATCAATCGAAAAGCCAAGTCGTTTTCGAGGTGGTGCAAGTAATTACATTTAGTTGAAAGATTATTAAGACAAAACCTTTTTTTCTTTGGAATAACATGAAAAATAAAAACAAACTTGTATTAGAGTACAAGAAAGTATAAGAAAGTTAGTATGGTCAATTTTGATTTCATGTTAACTTTAAGGGATGCAGCTCTCTCACCAGGGGACTCACACAGGTCTCATCTGTCATTGGCTGTGGTGTGTCGGGCTGTCGGGCATTCATGCCAGGAGAGCCAGAGCCGGGTGGAGAACGTACTGCTATGCTGGGAACTCTCTTTGGTGTATTTTTAGCTGCCTGACGAACTGAAAAAAAAAAGAAAAAACATTTACATTATTATATGAAGTAAAAGCTACATTTCACTGCCAGCAAACCCAAAATAATTAAAACAGAGCTTTCCTAGTATGAAGAATGTAATATATCAGCAATAAGTTGAACTGTATGTATTAAACAAATGTCATAAGAAAATATTGTAGCAATATGTTGCACTGTGTCTACTAACATAAATTGCAAATTAACATTCCTTTTGTGGAACCATTAAGTTGAAAAAGTGCTGAAAGTTTATAAATATCTCACCCTGATAGGCTGCATCAGTTGCCCTCTTCTTATGCTCTGCCTCCTCCTCTTCCCGCTTCCTCTTTCTGCCAGCGTGAGAACACACAATCGCATGATGACACACAATGGCAGATTTAGTCTAACCACTCTTGGTCAGCACAATCAGGGTTCCAACTCTTTTTAGGTTACAATTTTCCAGAACATTTTATTTGCCCAACAGGTGTAATATTTAAGCAAAAACACATGTATACTGTGTTTATACATGTGTTCATGCATACACGAGTATATTGTGGTTATTTTTTCTGAATTCCGTATTTGACAGTTTAATTAAACTGTATTATCAAAATGGTGTCTAATCAAATGAATTCAATACAACTTTAAATCGAATCCAATATATTTTTACAACCCCAATTCCAAAAAAGTTGGGACAGTATGATAAATGCTAATTAAAACAAAAAGGAGTGATTTGTAAATTATAATCACCCTTTGCTATATTGAAAGCGCTACAACTACACATTATATGATGTTTTTCCTTGTGAATTTCATTGTTTTTTTAATGTACAGTAATTTCAAATCAGATGATTGCAACACACTCCAAAAAAGTTGAGACAGTCAAGTGTTTACCACTGTGAAACATCACCATTTCTTCTAATAACACTTATTAAACATTTGGGCACTGAAGACACAAGTTAAGTTTAAAAAGTGGAATTTTCCCCAATCATCCATTATGTAGGTCTTTAGCTGCACAATTGTACGGGATCTTCATTGCCGTATTTTGCGCTTCATAATGCACCACACATTCTCAATTAGAGACAGGTCAGGACTGCAGGCAGGCCAGTCTAGCACCCACACTTTCTGCTGACACAGCCATGCACTTGTAATCCGGGCAATATGTGGTTTGAAGTTGTCCTGCTGGAAAATGCAGGGACATTCCTGGAAAAGACGGTACTGGATGGCAGTATATGTTGCCCCAAAATTTGTACATATCTGTCTGCATTAATGGTGTTCTCACAGATGTGTGAGTTACCGATGCTATGGGCACTGACACACCCCTGGCCCATACAGACACTGGCTTTTGGGCCTGATGCTAATAACAGCTTGGATGGCCCTTTTCCTCTTTGGCCCGGAGAACACAACGGCTTTGTTTTTCAAAAACGTATTGAACTGTGGACTCTTCAGACCAAAAAACAGTTCCACTGTTCTACTTTCCATCTAAGATGAGACCGAGCCCAGAGAAGTCGGCAGCACTTCTGGACAGTGTTGATGTATGGCTTCTGCTTTGCATAGTAAAGTCTTAACTTGCATCTGTGGATGCAGCAGTGAGTGGTGTTGACTAACAAAGGTTTACTTAAGTTATCCCAAACCCATGTTCATGATATCCATTACAGATGAATGATTTGTTTTAAGACAGTGACGTATGAGGGATCAGAGATAAGCACATTCAGAAATGGTTTTCGTCTTGCCCTTTACGCACCGAGATTTGACCAGATTCCTTGAATCTTTTAACTATATTGTGCACTGTAGAGGGTGAAATGCCCAAAATCCTTCCAATTTGTCTTTGGGGAACATTGTTTTGAACACTTTGAACACTCAAAGTGCTGGATTATTTGCTGAAGCATCTGTTGGCAAACTGATAAGTCTCGAATGATCCTTGCTCTTGAAGGACTAGGCTGTTTTTGGAGGCTCCTTATACAGTATACAGTACTATGACACAATTGCCTCACCTGTTTAACATCTCCTGTTTCACATTGCCTTGTTATTTCAACTCGTCAAATTGTTATTAGTTTTAAATTGCCCCTGTCTCAACTTTTTTGGAGTGTGTTGCAATCATCTGATTTGAAATTACTGTAAATAATAAAAAATAAAAAAAATATTCACAAGGTAAAACATCATATTACATATAGTTGTGGTGGTTTCAATATAGCAAATGGTGAATATAATTGACAAATCACTCCTTTTTATTTTTATTAGCATTTTTCATACTGTCCCAACTTTATCGGAATTGCAGTTATATCAAATGAAGTGCTTTTATACAAAATCCTCAATCTGAAACAACATTGGAGATATTTTTGTCAAATGAAGTGCTGCACAAAAGAACATCACAAATTTGAGATATTGCTTTAATACATTATTATTGTTATAATTATTATTTAATTACAGTAACTGTATAGTAATTGCAACACTATACAGTAGTAATATTTTGCTGAATTTTTGTCCCATTTCACGCGTCCATTAAAATCTAGCTTTTATTTGGCAATTTCTGTATTTTTGACGGTAGTTTCTCACCTCCGGATATGTTCGCTACATAGCCCAGTGTGATTATTAAACCCCAAAAAGCTGTGATTTGATTAAATAAATGTATGTGCATGACATCTTCAGAGCACTCTGCTCTCTGTCATGTTCTACAAACACACAAAGCGTGCATGATGATCATAACGAGGTGTTTTCAGTGTATGAGCGGCTGGCTTCACACATTCTTTTTAAGCATACAGCACATTCAGATTACATATTTATAAATTTAGAAATATTTAAGGCGACGTCCGCATTAATCTGGATAAATTTATAAATCGGCTATTTTAGGGGGCCTGGGTAGCTCAGCGAGTAAAGACGTTGTCTACCACCCCTGGAGTCATGAGTTCTAATCCAGGGCGTGCTGAGTGACTCCAGCCAGGTCTCCTAAGCAACCAAATTGGCCCGGTTGCTAGGGAGGGTAGAGTCTCATGGGGTAACCTCCTCGTGGTTGCTATAATGTGGTTCACGCTCTCGGTGGGGCACGCGGTGAGTTGTGCGTGGATACCGCAGAGAATAGCGTGAAGCCTCCACACGCACTATGTCTCTGCGGTAACGTGCTCAACAAGCCACGTGATAAGATGCGTGGATTGACGATCTCAGACGCGGAGGCAACTGGGATTCATCCCAGGTGAATCACTTCACCACCATGAGGACTTAGAGCACATTGGGAATTGGGCATTCCAAATTGGGGAGAAAAAAAAAATCTGATTTTTTGTTTTCAAAACGCCCTCCGTCCACACGTTTTTTAAAAGTTGCTTGTCCACACTGAAACATCCAAAAACACTGAAATCCCCCCTACTGTGCATGCTAGAAAAGCCCTGCGTCATTTCCATGTATGGTCTGAACGCAATTGTCCCCGTGTTCCACCGCCGGACGCAAATCCGAGTAAACTTCCCGTAGCCTTTGAAGGAATGCAATGTGAAGGTTGTACAAAGTAACAATTATCTTTAACTGCACCATCAAATTGAATAGCAGGCACAATAACGCTGCAACAACATGGGCCGCCATCTTGATTTTTGGGGGTTGAATGGATCAAATGACTGCGTCACATGACAACAAATACATCATCGTTTTCAGATAGCTTCGTTTTCCCTATCCATACTACATTTTCAAATTTGTCCACTTGGGAGAGTGTATTTGAAAAGCTCCATTTTTGCTGGAGGAAAACGCTGTCTCAGTATGAACGGATGGCCAAAACGTAGCGAAATTAATGGCTTTTCAAATGAAAATGTGTTAGTGTGGACGTGGACTAAGTTGCAGCCTTTTGCACTTTAATAATCACACTAGGACATATCGTGATTTGAATTTAATCAATTGTGCATTAATTTTTGTCCTTAATATGTCATTTTGCGTTTTATAGCTAAATATAATATGCCATTTTTATGACTGGATTCTGTGATTTTGTCCATGGTAGCTGTGTTATAAACAGACTGTGATTGTTGAATTCTTGAAAATGAATTCACATCCTGAGGTGTAAAGGCATCATCACCTTGCTGTCACCTGTGTGAATTCCTTTTCAAAAAAATCAGCAGTCCGACTGTCGTCATTCTCTAAAGTTCATCATAAAGTTCATCAAATCATATTTTGCACTAAATCGATACTTAGTTAAACTTTTTTGTAAAAGAAAGCAGAGATGACAGCAGATGAGCAGAGAATGTATGTGATCAACCATTGATAATGTTTCACAAGTGACACACCGATACAAATTTGTGTATTTGACACCTATTCCGAGTCTCGATCACAGCCGTGTTTTTGTACATGTAACAAAAACCTTATTAGCAATAGAGTAAACTGTTTTATTATACTAAAACATTTAGGTATTTTTCTCATTTTCCATGACTGGAAAATTGCATTGCAAAATTCCAGGTTTTCCAGGATGTGTGGGAACCCTGCCAATGCCAACATATTGTGACACTTGTTTAAATCTGTTTAGTTGTGTTAAGTTACTATAAGAATAGTTAAAACTTGATTGCATTCAGTGACAAAATTAATGGTTAATTCTCAACATGTAAAGTGACAAGTATGGATATGTTTAAGCAACAAATGCAGAAACACTAAAGAAATGTCTCACAGCTCGATCTCTGCCAACAACTCCTCCAGTTTGGAGTCCATGTGACCCACCTGGATCACATCCACTTCTTTCTTCAGTTTCCTGAAAAAACAAAAACACATTTACCGTACATGTATTTGACCTATAAAATGTCCATTAACTTTTTTTTAAATCACCATAAAGATTGTAGGTTAACATTTAAAATGAATATATAATGGAATGTGAGATAGAAATGTACTTGTATTTCTCCTGTGTGTCTTTGATGAGTCTCTTGAGTTCCTCGATTCTGTCTGCTGTCAGTCTGCGGACGATAACGTCCTCAATAGTCTCAACCACCTCCCCTTTCTCACCCCGTTTACGCCTGCATAAAGCACAGGTCAAAAAACTTAAACCAGTATGCCAGCAGCTTGCTATCTTGAAATGAAATGGTTTGGGTTTCTTTGATGATGATGATGATGATACAACAACTAGCTAACTGTTTACAATGACACCCAGAGGTCTAATTTCACCTTCCACACACACACACACACACACACACACACACACACACACACACAAACAACATGCTGTGCGCAGAACTACATTTTTAATTTTTATCAGATCAGATGATTTGAGGACTTGCAAATTTGCCTCTGTTGGGCTTTGCAATAACAATGACAAGATTCAGAATAAATGCTCAGTTAATTGAAAAAGAAAGACCAAGACTTACTTTGGGGCCTCTGTGGTTTCCAGCAGCTCAGAGTACTGGGAGGCACAATGCTGTAGAGGTCACAGAGGGGTCAGATCGACACATTAGAACACAAATCACTAAGCAGTTATTCAAAGATAATTCACTGATATTAACACTCATGTGAATTCCTTTCACAAAAGATCACTGCTATTTGTATAACCTTCTGGGAAAACCAGTCTGGGGGTCGTCCAGGCTCTGAAAAGGGTTTGATGGCTCTACTAACAGACACCCTGATAAAAATACAACAAACATATCAAACGCATTTAGTGATCACACTTTAAATAACTTTCATTAATAAGATATACAAAGATTATTACATTAGTATAAAATGCTTAAAATTTCATCCATTTATGTGAATTAAAAAAGAATTGTTTACAGCATTGGGGTGTTTCTTCAATTTCGGGTTGATTTTTTTTTTTATTATAACAAACAGAATCCAACTTTTTTCTTTTGTTATATGAAGGTCATATTAAAACGGACTTGGAAACTTTTTACCAGGTTTTACTGTTTTATTCTTGTCCCAAACATTCAATATTTAACTATGAAAATCCATTATAAAAATAAAATGTATTACTTGTTCAAAACTATGTTTATTTAAACGGAGAATGAAATAAACACAAACCATTTCTATATTTATTGTGTAAAATGATTTCTATTTTTCAAAAATTACAACTGTTCCAGTTGTGGCATCATTTCCACCACCTCAAACAATTTTGCAACTAATAAAGTTTTCTCAAAAGTTAGAGTACTTGTTTACCAAGTCAACAAAAGTGTCAGTGCTTGAGATGAAATATGAGACAAGTGATGTTTGAAGAAAACAGAAAAAAATTCAAGGTAAATATCACTTGTAAGCAGAATTTTTTTTGGGGTGTCATTTTGAATCAAGCTGTAATTTTGCCACATTAAGCAAAAAGTGTGAAAATATGATTTAATTGTGTGTGTTTAAATTATAGAAATTTTAGCTATGACTTGTGTGTATCGTATGTGTCACGTGCATACACCATTTGACATTGTTAACAGACAAATAAAAAAATAGTGAGTGTGGACATTTTTCTTAACAAGACTTTCTTGAAGTCCACAGTGCTACATGTGCCCGAAGTAAAATAAATATCGATACTGTAAATGTATTGACCTGTTTCAGTGACGTCACTTTTTCACCGCAGCTGCCATATTTGTGAACATCAGCGGGAGGAAACAATGGCGGTGAATGGAAAAACACCCTTAAAACGATATCAAGAAAAACCTCAAAAAATGCTACTGATCCATGCCAAATCCCAGGAAAGGTGTATACAGGTCTGAGTTCAGCGCAAATGTTGACAATTTTGAATTTCACAGACATTTAAATATAGTTTATCCAAAATTTACCTCTGTACGGCGGCAAGTCTGATGTGTGATTGGCGAGTGCACATGCCTATCGGTACATCACCGTAATCATCTCTAATTCAGAAGTTACACACAGGGTCATTGCTGGACTTCAGTGACATCTGGGGCTTAGCCCACAGGGCATATTAAAATATAAAACCAAGAAGAATCCTTCCTTCCATGACTTAAAAAATGACCACCCTACCTATCAAATAACAATTAGGGCCTATATCATGCACAACACTGACACCTGTTCAGAACTTTATATGAGCAAACATCAGGTGCACAATAAATTGATCAAACACGTTTTTAATTTAAATTGCGGATCAAAGCGAAATTACAGCTTGTCGGCTCATTTGTTCATTGTGCAGAAACTAACGCTAACGATAAAATCAAAGTAATTTAACTATTTAAATTGGCAATTGTCATTTATCATAATATTTTGAGAATAAAGTAAAAAATTAGGAGAAGAAATTCTAAGCAGTATGAGATTAAAGTCATAATATTTTGAGAATAAATCGAAAGGAAAGTTTGTGGGATGTTTTTGCGAGCTCTCTGTTCATGAATGAGGTGTACAGGAGTTTTCGACATGTGGGCACCTGTCAAGGGAGGCGCGAGATACAGGCTTACACTCAAGTGAAGCGAAAAATAATTGGAACTGCTGTGAATTATATAAGGCCATTTCAAGACATTGTATGTGGTAACATCCCCTCAGTTACAGTATTGTTTAGAGAGGAAAACCCAATAACAACGCAGAGTGGGACTACTCGAATCTGTCTGGTTCTTTCTCCTGAATAAATTAAATTTCCTACATAACCGCTGCAGTGTCCAGAAACTAATAATAACTCTATGCTGATGAGCCAAAAGACCAAGGATTTCGTTATTGCTAAATCCTAAACTAAAGTAGGCCTACCTGTTATTTAACTACATCCTCCACATCCATCTTTTGCATTAAAAAAGCTGCTGGCAGGTGCCTGGGTAGCTCAACAAGTAAATAAATATGCTGACTACCACCCCTGGAGTTGTGAGTTCCAATCCAGGGCGTGCTGGTGACTCCATCCAGGTCTCTTAAGCAACCAAATTGGCCCGGTTGCTAGGGAGGGTAGAGTCATATGGGGTAACCTCCTCGTGGTCGCTATAATGTGGTTCTCGCTCTCAGTGGGGCACGTGGCGAGTTGTGTGTGGATGCCACGGAGAATAACGTGAAGCCTCCACACGCACTATGTCTCCGTGGTAATGCGCTCAACAAGCCACGTGATAAGATGCGCGGACTGACTGTCTCAGACGCAGAGGCAACGGAGATTTGTCCTCTGCCACCCAGATTGAGGCGAGTCACTATGCCACCATGAGGACTTGAGCGCATTGGGAACTGGGCATTCCGAAAAGGAAAAAAAAGAAGGAGAGAAGCTGCTGGCTCGGTGTCCGTTCTATCATTGTGATAATGATGCTCTGTTTAGCCATTTCTACTTTATTCACACAATATACTGCTTTATTCTCGCAATGCAATGACTTTATACTAATCATTTTTACTTTATTCTCAAAATCGTATGACTATAATCTCAAAATGTTACGACTTTATTCCAATAATTTTGACTTTATTCTCATACAAAATTTAATATCATAATGCTATGATTTTATTCTCAAACTATTACGACTTTAATCTCATAATGCTTCAACTTAATTTGCATATTTTTTACATTATTTGCAAAATATTAGGACTTTATTATCAAAATCATATTTTTATTTTTTTTTTACGTGGCAATAAAATGCCATTGTGGGATCACCGAATAAAATTAAAAATAAACGGATTTTTTTTAAATGCATCTCGAAACCCCTGCGTTGGGTTTCATGATTCCAGGTTGCTTTTAACAAAGAATAGTTTCAGCTCTGGATAAACGGTAAGAGTGTTTTTTTCCCTTTTGCTCTGGTGTGCAGACTTAAGTACAATAATTAGACAAGTTCAATGTAATTTGATTTTAAACCATTTCAAAATCAAGGTACCACAAAGAGGCTATTTAAACGCAGCAGTTTAACTCCATGCACATGACATGGGAATGTGAACCAGCACGGGTAGAGCGCATATACAGGCAGTGACAATTTGATAATTTTTGTTTGACTTTAATGTGAGATTTTATCATTTTAAAACCATTGCATTGTGCTATTTAGGCTTATAGCTCACTGTGCTACTATTTTAAGTTGCATTTGAGCAAAAAATTGCAATAAACATTCTTTAATCCAGCGTACCAACTCCCTACTAATCCCGAATAACTGAACAAGATGACTGGCGCATGCATTAAAATCTACTTGGTGTGTGGATTGTTAAAACAAATGAAGATTAGAAATTAGGCTTATAGATTATACAGTATATATATATTTTTTTTTCAGAATCAGAATCAGAATTCTGCTTTGTTGCCAAGTATGCTTACACATACAAGGAATTTGTCTTGGTGACAGGAGCTTCCAGTACACAACAATACAAAAACAGCAACAAGAATTAAAAAATAAAAAATAGATAAATATTGAAAAGAAAAAAGTATATATAGAATACACAATAGACTAATATATATATATATATATATATATATATATATATATATATATATATATATATAATATATACATATACATATATATATATATATATATATATATATATATATATACACACACACACACACACACATTTACATACACATATATGAATATATATACATACATATACATACATACATACATAGGATGTGTTGGATAATATAAAAAGACTGAGCTGTGTACTGCACATTAATTATTCTCAATGGGGCAATTTTAACTGTTCATGAGATGGATAACCTGGGGGAAAAACTGTTCCTGCACCTGACGGTTCTGGTGCTCAGAGCTCTGAAGCGTTGGCCAGAAGGCAACAGTTCAAAAAGGTAGTGGGCAGGGTGAGCGGGGTCCAGAGTGATTTTTCCATCCTTTTTCCTCACTCTCGAAGTGTATAGTTCTTGAAGGGGGGGCAGGAGGCAACCAATAATCCTCTCAGCAGTCCGAACTGTCCTTTGTATTCTTCTGATGTCTGATTTCGTAGCTGAACCAAACCAGACAGTTATTGAAGTAGAGAGGACAGGCTCAATGACTGCTGAGTAGATCTGTATCAGCAGCGCCTGTGGTAGGTTGAACTTCCTCAACTGGCGAAGGAAGTACAACCTCTGCTGGGCCTTTTTCGCAATGGAGTAAATGTGGATCTCCCACTTCAGGTCCTGTGAGATGGTAATGCCCAGGAACCTGAATGACACCACTGCTGCCACAGTGCTGTTTAAAATGGTGAGGGGGGACAGTATTGGGGGGTTCCTCCTAAAGTCCACAATCATTTCCACCATTTTGAACGTGTTCAGCTCAAGGTTGTTTTGACTGCATCAGACAGCCAGCTGTTTAACCTCCCTTCTGTATGCAGACTCAGCGTCATCTCGGATGAGGCCGATGACAGTGGTTTCGTCTGCAAACTTCAGGAGCTTGACCGAGGGGTCCTTGGTGATGCAGTCGTTGGTGTAGAGGGAGAAGAGTAGTGGGGACAGCACGCATCCCTGGGGGGCACCAGTGCTGATTGTACAGGTGCTGGAAGTGAATTTCCCCTGTCTCACAAGCTGCTGCCTGTCTGTCAGAAAGCTGGTAATCCACTGACAGATAGACATGGGAACAGAGAGGTGTAATTTAGTCCGGAGAATTGCTGGGATGATGGTGTTGAAAGCCGAACTGAAGTCCACAAAAAGGGTCCTTGCATATGTCCCTCGTCTGTCCAGATGTTGCAAGATATGATGCAATCCCATGTTGACTGCATCATCCACAGACCTGTTTGCTCAATATGCAAATTGAAGGGGATCTAGAAAGGGTCCAGTGATGTCCTTCAGGTGGGCCAACACCAGTCTCTCAAATGACTTCATGGGCAACAGGTCTGTAGTCATTAAGTCCTGTGGTTTTTGATTTCTTTGGGATGGAGATGATAGTGGAACGTTTGGAGCAGCATGGGACTACACACTGCTCCAGTGATCTATTGAAGATCTGTGTGAAGATGGTGGCCAGCTGGTTAGCTCAGGATCTAAGACATGCAGGTGAAATGCCATCTGGGCCCTGTGCTTTCCTTAACCTTTGTTTTCGAAAGTCACAGCTCACATCATCTTCACAGATCTTAGGTGCAGGTTGAGTAGCAGGAGGGGGGAGGAGGGCGGTTGCAGGAGGTGTTGGTGTTTGTGTGAAGTGAAGGTCAGAGTGGGTGTAGGGTGTGAGATTGGGCCTTTCAAATCTGCAGTAGAACTCAATCAGGTCATCAGCCAGATGTTGGTCAACCACAGAGTTGGGGTTAGGAGTCCTGTAATTCGTAAGTTGTTTCATGCCACTCCACACTGATGCAGGGTTGTTAGCTGAAAACTTGTTTTTCAGCTTCTCAGAGTATCTTCTTTTAGCCACTCTGATTCCCTTATTCAGTGTGTTCCAAGCCTGATTGTACAAGACTTTATCCCCTCTGTAAGCATCCTCTTTGGCCTGACGAAGCTGCCTGAGTTCCGCTGTAAACCATGGTTTGTTGTTGTTAAATGTTAAATAAGTCCAAGTAGCAATGCACATATCCTCACAGAAACTGACATATGATGTAACAATATCTGTGAGCTTGTCCAGGTCTGTAGCTGCAGCCTAAAAAACACTCCAATCAGTGCAGTCAAAGCAGGCTTGTAGTTCCAGCTCTCTTTACAGTCCTTACTACAGGTTTAGCAGATTTTAATTTATGCCTGTAGGTTGGAAGAAGATGAACCAGACAGTGATCAGAGAGTCCCAAAGCTGCTCTAGGGACAGAGCGATATGCATCCTTTATTGTTGTGTAGCAATGATCCAGTATATTTCTGTCTCTGGTTGGTCATGTAATGTGCTGTTTGTATTTGGGCAGTTCACGTGTGAGATTTGCTTTGTTAAAATCCCCAAGAATAATAATAACTGATTCTGGGTATTGTTGTTCCGTGTCTGTAATTTGATCAGCCAGCTGTTGCAGCGCGGCATTCAAACAAGCGTTTGGCGCGATATACACACACCAGAATAAACGAGGAAAACTCCCGCGGCGAGTAGAAAGGCTTACAGTTAATAAAGAGCGCTTCCAAATTAGGACAGCATGTCTTCTTTAACGTTGTTACATCTGTACACCTTTCATTGATGTAAAAACTTGTTCCACCGCCTCTCGTTTTCCCCATTAACTCCGCGATCCACTCTGAACTGAATGCCCGGCAGATGTAACGCGCTGTCTGGAATGGCTTCACTCAGCCAGGTTTCTGTGAAGCACAAGGCAGTAGACGTTGAAAAGTCCTTGTTTGTGTGGGTGAGGAGATGTAGTTCATCCGTTTTGTTAGGAAGAGAGCGGAGATTCGCTAGATGATTGCTCGGCAGCGTTGTTCGAAAGCCCCGCCATCGGAGCTTGACCAGCGTGCCTGCTCGTCTCCCTCGCCTGAGTCTCACAGCGCATTTAAACAACACAGCCACGCCTCCGACTAAAATGTCAAACAAAACGTCTGAATATTCAAAATCCGGGAAAAGATTGACTGGTATATGCTGTCGCATGTTCAGCAGTTTGTCTCTGGTAAAACTAACTGGAAAAAGATTACTAAACACAAGACAAACAAACAAAAACAACAAAACAATAGAAATGCTCCACACCGAGGCGGCCATCACGATGTATTATATGTTTTTTGATAATTTTTGGGGGGATTTTCTCCCCTTTTTCTCCCCAATTTGGAATGCCCAATTCCCAATGTGCTCTAAGTCCTCGTGGTGGCGGAGGATGAATCTCAGCTGCGTCTGCGTCCGAGACCGTCAACCCGCACATCTTATCACGTGGCTTGTTGAGCACGTTACCATGGAGATATAGCGCGTGTGGAGGCTTCACGCCCTCCACCGCGGCATCACGCACAACTCACCACGTGCCCCACCAAGAACGAACCACATTACTAGTGTGGTGCGATCACTAGGAGGTTACCCTGTGTGACTCTACCCTCCCTAGCAACCGGGCCAATTTGGTTGCTTAGGAGACCTGCTGGAGTCACTCAGCACGCCCTGGGATTGGAACTAGCGAACTCCAGGGGTGGTAGCCAGCGTCTTAACCACTGAGCTACACAGGCCCCTGATTATACAGTATATTTAGAAATATGGCTTGCATAATAAGACCTCAGTGCCTCTGATACAGAAAATCTGTACCCCTTGAGAGGAAATAGAAAGCTCCCACTCGAGGCATTCATAACATGTCTGATGAACTTGAGCATGAACAGTAAGTAAAAGTCAAAGTGTGAACTGTCAGTTAATGCAAGTTGGGCTCACTGATCGGAATTCATTTACATTTGAAACCAGAATTGCAGCCTGCCTTGTTGTTTTTGTACCCTGATGTAATGAACATTAAGCTTTACTTTTTTCTTTTTTTTTTCCATCACAAAAAAACAAAAGATCCGGGGCTTCAGCCCTATCAGCCAGGGTCTAGCTACACCGCTGGTTACACATGTTTGTGTCGTTTTATTTTCTGATCTGATTTGGTCAAAATATTACAAAATGTCAGTGATGATCCTGTCTGTATGAATGTAAGAGCTGCTTTTAACTCATGAAGAATACACAGAAATCAACCGAGGCATATTAGTGAATATGAATAATATGTTAACATTGTGGTGTGAATAAAGTCTGCACTTCATAATCTTATATGTTATTTATTGACTAACATTAGTATATACACATTAAATATATAATATATATTTACATCATAGTGCTTTTTTATTTATTACAACATGTTATAATTATCGCATACCTTTATACAGTCTGGGTGTTATGAATAACATCATCCTATTAGCATTTCCAGTTTAATTGTACTGAATCGATGCTGTTATAAATATAACTCACACGTGTACAGATAACTGACATGTCTGAATAAATGAGCAAAAGACCCACAAGTGTTTTTATCCCTGCTCTCCCCCTTCATCGCTACTTGTCTTTGGCTAAATTAAGTCACTTAAAAGATAAAACTTTATTGAAAGAAATATTACATTTTGGCTCTGGTAATTAAACAGCAGTATCACCTTTCATGATTTATAAATAGAAACAAGTTTTGCCAACTTGTGCCTCATCCCACAGCGCAGCACACTGAAGGTAAATGGAATTTTGGTCACAAATGTGGTGGCGTGGTCATACAGTGGCGTCACATGAAACAGGTCAATTTATTAGAATGCACATGAAATACAGAGCAATGCTTGTTAATGGTTTATTATTAAAAATGTATATTTCGAAATAATCGTAATACAAATAATAGAAAATGTACTATTAATTAAAATAAAAACATCATTTTGAATTATTCAAATATAATGAATTATTAAAACAGTCTTTTCAACAAATCACCTTGACATTAATATGATTAGAAAAATATAGGTAACATTTTAAAATAAGGATCCATTTGTTAACATTAGTTAATGCATTAGGTATCATGAACTAACAATGAACAAATATACACTGCTGGCCAAAAGTTTGGAATAATGTACAGATTTTGCTCTTATGGACAGAAATTGGTACTTTTATTCACCAAAGTGGCATTCAACTGATCACAATGTATAGTCAGGACTTTAATAATGTGAAAAATTACTATTACAATTTCAAAAACAAATTCAGAACTTCTTAAACTACTTCAAAGATTTCTCATCAAAAAATCTTCCACGTACAGCAATGACAGCTTTGCAGATCCTTGGCATTCTAGCTGTCAGTTTGTCCAGATACTCAGGTGACATTTCACCCCACACTTCCTGTAGCACTTGCCATAGATGTGGCTGTCTTGTTGGGCACTTCTCACGCACCTTAGTCTAGCTGATCCTAGCTAGGGATTTTTCTTTGCAATTCTTCCCATAAGGCCTGCACCCCTGAGTCTTCTCTTTACTGTTGTACATGAAACTGGTGTTGAGCGGGTAGAATTCAATGAAGCTGTCAGCTGAGGACATGTGAGGTGTCTATTTCTCAAACTAGAGACTCTGATGTACTTATCCTCTTGTTTAGTTGTACATCTGGACCTTCCACACCTCTTTCTGTCCTTGTTAGAGCCAGTTGTCCTTTATCTTTGAAGACTGTAGTGTACACCTTTATATGAAATCTGCAGTTTTATGGCAATTTCAAGCATTGTATAGCCTTCATTCCTCAAAACAATGATTGACTGATGAGTTTCTAGAGAAAGCTGTTTCTTTTTTTTGTTGCCATTTTTGGCCTAATATTGACCTTAAGACATGCCAGTCTATTGCATACTGTGGCAACTCAAAAACAAACACAAAGACAATGTTATGCTTCATTTAACAAACCAAATAGCCTTCAACTGTGTTTGCATTAATGGCAAGTGATTTTCTAGTACCAAATGATCAATTTAGCATGATTACTCAAGGATAAGGTGTTGGAGTGATGGCTGCTGTCTAGATTTGATCAAAAATGACTTTTTTCAAATAGTGATGGTGCTGTTTTTTACATCAGTAATGTCCTGACTATACTTTGTGATCAGTTGAATGCCTCTTTGGTGAATTAAAGTACCAATTTCTTTCCGAAACAGCAAAATCTGTACATTATTCAAAACTTTTGGCCACCAGTGTATATATATTTACAACATTTATTAATCTGTGTTAATGTAAGTTAATAAAAATACAATTGTTCATTGTTAGTTCATTGTGTTTTAACTAATGTTAACAATGCAATTAAAAAAATAAAAAAGTATTACTTGATGTTGAAATGAATATTAACCAGGATTAATAAATGCTGTAAAAGTATTGATCATTGTTAGTACATGTTAACTAATGTTGTTAACAAATGAAACCGTATTGTAAAGTGTTTCCAAAATATACATTTCACACATTTTCGGGTGGTGAATAGATATTTACTCGTACCAGTTCTGATCTCCGCTTCTCATCACAGAGGAGGCGAGACAGAGTTTCTCCCGGACAGACCAGGGTTCAGTCGGGCCCAGTGACAGCATCTTGTGTTCTGCAGGGACAGTTCAGTATTACATATACGCATTATATGAGCTTAATTCACTGTAGTTCATAAAAATGCTAAGCATGAGACTAATCACAAATTTGCTTTGACCTTACAACATGAACAATTTAATTCACAGACAAAATCTAAATCACACATATTAGCACATTTTGAACCAAAGCGGAGAGAAGTGTGCGTTGATAATGTAAACACAAATCGCCTTTGTTATCTTGAAGCCAGTTAGCACAGCGGCTAAACCGCTCGCCCCTGCGTTATTAAAAGCTCCAGCCTATCTATTAACATCAGGTAAAATACTGCAGACTTAATGTGTGCTTTAACTCTAGACTGTTGATTCAGTTTATGAGGGAAAAAAAACACCTACTTCCCACCCCAGTCGACATGTTCGCTGCACTCGTTCTCCTCACTTCCGCCGGTTCTATTATGGTGCAACGCCTGACATGAGGCGCCACACAAATTACCTTCCGATCTCTCAAGACGCTAGTGAGGGGGATTAGCTCAAATGGTAGAGCGCTCGCTTAGCATGCGAGAGGTAGCGGGATCGATGCCCGCATCCTCCAATTGTTATAACATGATCATATTAGAGAATAATATAGAAATGTACTTTATGGCCAAAAAGTACATGCATGGGCATTCTTTTTAATGGGTTTAGCAAGAGATCTGAGATAACAACCTTTGTGTTTTTACCTAGAGCGTAATGGCAAAGTCTTTCTAGCAGAGTATTTCCTAATCTTTTTTCTGCCATGGCACACTTTTTACGACTAAAAAATTCTACGGCACACCACTATCACACATAGGCTAACCATCGTCAATATTTTTCCTTTTCAAGAACTTGTCCTTGTTTTCTGTGCGTCGTGTTTACTTGTAATGTTTGATATTCGGCTATGAAAAAATAAATAAAATAAATAAATAAATAAATAAGGTCACATATGTAGGCTACACTGTGTGAGGTCACAGGTGGTAAGAGCGCTAAATAGATAATAAAAATCAACAACAAATTTGCTTCTTTTCTAATTTGTAGATTTGTTCTTGCAATGCCACAACAAATTACAGGGATGCAAACTCATGTAGGGCGAAAAAGGTAAGACAATCACTGGTCCACGATAATTTTTCTGGGGATATTTTTTTTTAAAGAATAAGCTAAAAGAACCAATTCCAGCTATTTTAGTGATTCAAGTATATTCAAGTTTACAACTGTGCAGAATTAGCTGCAAAATAAAGAGTATTTTGGTGAGGCTTGGTTCTGTTTCACAAATTTGTTTAATTTTATTAGCTGATTAGTTCAGTGACCCCTTCTGAAAATGTCACTAGGTGGCGACAAATGAGCGTCTTATGTGCTATGAGTGAGTCAGTGAATCATTTTGTGTGGTTCATGACCGAAATCTACCAAGAGACTATATAGTGTTTAAGCATTAAAAGAACAAAGCAGATCTATAGTCTTCCTTCAGTCTGAGCATTATTTTTCATCCAAAAAGACAACAATAATAGTCTAATAATAGTGAGTTTCAATAACGTCCTTACCTTCTCCTTTTATTAAAACCTGCATGGCTACAAATCTACTGACTTCAGTATAAGAATTATAAACACAAAGCAGATCTACGGTATCATTTTCCTACAGTAGCCTATTTAAACTGCTGAGCATGACTTTTATCAGAAAAGACCACAATAATAGACAAATAATAATAATTTTGAGTTTCAGTAATGTTCTGTCATTATTGTAAAGCGCATTTTACATGAGTTGAGTCGAGGCGTCAATGCTCCGTTCAACGCCAGCGTCAAGTGCCGCATTGCCCTACACATGACGAGTTGCAGAAAGCGTCACAGAGGGGCGATTTTACTAGTTTGCCACGTGAAAAAGCAGGAGGTGTGCACAATAAACATTGAAAACATGTATTTGGAAGAGAGAAAAAAAGCTTGCAGTTGCTTTGATAGCAGAAAGTAATAAAAGGACTCGTTTATGCTTAGGTCTAAGCGTTTTCTTGGTGAATTTAAATTAGTTCAATAACTGGGGTCTCTGATATTCATAAACGATAAGGTAATATTTAAATAAAAGAAATTATGAGACATTCAATGTCTCTTCACAGATTTGGACAGTTTTTAAATATTTCTTGTTGCTTAGTACTCTCAAAGACATTATTGCTGAAGCAAAAACGTGTGTGTAAAAAACACTTTGGTGTAAAGTGCCGTCACTTCATAGACTTAAGTGTATTCTGCAGCGCTGATGCGAGTCATGTGAAAGCCCCTTAAAGTGTATAAATATCAGTCACTTTTGCACATTAATCATTGCTCTTCACAATCACAAAAGTGACCGATTATGGTTTCAAAACGGCGAATTTCTCCGAAAGGTGAGGAGTTTGGATCCCTGAAATTATTATTATAATTTTTTTTTTCATGTATTTATTTATTTTGTGGAATTTGATAATTTTCCACGGCACACCTGACAATCTTTCACAGCACACTAGTGTGCTGCGGCACAGTGGTTGGGAAGCATTGTTCTAGCAAGTCAGTCCACTGTCAGCTGTCTTTGGAACGCTCTAGGGAGGCTTTTTTCCAGTCATGCCAGTGCAGATACTACTTGAAAGACCAAAATCTCAAAAACGGTTGGTCAAAATTACGAGCAAAGAACATATTTCAAATCAGCAATAAAATCTGACAATACTGGTATCATAAATTGGTATTCTTTACCTCATATTAAGCCAAAAGACGCAATTTTCCCGGCTTGTATAGCTAATGCGCATGCGCATTCTAGAGTTGATTGACAGATGATGTAACTGTAAGACGGGAATTCCTTTCTACATTTGTTGACTGTATTCCCTAGCTCTGGCTGCAGTCATTTTAAGACCCTGTTTACAGCTGGTAATAAGACGTGTTTCGGATGATCCGATCGCAAATGCTAAATATTGTTGTAAACGGGGTGCAAAATGTTTTGTGATTGGATCACAAAAAACGCATACAGAGGTAGTCAAAAACCACATCGCATTTGAGGTTTAAAATGGCGTCCTGATGACAGCAGTAAAGCACCACCTCTCACCTGTCAATAACAAAAATGAAGTCTTATAGACTCGCCCTAATCATTTTAATATGCATCTATACCAGATACCAGTTAGTGTTACTGCAGATAAAACATTTTAGTTTGGATGTTGATGTGTATTTTAAAAACCTGGTAATCGATGTACGTGCATTTCACACAGTTGTCTCTTTACTTCAACTGTGCTGTTAATGTCAGGGCTGTCTAACAATTTGAGATGTTCAAATTCTTCCATATAGAGCTTTATACTAGAACATTCTCTTTAGAATTGAAATGGGTCACGTAAGCCGCAATATTGTGAATCATGCAAGTTTCTGGAGCATGCTGATGTGCGCTACAATGGTTCGTGTGAAACCACGCTTTATTCGTCCTGCACAGATGCGCGTCAGTTGTGAGAAGCATATTTACTGCTTATAAAGCACTGAACACGAGATGAATACAATTAAATTTGCTTAGGCTATGGCTACCCGCCAAAGTGGCTAGTAAGAGCGACGGAGTTACCCGCCACTGCCTATTTCTAGGCGGTGTTCATGTCAAGCCCTGCATCTTCAGTTGAACATATATAGATGCACTCTACAATATGGAATAGACTTTCTGTGGACCTCCCTCCAGTCTGGGCCCCCCTCAAGCCCAGGCCCAGGACAAAAGGTCCCATTGTCCCCCCTTATCAGCGGCCCTGGGGGGAGGCACCCCCCAAACAATAAAAATAAACAAGTACAAAATATTAACCTATTTTTCATATTTACGCATTTTTAATTCAATAACAAAAAAATTCCATCCAATTGAATTGTGTAATTTTTAACCATATACAAATTAATAAAATGTTTTCTTTTTTTATTTATTTAGTTAAAGATTACTTCATAGAATTGATGTTATGAAATTGAAATGTTTAATCTTTACAATTACTTTTTTGAGTGTACATCTACATTTTTGTAATAATCGCATTAACAAAATAACTCATTATTGATTTCTGATCTTGTAATAATTAAATATTGTAAAATTGTTTTTAATGATTGTATGGCGAGCTGATGTTTCGATATCACACTGTATGTGTATTTACTTGGATTTTTTTTTTTTTTTTTACTGAATATGCTATGCATTTTACACCCAGAATGATATTATAGATAACAATAGATAACAGCAATTCTTTAATAATCATACATAAAATTCATGAGTTTGGGTTCATGACCTTTTAAGAAATAAAAATATTGATGTATATAAAATACATTTATTGGTACTCATTTCCAGAATCTTGCTGTACATTACATCAGGATTTGTGTTTACCTAGTCAAAACACAAAAATACACATGACCCTTGATCTGAAATTAATAAAGTATACAGCCACAAGGTGGAGACATCGCACTGCAGCATACAGGGGCCTCAAAAAATTATTTGACACTCAAGTGGCATTTCAAGTGGCACAAGCACACTATCAAGCAAGATATTTAACAAAAAATAAGTTGGTTAGGTTTGAAATTAAATAGATATAATGTTCAAAATGAAGACGAAAGGTATTTGGATATTTTCTGATTGTCTTAGTCAAGTGGAACATGTCCATAGTTAACGTGATGAACTACACCTGTGGATCTGACACCTGAGAGAACTTGGGGAGAACTGACTTCATACATCCACTAAAAATCAGCTTGAGGTTAAAAGTAACTGTAACAAATACCAGAAAAGTGAACTTAGTTATGAGAAAAGCTCTAGCATCATTTGTTTACAGGCCTGGTTTGACAGCCTATGTAATGCTATGACATTCATACATTTCAAGTATGGCTTAAGTGTTCAAATACTTTTTGGGGCAACTGTATATGACAATATTACGGTGGCCCAGAGGTGCGCAACATCACCAGATTAGCAAAGCAAATAAATCTGAAAACACAACAGAAATAAACCACAGCACAACAGAATTAAGCCACAGAGCAATGCAATTAAGGCACAACACAACAAAATTATCAGAAAATAAAAAATTACAAAATGCTGTATTTATTTGTTGTGGATTAATTTAGGTGTGTTATGGCACATTTTTTGTGGCTTAATTTTGCTTTGCTGTGGTTTATTTCCTTTGTGTTTTCAGCTTTTATTTGCTTTGCTAATTTGGTTTTGTTTTGCACCCCCGGGCCACCATACAACATAGATTACCTGACACAAAATCCCTCCCTTGAGACTGATGCTCTGTTAAATGACTTTATTGCAAACATGTTAGACTGGTTGATGCTTGTTAAATTGTAGACATTTTAAATTTTATTTCCCAGTCACCATTGTTGTTATGCCACACATCATCCAACTTTACCCACCTATTAGGGAACCAATTTATTCAGTATTCCAGCTGAGGAGAGATCTTTATTACCGGCATACTGGGGTGGTCACCAGCTATTACACTTAGTAAGGGACACAAGCATTGACTTTTACATCAATGTAAATTAGTTTTACATTTAAATCTGCGTAATGGATCAAATTCATTTTCCAATGTTCTGAAATCTGACCTACCCGCTCAGGATGGTCTACCAGTAGCTGTCATGTTTATTTAATGAAATGTGCTTCTTTTACAGGATGAGCTACCTTTAACATTACAACACTGGCATCTTGTCAGCAGGAAATATCTTTCAGGATGATCCACCATCTAATAAATGTGTTAGAAACATGGGTAGAACATCTTATCAGAAGGAAATACTTATAACCCTAACCAAAATTAGGGTTAGGGTTAAGCCTAAAACTAAAATTATATCACATCATGCTATATATACAGTATGTACTGCAATATAGCTTCAGTCATATTATGGGAAATCATGGGACCATAATATCTCACTTTAAGAAATACACCTAAAAGATTTTACTGATACACTTAAGGCAGATTACACACTAGAACTGCAGGTATGCCATAAAAAACACAGGAGTTTTATTTACGGTGAGTTATTAACAGGCTATGCAAAACTACACAAATAAACACATGCACACAAAATCATAATGCTAACAGTAAAAAGATATTAAACAATACAGAAAAGGTAAATGGGGAATTATTTACATTACAAGTCATGGTTTCTAGGTGCATGATGGAAAATCAGCTGGCCCCAGCTGAAGACACAATATATTAATTTAAAAACAATTGCTTATGTGATGACATATTTACTGAGCCCCTAAGGGGACATGTTGGTGGGAAAGTAATGAGCAGGGAGAAAAAAACAAAAAACAGATGCTTTTGTGTTTGATCACGAAACATTTACGTTTTTCCAAGAAACTTTTGTGTTCTCTCACAAAAAGATTTTTTTGCAAGAGTACACAAAATGTTTTTGCAAGAGAACGCAAAATAAATTTGTGAGAGAACGCAAAGTTTCTCAGGGGAATGAACGCAAAATGAGAGAACGAAAAATGCATCGATTCATTTTTTTCCTACCAACTAATCGTTTCCCACCACCATGTCCTGTTAAGGGCTCAGAGCTATATATACATACACACTGGTGGCCAAAAGTTTGGAATAATGTACAGATTTAGCTCTTATGGAAAGAAATTGGCACTTTTAAGTGGCATTCAACTGATCACAATGTATAGTCAGGACATTAATAACGTGATAAATTACTATTACAATTTGAAAAAAAAATTCAGAACTTCTTAAACTACTTCAAAGAGTTCTCATAAAAAAATCCTCCATGTGCAGCAATGACAGCTTTGCAGATCCTTGACAGTCTAGCTGTCAGTTTGTCCAGATACTCAGGTGACATTTCACCCCACACTTCCTGTAGCACTTGCCATCTTGTCGGGCACTTCTCACGCACCTTACAGTCTAGCTGATCCCACAAAAGCTCAATGGGGTTAAGATCCATAACACTCTTTTCCAGTTATCTGTTGTCCAATGTCTGTGTTTCTTTGCCCACTCTAACCTTTTCTTTTTGTTTTTCTGTTTCAAAAGTGGCTTTTTCTTTGCAATTCTTCCATAAGGCCTGCGCCCCTGAGTCTTCTCTTTACTGTTGTACATGAAACTGGTGTTGAGCAGGTAGAATTCAATGAAGCTGTCAGCTGAGGACATGTGAGGCGTCTATTTCTCAAACTAGAGACTCTGATGTACTTATCCTCTTGTTTAGTTGTACATCTGGCCTTCCACATCTCTTTCTGTCCTTGTGAGAGCCAGTTGTCCTTTGTCTTTGAAGACTGTAGTGTACACCTTTATATGAAATCTTCCGTTTTTTGGCAATTTCAAGCATTGTATAGCCTTCATTCCTCAAAACAATGATTGACTGATGAGTTTCTAGAGAAAGCGGTTTCTTTTTTCCATTTTTGACCTAACATTGACCTTAAGGCATGCCAGTCTATTGCATTCTGTGGCAACTCAAAAACAAATACAAAGACAATGTTAAGCTTCATTTAACAAACCAAATAGCTTTCAGCTGTGTTTGATATAATGGCAAGTGAGTTTCTAGTACCAAATGATCAATTTAGCATGATTACTCAAGGATAAAGTGTTGGAGTGATGGCTGCTGGAAATGGGGCCTGTCTAGATTTGATCAAAAATGACTTTTTTTAAACAGTGATGGTGCTGTTTTTTTACATCAGTAATGTCCTGACTATACTTTGTGATCAGTTGAATGCCACTTTGGTGAATTAAAGTACCAATTTCCTTCCGAAACAGCAAAATCTGAACATTATTCCAAACTTTTGGCCGCCAGTGTATAAATATCATAAATGTTACTAAACATTTTCTGTCTATTGTCATGGTGTACGCAGCTCAAGGTTAAAGGCATGACCTCATAAATGACGTGACTTTGTAAATGAAAATCCATTGCAAATGCACAAATAACATGGGTAGCACATTCTGTAAGGTAGAACATTTTTTTCAGGACACCTACCAAATAAGATTAAAATACCAATCATAGACAGTAACAAATCAAAACAAACAGTACAAAACAAACTAAACCTATTAGATTTGATCAAATTATGACTAATTAATATGGTCCCTGAATAGCTGCCCTCTCACAGTTTGCACTACTGAGCAGAAATTTTATTTGTCAGCAGTATCAGACCAAGATATCCATGCTGAAGTTTTTTGCCAGAGAATCTGTGCTATCCGTGTTCTACAGTAAATATTAATGAATGCATCGGCATAATATGATGTCCTCGGGCATCTCTACGGTTATAACACCATTCTCTTGAATCAATATCTCTGTTGCATATAATTGATGGGCTCATCTTATTCAGCGAAGGGCTGAGAAGCGCCCGGGGTGAACAGAGAATGTGAGGTGAATCTGTGAGGATAAGTTGCTGGGTATCATTGGGTAGAGCCACACTGATGTACTGTATATGCTGTAATCACAGTGATGTGTTGGTCAGACTGGACTGCACAGCAGACCAGGCCGCACTGCCTTGTGGTGTGGTTTGAGCTCAGTCTGTTTACTTCTCTTGGCTGTAGGGCATTTGGGCAACAGCTACACAACAACAGCTGTTGCTAGAGAGAGAGAGAGAGAGAGAGAGAGAGAGAGAGAGAGAGATTAGTGACAGATAAAGAAATGGAATGTTGGAAACAAACAGCTCAGAGGCGTATAAACAGAGGACCTGTTTTCAGAAGCTAATGAAACTACAGATGAATATACTGACCAATTTTTTCCTTTCTGTGGAGCAAGGCCACTGAATTGTTCATTAAAACTGTCTCACAGATGCATGTACGCACCAGTGGCATGTGGTGGACTTTTGACATGAGGAGGCAAACTCTCCTCTCTGCGTTTGTTTTTTTAGTCCAATGTAAATTCATGTCTAAGTTCCATTTCAAGTTTTCACCATTTTCAGGTTAAAGGCATATAGAACACAATTCACTTTACACTATCAACAATCTACCAATACTATAATATTTCAGTATGTTTACATTAACATACTATGTATACTCATATCCAAGTCTCATTAAGTTTATACATATTTAATTTTTTTTTACATTGCTTGTTTTTTTTTACATTGTTCAGTTTTTAGAAACCCTTAAAGGTGCACTCTGTAATTTTTTCCTCATTAAAAAAGTTTAACTCCTAAAAACATGAATTGCAATTTTGCAATATATGTAGGAAATCATGAGCACTCACATTAAAATGAAGACTCCAGTCATATCAGTAACCTTATAAAAGCTGTTTTATTCTACATGGAGAGGGTCCGCACATGGGGGCTGCCATGTTAGAAACACATGACCAGCCGAATACTACTCGCTTAATCTCAGTAACCGTCCTGTTGTTTGACACTTTCACTGATAGATTAAAGTAATCATGGCTGACTGTGAATACTACATTTCTACAATAGCATCTGAAACTGAAAACTATTGATTTTAAATTATGCTGCATCCAAACCACTAGGTGTCAGTGTAAGTCCAAGATGACACAAAGACAAAAGTTACAGAGTGCACCTTTAAATGTATGGGTGTTTCAGCAAACATTTTAACATGCTTTGGGTCTTTAGTGACTCGCCACATTTATCTATCACCACTATTTTCAAAGCATTTTCAAGACCATTAGAAAATAATGGAATATATATTATATATATATATATATATATATATATATATATATATATATATATATATATATATATATATATATATATAATATTTTGATGTTATATTTTTCAAATATAAAAAGAGATGATGCAACAAATCATAGAGCGGCATTACTTCCACACTACAATATTTGACACAAGCTACACATATGTATTTTCTCAGGCAATTATTAAATATAAATAGACCTACAATTACATCATTTCAGTAGTACGCCCAAATGACAAAAGACAAACATAGTGATCATGTGTTGCTATAGTTTACTTCCACGTTGCTTCATCAAATAGCAATGTCAAATGTAGATCATGTCAATCACTGAAACTACTGAATAGTAGATGTAATGCTACTATTACATATCTTGGGTCACTAACGACCCTATACACTTTTGGTAATTAAGCAATTTGCTTTTTTTATTTAAAAAAAAAATGGATGAGGTAAAGGCGGTGTAATGAGGTCCCAGGTCACTAAAAACCTGATGTATGCATTTAAAGGTTAATAATCACTTTTTTCTTCCATTAGCCAACAAATGTCTAGTAAACACATTAATTTCAAGGTAATTTACATTCAGATGGGAATGAAAGTGTTGTGATGAGTTGTTTAAATTGTAATAGTCCATTTATTTCCACTAGTTTAAACAATTCAGGATATTTATGAACTACTGCACTGTAAAAAAAAAAAAAAAAAAAAAAAACCTAAATTGTGCTTCATGTGGTAACATCTAAATTAACTGGTTTTATTCAAGCTGAAGATACTATTTAACATGACTGAATCAATCTGACTACATTAGGTTTCACCAACAAAAACAAACTGAATTTGGCAACAGTAGTTAGAAAGTTCTGTTGTTTAATTCAATCTGTGTTTACAGAAATTCAAATCACTGCCCCGAGTGGTCGAAACTGGAAGTGTTGTTGTACGTATGGACAAGTGTTAGCTCTAGTTTCTGGCTGACATGTCCACAGAGTGGTGCCAAAAGTGAGTTGTATTTATTTTTAGCTGTAAATGATGTTATTCAGTTAACAAGAATGCATATTTTATTAAGTCTACTCCCAAACCCCAACCCTAAACCTAATCGTCAGTGGAGTAAAACTGCAATTTGAAAGCAGAAACGCAACCTCCAAATTGCACTCACCATTGCTTATGTGAACACGATTACTTCCTGGTTTCCATGGGACAAGAACCCATGTCTTGACAAAAATCTAGAGTTCTGGCAATTTAGCTGCAAACTTGCCACAAATTTGCTAATCATTATTTTCACATGCAAATGAGCTTGTGATTCACCGTACATTTTTGCCAGAAGTTTGCAGCTCTTCACTGGTAGTGGTGAACCTGCAGCAAACCTTTGGCGACAATGAACAATTTGCCGCAAGTTTGCAGCAAGGCTCATTTGCATTTGAAATTAAGCAGTGGTGAATTTGTGGCAAATTTGGCATAAATTCTTGATGTTTGTAACAGGAAGGTTACTCACATTTGAATTGATGCAAAAATGTCTGAACTGGGCAACTGAGCTCGTCAGTAATTCAGCTGAATGGGGTTGATTTCAGGGTACATGAACTTTCAGAATCAGCATGTCGATTTCCCGTGTGATCATGTTGCTGCCACTCTCTGAAAGTTTATCCACAGGTGTTACTTTAGAAAAACTAGTGTTTATTTGTTCTCTTACTTATTTATTTTTTTGTTTTGTCAATTATCCTCTCATCCATATTTTTGTCTCCCCTCACAAAAAGTCTAAACTTGCCACAAATTTGCCACAAGCTTGGAGCTCTTTATTTTCTTATGCAAATGAGCTTGCGATTCGCCGCAAAAGTTTGCCAGAAGTTTGCAGCTATTCACTGGTAGTGGTGAACCTCCGGCAAACTTTTGGAAACAATGGACAAGTTGCCGCAAGTTTGCCACAAAGCTCATTTGCATGTGAAAATCATCAGTGGCGAATTTGCGGCAAGTTTGCCACGAACTCTTGATTTTTTAAGGGCCCTCTGAGAAAACAGCCCTGGTACACACTTGTAAGTGAGTAGTTAGTTACTGATGAGCCAAAAAGATTTTGTTTAGTCTGGCTATGTTATTAATACAAACATCAGGCCATTAATGCATCGTCCTTTCTATAACTCCCTCTCTCTCTTTCTCTCTGTTCAACTCCACTGTCTTTCCTGCCCACCAATTCCATTAAGCACAGAAAGCTGAAACGGTGTACAGGCGGATGATAGTTTCTCTCTCAGCCTCTGGCCCTCTCCACTCCATCACACTCTGTCCCTTTTTATCCATCCCCTCTCTCTCTTC